>NW_028318060.1:9172777-9476805 GCF_062004578.1 Staurois parvus
GGCATGTGATTTGCACAACATGCAAGTTGTAAATCGTCTGCAAAGTCGCACCCTATTGTCTGCTATTAGAGTGACCACATGGGTGCGTTTCAAACACTGATTTCTATAGTAGTACATGTACTACTTTAATGGCAATTTGCATAGAGATCTGTGTCAGATGTCTTGAAAATTGCATTAAAATGGTCAACTTTACTGTAAGTCGCAGGATTTGTAAATCAGCTTTGCCCAGAGTGTAATGTTTGGTGATGTTTGATTTCTGGAGTGTTTTACCAATTGATGGGAAATTCACCATACTAGTCAAATCGATTTGTCATTTTCAGTATTGCATACAAGATGTGGTCATGTGACTGTCTTAACTCATGCGAGAATCTGGAGGGAATTGTGACCATAGTAGCAATAACGGGTCCAATTGGGGTTCCCTTTCACATCCCTGCTCAATGTTCTGTTGTATGCTGCACACGTACATTTCACTGTATATTTCTTGCTGATTTGTGGGGCCTGTATACCAAGGGTTAACGCAGGTAGGAAGCGGATTCATCAGGTGAAAACACTTTCACTGACCAAACTAAGGTCAGTGGTGGGTGTGGCTTCATTGGGTGTGGGGCCTTGTTTGGCACGCTCCAAATACAACCTAGCTTATATAAAGATGTGCAGTAGGGAGTGATTTGGCCTGTTACTAGGCCGGGTGGTTTGTGACTAAGTCCTTGCTTGTAGTGGTTTGGGGGAAGAAGAGATTTTGTGCTGAATTGCCCCAGACACCACTCAGGCTGTGTTTGGAAGTGGGCTGGAAATGTTTGCATAATTTTGGCCTTGTAAAGTGTCTGTGTGTTATTGCACAATGATTGTGTTTTTTCTCTTTGCATTGAAAGCCTCACACATGTCAATCGTTTTGTTTAAAATCTGCCCTTGTTTTAATTTTGCTTGCTTATTTAGACTCCAATGCATTTTTCTGACAAACCTGCTGACAAATGTATGTGTAGGGGATTTGTAGAGGTGGGAGGGGATTTGTAGAGGTGGGAGGGTTTTTTTTCACATGCTTTGTTTTCTTGATATTTTGATCTGAAGACTTTTTTTTGTGAATGGATCTTCATACTAAGTGATTGTGTAAATCCTATGTGCATGAAAATGTTACTTGATTCATCTTCCCCTTTGTTTCCTGCTATAACCTGAGCACACACAGTTCACTAGAAGTATCTTTAGATTGTAAGCTCTTATGAGCAGGAGTGTTT
This sequence comes from Staurois parvus, assembly GCF_062004578.1. Taxonomy (NCBI): domain Eukaryota; kingdom Metazoa; phylum Chordata; class Amphibia; order Anura; family Ranidae; genus Staurois; species Staurois parvus. The sequence continues at coordinate 9,174,007 of NW_028318060.1, forward strand.
TATTTTTGCCACATCAATCCTATTTTTGTGACTCACCAAGATATTGACTGTACCTACTTGTTCCTGCTGACCAAATGAATGACGATATATTTGATCAATAAATATTTGACCGATGTTTTTGTGTTTATTTTATGTTCAATATATGAACAACCTTAATCGTTACTTTGTATACTTATATAATCTGCTCAAATGTAGCTTGTAAGAGCGTGAATATGCAAGTGGGTGCAAACTGGCTTTTTCAAAACCAAAAAAAAAAACCCACTTGCACCACACTATTGTTATGTACTAATGAATATGTCACATTCACTGTGCAGCCAGCTACAGGTTTTCTACAATTCGATTTACAGTAATAAAATAGTCCACACTTTGTTGATTTTTGGCCTTTGGCAACAAATATTAGCCAAGGTTAAAAAAAACAAATCAATAAGAAACACACATTTGCGAAAGCTATCATAGCCGCACATAAAAATGCGCGATTGCAAACAAATAAGCACCAAACAGGTGTCCGCATGGCGCATGAACGGCTATCCTGGAAGTCCGTCATCACGTGTGCGCGCACCCGGAAGTGGTTGTGGGGAGTGTAAGTGGATGAGAAGTGGTTGGAGGTTTTGTGTTGGTTGAAAATTTTGATAACCTTATTGGCATTTGGACATGGCGAGAGCACAGTTATCAACTGAGGAGATGATCCTTATATGTACAGTAAGTGTGGCCATTGCAAATATGTTTATAACATGTGAGGGACAGGTAATTGTAATTTTGTGGGTGGGGCCTAGCAGAATCTCACTTGGTGCACATGCTACTTATCTGTACATTAGCTCCTGGGTATTGATGGGTCAATGATATTAACCACTTGCCTACTGGGTACTCCTACCCCCTTCCTGTCCTGGCCAATTTTCATCTTTCTGCACTGTTACCCTTTGAATGACAATTGTGCGGTCATGCCACATTGTACCCATCTTAAATTTGTATCAGTTTTTTCAGACAAATAGAGCTTTCTTTGGGTGGTATTGACTTGCTGCTGTGTGTTTTACTTTTTGCTCGATAAACCACAAAATAGCTCATAATGAATAAAAGTCTGTTTATATTATAACATTTGGTAAACTGGTAATTTAGCAACACTGATGTGCGTTGATGAGGCAGCACTGGTGGGTGGCACTGCTGGCCACAGGTGGGCGTAACTGTTGGGTGGCACTGGTGGGCACTGATCATCGGGGCCGACCCATGCTTTGATAACTGCTGGTTCTCGGCAGTACTTTCCACACATTCTGACAGCGTGATGAAAGTGCAGCCAAGACCCGGCAAATGCATTTCCCGGTGATCAGCGTGTCATTGGACATGGCTGATCACATGGTAAAAAGCCGCTGTGATTGGCCTTTACCACATCACGTGATCAGCTGTGTCCTTAGGACACAGCAATCACGGAGAGCGCGTTCTGCCAGGATGTCATATGACACCCTCCCAGAGTTGCCTGGATGCAGTGTAGCGTTATTCGGCTATCTGCGGTCGCCAAATAGGTAACCAGCTAGGCCTTCATGGCTAATCTTTGAATATCTGGACATGTATACTGCGTATAATGCATTACATTCTACAATGTGTTGGTGTACATGGTATTACAGTGTGCAATGTGTTGCTGGATTCTGCATGACAGTGGACAGCGTATCACAGTGTGCAATGCGTTGCTGGATTCTGCATGACAGTGGACAGCGTATCACAGTGTGCAATGCGTAGCTCCAGCCTGCATGACAGTGTACAGTGCATTACAGTCTACAATGTGTGGGTGTACACGGTATCACAGTGTGCAATGCGTTGCTCCATCCTGCATGATAGTGTACAGTGCATTACAGTCTACAATGTGTGGGTGTACACGGTATTACAGTGTATTACAGTGTGCAATGCGTTGTACACTGCAGTGTGCACTAAAGCATTTTACACTCATGCACTGTACACACTAAAGCATTTTACACTCATGCACTGTACACACTAAAGCATTTTACACTCATGCACTGTACACACTAAAGCATTTTACACTCATGCACTGTACACCCTAACGCATTTGACATTTTTAGTGTGCAATGCGTTAGTGTGCAATGCCTTGGACAGTACAATACATGTGCATACCCTGAAAAAGGGTCCTGCACATTTTTGGCCCGGATGCAGTGCAATTTGAGGTGTGCAAAATGTTTGTCTCTAATTGCAACGCACACAAATTGCATGTGATTTGCCCAGGAGTGCGGTGTTAGACCACAATGCATGTATGTGAAGCCAGAATAAAAGGATGTGGATTTTGTCTACTTTTACTTGCGCATGTTAACATTATGTAAGTGCATTTTTTTTCTGTTTAACATGCTATAGAAATGCAACATGCATTTGGATGTAGTGTTTTTGTATGTGCATTTTGGAAGTATTCTAAACACACATTGACCCTAGGGCCACACCATATCTTATGCAGGCCATAGATGGGTCGAAAATTGGCCGATTTTTCGGCCGAAAATAAAATCGGCCGATTTTGGATCGTTAGTGGGCTATTTGTTCGGCCGTTTTTCGGTATTTTGGCAGATTTTTTTTTCCGGTAAAGTTGGAAAAAAAAACGGCCGAATTTGCCAATCGGCCGATTTTCGCGGCAATGATGGGCAAATTGGCCGATTTTTTACTGATAAAAAATCTGCACATGAGCAGTGACCTGCAAGAGGAAGACAAAAAGAAGAAAAAGAAGAAGAGGATGAAGAAGAGGATGATGATGAAGAAGAAGAGGATGATGATGATGATGATGAAGAAGAAGAAGAAGAGGATGATGATGATGAAGAAGAAGAAGAGGATGAAGATGATGAAGAAGAGGATGAAGAAGAGGATGATGATGATGAAGAAGAAGAGGATGATGATGATGATGATGAAGAAGAAGAGGATGATGATGAGGAAGAAGAAGATGAAGAAGAGGATGATGATGAAGAGGATGATGATGATGAAGAAGATGATGAAGAAGAAGAGGATGATGATGATGATGAAGAAGAAGAGGATGATGATGAAGAAGAAGAGGATGATGAAGAAGAAGAAGAAGAAGAGGATGATGATGATGAAGAGGATGATGATGAAGAAGAAGAGGATGATGATGAAGAAGAAGAAGATGATGATGATGAAGAATAAGAGGATGATGATGAAGAGGATGATGATGATGAAGAAGAAGAAGATGATGAAGAAGAGGATGAAGATGATGAAGAAGAAGAGGATGAAGAAGAAGAGGATGATGATGAAAAAGAAGAAGAGGATGATGATGATGAAGAAGAAGAGGATGATGATGATGATGAAGAAGAAGAAGGATGAAAAATGAGAGGAATTCCAGTATGGCAAAAAGTGTCCCTGCAGAGAGCTCCGCTATTTCTTTGACAGTTCCTTGACATTTACAGCGGTTGCAACATTGTATCTATTTGTTTCCGAATAAAAACATCTGTATCCTAAATGGATACAAATAGATACATTGTTGCAACCGCTGTAAATGTCAAGGAACTGTCAAAGAAATAGCGGAGCTCTCTGCAGAGACACTTTTTGCCGGCTGTAGACGGGATGAAAATCGGCCGATTTTTTTTTCACCATTGCTGGTAACGTCGGCCGCTTGAACAACCAATTTTTCATTTTTTAAAAGAAAAATCGGCCGTTTTTCTCCCCGTCTATGGCCTGCATAAGCATTAGTGTGCCTGGGGGAGGGGGGGACCTTTGGCCTTTCCAAACACAGTAGATGCTCCAAGAATGTTTCCTTGAACTCTTGAAATGGTTAAAAAGGAAAGACACTCTAGATAGCCTGCACTGAGAATTGACTGTCATGATGATGTGTCAATGATTATTTGCTCTCATTTTTCAGGAGTGGTACTGCTTGCGGTTGAAGCTGGTAGAAATCCACCTTCACGTCCTCCACTCACCTTCACTCGTGGCCAGTGGATATTTTGTGGCCGCAGGCAAGAACTGGCATCGAGGACCTGCATAATGACCCTGGCATGCCAGAGGTGGTTTGGAAGCAGCACAGCAATTTGACGATCCTTTTCCTCTATGTTGGTTTTAGGGGTGCAGAATTGCTTCTCGTTCGTGAACGGACTGTCGCCGGATATCAGAGTCCCCATATTTTCAAGATATGTTTTAGCCATGTTGGCTTATTTTTATGTTATTTTCCAAGTGTGTCGCACCTAACCGCACAGTAGTGTGGTGCCATGCGTATTTGTGGCTGTGAATGGGGCTGTTTTTAATAGACGTGTGTAGGTGCAACAACGTTTTCATCATGGTACCTGCGCACATCTACATAGGGCATTGCATTTCTTTGCTGTGCTGGAAAATGTGTGTTCTTGCATGCGTTTCTGCACCACCAATGGTGTGAACAAGTCCTAAGGGCTGGTTCACACTATAGAAACAGTCTAGATGTGTTCCTGATGGGTTTTTTTCATGCCCTTTTGGCATGCATGTTTAGTGTGTTCCAGTACATTTTGGATGCGTTTTGGACATGTTTACATTGCATTTTTATATCCCTTCCACTTATTTTTTTCTATTTTCTTTGTATTCAATGTAGTTAGGGACATGTGCGTTTTAGTACATTCAAGGACGTTTCAATGTGTTCCAGTACAGTTCTGTGCAGAAACAATGCAGCGTGGTCAACTTTGTTTACAGCACCTGCAATGCACTGAAAATGCAAGCGCTGATGTGAACTATGACATTGACAACCATATAACCTTCTTTCTGTGCGTTTGTGATGCCGAAAAAGCAACTGAAACACATGTAGTGTGAACTGGCCCTAAAGTTTATTAGAGGTCAGGGAACGGGACTGACCAGGAATTGTGAATTCAATCAGACTAGTGGTGAGATACAATCAGCAATTGTATAATAATGTGAGATCTGAACTGTAGCTGATAGAAAATGAGACACATTCACTTGATCAGTAAATAGATAGTTAAAGAGTGGGGCGGTGATCCATAGATTTGCATATGGGACAGATGATGACGGGGTGGGGGAGGGGGTCAAGTTGTATAAGGAGACAGATTTAAAAGAGAAAAAAGTTACAATGAAATATACACGGCATGAAACTTGCACATTTCCTAATTGGCAGAAGAGTACATTCATCCACTTTCTAGTCATTAGGCAAAATCATAATTGTTTGATCAATATTCCTGGCACTGACACAACCCAGAAAATTGATCTCCATTTTTTAGGATGTAGCCATGACTGGGATTAGAACTAGAGATGAGCGAATCGAAGTATCCGAAGTGGAATTTGAGTCGAATATCGGAAAAATTTCGATTCGTGCCGAATCCGAAAAACAGCCTAATTCGGACGCGCGAATCGAAATTTTTCAGAAAATGGCGGCTGACATGTGCGGCGACGGAGCGGGGATGTCGGGGAAGGCGCGCAGACAAGGCGCGCTGCCCCATAATGCATTCCTCAACGACATGTGATCGCATCAGCCAATCAGCAGCCAGCCAGCCAGCACTGTGTAATGGTCGAGGTATACAGTTGTGACCAAAATTATTCAACCCCCAATGCTGTAAAGGGGTTTAGGGACTATAGTGTACATTTGGAATTGTATTCAGAATCAAATCCTACAAGGACGTTGTAACTACCCAAATGCAACTAAAATGACATCAATTGTTTATGTAATACAGTAGTAAATGGTTCTTATGTGGTTTCTTCATTGCCACAATTATTCAACCCCTTAAAGACTACCACTCTGAAGAACAGAGGTTCATACAGGTGCTTTCCATCAGGTATTGAAAACACCTGTGGATGTCACCGAGCAGCAATCAAGCATAATAAGCACCAATTAGGCAGCTTTAAAATGACTGTGATACTCAGCTCCTTCTAGACATTTACTGGTGTGGTTACAAACATGGTGAAGGCAAGAGAATGGTCCAGGAAGACAAGAGAAGAGGTGATTTCTCTTCACAGGAAGGGCAATGGCTATAAGAAGATTGCAAAGATGTTAAACATACCAAGAGACACCTTAGGAAGCATCATTCGCAAATTCAAGGCAAAGGGCACTGTTGAAACGCTACCTGGTCGTGGCAGAAAGAAGATGCTGACTTTGACTGCTGTGCGCTACCTGAAGCGTAGAGTGGAGAGAAGTCCCCGTGTGACTGCTGAGGAACTGAGAAAAGATTTGTCAGATGTGGGTACAGAAGTTTCAGCCCAGACAATAAGACGCACACTGCGTAATGAAGGCCTCCGTGCCAGAACTCCCAGGCGTACCCCCTTGCTGTCTCCAAAGAATAAGAAGAGTCGACTGCAGTATGCCAAAAGCCATGTGGACAAACCACAAAAGTTGTGGGATAGTGTTCTGTGGACTGATGAAACAAAATTAGAACTGTTTGGGCCCATGGATCAACGCTATGTTTGGAGGAGGAAGAACAAGGCCTATGATGAAAAGAACACCTTGCCTACTGTGAAGCATGGTGGAGGGTCAATCATGCTTTGGGGCTGTTTTGCTTCTGCAGGTACAGGGAAGCTTCAGCGTGTGCAAGGTACCATGAATTCTCTTCAGTACCAGGAGATATTGGATGGAAACGTGATGCAGTCCGTCACACACCTGAGGCTTGGGAGACGTTGGACCTTTCAACAGGACAATGATCCCAAGCATACCTCCAAGTCCACTAGAGCATGGTTGCAGAGGAAAGGCTGGAACATTTTGGAGTGGCCATCGCAGTCACCAGACTTAAATCCGATTGAGAACCTCTGGTGGGACTTAAAGAAAGCAGTTGCAGTGCGCAAGCCTAAGAATGTGACTGAACTGGAGGCCTTTGCCCATGAAGAATGGGCGAAGATACCCGTAGATCGCTGCAAGACACTTGTGTCAAGCTATGCTTCACGTTTAAAAGCTGTTATAACTGTAAAAGGATGCTGTACTAAGTACTAAGATTGAATGTCACTTGGGGGTTGAATAAAACTGATAATGCTGTGAGCACAGAAAAGACATTTGTGGTTATTTCATTATAACTGTTATGTTATATTTGTCTGACCTACAAGTGCCTCTTTAATGTAAATGTAAGCAAGATGACTGAATGATCAAAAGCAATGTCAAACTGGCCAAAACACTCAATTTCAGTGGGGGTTGAATAATTTTGGTCACAACTGTATATAGCGGCCATTTTGGAAATCTTCATTTGCCTGCAGTCATTGAACAGAGGCAGACCGCTCTGTACTAGGGACAGGGACAGAGTTAGGGCCACAGAAACGAGAATTGGGGACAGAGAGAAGTTACTTAGGGACAGAGAACCATTACTCAGGGACACAGACTTGTTAATGAGGGCCACAGAATCGTTATTTAGGGACAAAGAAACGCTAGTTAGGGCCACAGAATTCATACTCAGGGACAGACAGAATTGTTACTCAGTGCCAGAGAATTGTTACTTAGGGCCACAGAAACGTTATTAGGGCCACAGAATTTTTACTCAGGGACAGACAGAATTGTTACTGAGTGCCAGAGAATTGTTACTCAGGGACAGACAGAATTGTTACTGAGTGCCAGAGAATTCTTACTCAGGGCCACAGAATTCATTCTCAGGGACAGACAGAATTGTTACTCAGGGACAGACAGAATTGTTACTGAGTGCCAGAGAATTGTTACTCAGGGACAGACAGAATTGTTACTGAGTGCCAGAGAATTGTTACTCAGGGACAGACAGAATTGTTACTGAGTGCCAGAGAATTGTTACTCAGGGACAGACAGAATTGTTACTGAGTGCCAGAGAATTGTTACTCAGGGACAGACAGAATTGTTACTGAGTGCCAGAGAATTGTTACTCAGGGACAGACAGAATTGTTACTGAGTGCCAGAGAATTGTTACTCAGGGACAGACAGAATTGTTACTGAGTGCCAGAGAATTGTTACTCGCACAGACACAAAATTGTTACTTGCACAGACACAGAATTGTTACTCGCGCAGACACAGAATTGTTACTCAGGGCCACAGAATTCATACTCAGGGACAGACAGAATTGTTACTGAGTGCCAGAGAATTCTTACTCAGGGCCACAGAATTCATACTCAGGGACAGACAGAATTGTTACTCAGGGACAGACAGAATTGTTACTGAGTGCCAGAGAATTGTTACTCAGGGACAGACAGAATTGTTACTGAGTGCCAGAGAATTGTTACTCTCACAGACACAAAATTGTTACTTGCACAGACACAGAATTGTTACTTGCACAGACACACAATTGTTACTCAGGGCCACAGAATTCATACTCAGGGACAGACAGAATTGTTACTGAGTGCCAGAGAATTGTTACTCAGGGACAGACAGAATTGTTACTGAGTGCCAGAGAATTGTTACTCTCACAGACACAAAATTGTTACTTGCACAGACACAGAATTGTTACTCGCACAGAGACAGAATTGTTACTCAGGGCCACAGAATTCATACTCAGGGACAGACAGAATTGTTACTGAGTGCCAGAGAATTGTTACTCGCACAGACACAAAATTGTTACTTGCACAGACACAGAATTGTTACTCGCGCAGACACAGAATTGTTACTCAGGGCCACAGAATTCATACTCAGGGACAGACAGAATTGTTACTGAGTGCCAGAGAATTGTTACTCAGGGACAGACAGAATTGTTACTGAGTGCCAGAGAATTGTTACTCAGGGACAGACAGAATTGTTACTGAGTGCCAGAGAATTGTTACTCAGGGACAGACAGAATTGTTACTGAGTGCCAGAGAATTGTTACTCAGGGACAGACAGAATTGTTACTGAGTGCCAGAGAATTGTTACTCAGGGACAGACAGAATTGTTACTGAGTGCCAGAGAATTGTTACTCAGGGACAGACAGAATTGTTACTGAGTGCCAGAGAATTGTTACTCGCACAGACACAAAATTGTTACTTGCACAGACACAGAATTGTTACTCGCACAGACACAGAATTGTTACTCGCACAGACACAGAATTGTTACTCAGGGCCACAGAATTCATACTCAGGGACAGACAGAATTGTTACTGAGTGCCAGAGAATTGTTACTCAGGGACACCTAATCGTTGAATTAAATAGTATGTCAGACAACATGCAGAGGAGTGGCAGAGGAGGCAATGTTTTAGGAGCGAGCAGACGTGGCAGCAGAGGAAGGGGTCGAGGCAGCAGTATTCGCAGCCAGAGGCCAGTGCTCCCGGTGTCATCCAGCGGTCGTGTCTCCACCGACAACCCTGCCGTCATTGATTGGTTGGCTCGGTCGTCTTCCTCTTCCCAGGTCACCTCTGACACCTACAGCCAACGGTCGGTGGGTACGTCAGACACAACCGTTAGTTGGCATGGCCCGGGACCAAGCCCACTGAAATCACGTGTCCTCTACCTGCCCCTGTCCTTTGCTGTTCCCTCACCAAGCGAAGTATCGCATGCTGTGGGCTCAGCCCCACTGTACAGTGAGGAAGAGCTAACAGAGGGCGGTCAGGAACGGGGGGAGACATCGGCCTTTTCAGCAGCCAAGCGAACAAGTACTGGCGAGGAGAGTGGCTCGGTAGCCGGTCTAGAGACAGGTCTGTCTCCTGACCCAGACGCAGCCGAGGGGGCTAGTAGTGAGGCGGAGACCCTACTTGATGATGAGGAGGTTGATCGCACTTGGCAGCCTCGTCGTCATCAGGCAATTTCTTCCGCATCATCAGGAGAAGAGGGTGGCAGCTTGGCAGCGAGCAAAACAGTCGGTGGGTTGCCCAGGAGACAGCAGCAGGGTCGCATCAGTGTCAGTGGAGCCAAACGTCCACGGAGTAGAGCACCAGCTCCACTGCAGCCTACCACCACGGCCAGTAGTGGTGCCGGTGCGCACGGAGGAAGTAGCAGTCAGCCAGTGAAGAGTAGCGGGGGCAAAGTTTCCTACTCGGTGGTGTGGCAATTTTTCCTCAAGCCGCCCGAGGAAGTAAACGTAGCCGTATGTCGACTATGTGGCCAGAAATGCAAGCGTGGCCAGGGGGCCCATGTTGGGACTACAGCGTTGCGTCAGCATATGCAGCGTCACCATTCGGTGGCCTGGGAAAACCGTGATAAACATACGGCGGTTCTGCCTGCCCCAGCCCCCGCTCCATCACCCGCTCCGTTACTTGCTCCGTCACCCGACGTCGTCAATCGCCCTCTATCAGCCAGTCAAGGCTCCAACACCTCTGCTGAGGGGAGTTGTCGCTCATTGGCATCTTCCGCTCGTTCAGATGCTCCTTCTCCTGCTACTCCTCTTCTCGGATTCCGTCAACAGTCTTTCTTGGAATCCGTATCCAAGAGACAACAGTTTGCGAGCACGCACCCGACGGTGCAAAAGCTGAACGTCCTCCTGTCCAAGTTGCTGGTGCTGCAGTCCCTCCCTTTCCAACTGGTGGACTCAGCACCTTTCCGAGAAATGATGGCTTGTGCCGCGCCGCGGTGGAGAGTGCCAAGCCGTCATTTCTTTGCCCAAAAGGCAGTGCCAGCCCTGCATTCACATGTAGAAGAGATGGTGGGCCAGTCTTTGAGCATGTCGGTCTCTGCCAAAGTGCACGGCAGCGCCGACGTGTGGAGCTGTAACTACGGTCAGGGACAGTACATGTCATTTACGGCCCACTGGGTGAACGTGGTGCCGGCACAGCCGCACCAGCAACTTGGACAGGTCACGACGCTTTTGCCTCCACGTTTGCACGTCCTTGGTCCAGCAAGCATGTCCGCCTCTACCACCTCTTTTTCCGCCGTGTCCTCAGCCGCCACCCCCGTGCCAAGTCCCATTACCCGACCGGCATATCACATGTGCAGGGCGCAACGGTGTCACGCTGTGCTGCACCTGGTATGCCTTGGCGAACGTAGTCACACAGGGGAGGAACTGCTGAGTGTAATGAACAGAGAAATCGACAGATGGCTGTCTCCGCGCAAACTAAAAATCGGAACCATGTTGACTGACAACGGAAAGAACATGGTGTCTGCTCTGCGTCAAGGAAGGTTGTGCCATGCGCCATGCATGGCTCACGTGTTCAATCTGGTTGTCAAGCGGTTCCTAAAATCCACCATCCCACTGCAAGACATCCTTAAAATGTCACGTAAACTGTGCATGCATTTCAGCCATTCCTACACCGCAAAGAACACCCTCATTGAGCTGCAGCGGCAGAACGGAATTCCACAGCATCGCCTGATCTGCGACGTTGCAACAAGGTGGAATTCAACCCTACACATGTTAGACCGCCTTTACGAGCAGCGAAAGGCCATCACCGATTTCCTGATGTTACAAGCGGATAAAGGTACTCCCCTGTGTAACTTAGATGTCAGCCATTGGCAGCTCATGCGTGACACCTGCCGCTTGCTCAGGCCCTTTGAGGAGGCCACGCTATTCGTGAGTCGGCAGGACTATGGGATGAACGACGTCATTCCTCTGTTGCACGTCCTGGAACAAATGCTGTTAACAATGGCTGGTCAGGGTGCGGTAGACGTGGCGCACAGATCTCAACGCCACATGACCCCTGTGGGGGCAGGACAGGAAGAAGAGGAGGAGGTAGAGGAGGACATTTGTGCTCAGGAATTATTGAGTGAAATGGGTGGTTTTTCCACTCAGCGGACAGGAGTGGAGGAGCAGGAGCATCTGGTAGAGGAGGAGGAGGAGGAGACAGAGGACCCAGACGCACCGTGGCAGTATGCTGTGGAGATGGAGGCAGGGAGTCCCTCGCATTCCTTGGCACAAATGGCCCATAGCATGCTCGGTTGCTTGCGTAGCGACAGCCGAATAATAACCATCAGACAGAGGGATGACTTTTGGCTGTCCACCTTGTTGGACCCTCGCTACCGGTCCAAAATGGTGGCCTTTTTCACACCTGCTGAGAGGGAGGCCAAAATTACGTACTATAAAAACCACCTATGTAGTCAGTTGGTCTCTGCCTTTGTGCGCCATCGTCCATCCTCAGACACTGTGGGCCCTGTGCGCTCGCGTTCCGCTGGCATGGCAGCAGGGGAGGGGTGGGGTGGTAGGAGCAGTGGCAGCTCCACCAGCAGCGGCTGCCTCAGTCTGCAGTCGATGATGAGTAGCTTTCTTCACCAGCGCAGTGAGGAAACTACTAACCAGCCGCAGCAGCAGCAGCAGCATCAGGTGGACCTGGAGCAGGAGCTCAAACAACAGGCTTGGGCCTACTTGGACAGCACCCTGCCAACCGAGGTAGACAATCCCCTTGACTACTGGGCAACGAAACTTGACCTTTGGCCCCAACTAGCTGAATTTGCCCTTGAAAGGCTGTCATGCCCGGCCAGTAGCGTGGCATCGGAGCGCGTGTTTAGTGCGGCAGGAGGTATTGTAACTCCGCGGAGGACACGACTGTCCACCCAAAGTGTGGAGAGACTCACGTTTGTGAAAATGAATCAGGCGTGGATTAGTCTGGATTTCAAACCACCAGTTCCTGACACAACTGACTAAATCCGCCATGAATCATGCCTCAAACATGTGCCACTTTCAGGTCTCCTCACACTGCTGGTGTGTTGAATTTTTTGACATAGGGTGCTGGCAGATTACGGGCCTCCTATAGCTGCTGCCAGGCCCCTAATCTGCCATAGGCCCCTATATACCACCTCCTCCTGCTGCTGCCAGGTCCAGAGTCTCTCATGGGTCCCTGTACGGCCTCCCATTGCTGCTGTCTCCATCGCCACACTCTGCTGCCATGTGCCACTTTCAGGTCTCTTCACACTGCTGGTGTGTTAAATTTTTTGACATAGGGTGCAGGCAGATTACGGGCCTCACATAGCTGCTGCCAGGCCCCTAATCTGCCATGGGCCCCTATATACCACCTCCTCCTGCTGCTGCCAGGTCCAGAGTCTCTCATGGGTCCCTGTACGGCCTCCCATTGCTGCTGTCTCCATCGCCACACTCTGCTGCCATGTGCCACTTTCAGGTCTCTTCACACTGCTGGTGTGTTAAATTTTTTGACATAGGGTGCTGCAAGATAACGGGCCTCACATAGCTGCTGCCAGGCCCCTAATCAGCCATGGGCCCCTATACCGCCTCCTCCTGCTGCTGCCAGGTCCAGAGTCTCTCATGCCATGTGCCACTTTCAGGTCTCTTCACACTGCTGGTGTGTTAAATTTTTTGACATAGGGTGCTGGCAGATTACGGGCCTCACATAGCTGCTGCCAGGCCCCTAATCTGCCATGGGCCCCTATATACCGCCTCCTCATGCTGCTGCCAAGTCTAGAGTCTCTCATGGGTCCCTGTACGGCCTCCCATTGCTGCTGTCTCCATCGCCACACTCTGCTGCCATGTGCCACTTTCAGGTCTCTTCACACTGCTGGTGTGTTAAATTTTTTGACATAGGGTGCAGGCAGATTACGGGCCTCACATAGCTGCTGCCAGGCCCCTAATCTGCCATGGGCCCCTATATACCGCCTCCTCATGCTGCTGCCAAGTCCAGAGTCTGTCATGGTCCCTGTACGGCCTCCCATTGCTGCTGTCTCCATCGCCACACTCTGCTGCCATGTGCCACTTTCAGGTCTCTTCACACTGCTGGTGTGTTAAATTTTTTGACATAGGGTGCAGGCAGATTACGGGCCTCACATAGCTGCTGCCAGGCCCCTAATCTGCCATGGGCCCCTATATACCGCCTCCTCATGCTGCTGCCAAGTCCAGAGTCTGTCATGGTCCCTGTACGGCCTCCCATTGCTGCTGTCTCCATCGCCACACTCTGCTGCCATGTGCCACTTTCAGGTCTCTTCACACTGCTGGTGTGTTAAATTTTTTGACATAGGGTGCAGGCAGATTACGGGCCTCACATAGCTGCTGCCAGGCCCCTAATCTGCCATGGGCCCCTATATACCGCCTCCTCATGCTGCTGCCAAGTCCAGAGTCTGTCATGGTCCCTGTACGGCCTCCCATTGCTGCTGTCTCCATCGCCACACTCTGCTGCCATGTGCCACTTTCAGGTCTCTTCACACTGCTGGTGTGTTTAATTTTTTGACATAGGGTGCAGGCAGATTACGGGCCTCACATAGCTGCTGCCAGGCCCCTAATCTGCCATGGGCCCCTATATACCGCCTCCTCATGCTGCTGCCAAGTCTAGAGTCTCTCATGGGTCCCTGTACGGCCTCCCATTGCTGCTGTCTCCATCGCCACACTCTGCTGCCATGTGCCACTTTCAGGTCTCTTCACACTGCTGGTGTGTTTAATTTTTTGACATAGGGTGCAGGCAGATTACGGGCCTCACATAGCTGCTGCCAGGCCCCTAATCTGCCATAGGCCCCTATATACCGCCTCCTCATGCTGCTGCCAGGTCCAGAGTCTCTCATGGGTCCCTGTACGGCCTCCCATTGCTGCTTTCTCCATCGCCACACTCTGCCATGTGCCACTTTCAGGTCTCCTCACACACTGCTGGTGTGTTGAATTTTTTGACATAGGGTGCTGGCAGATTACGGGCCTCCCATAGCTGCTGCCAGGCCCCTAATCTGCCATGGGCCCCTATATACCGCCTCCTCATGCTGCTGCCAAGTCCAGAGTCTGTCATGGTCCCTGTACGGCCTCCCATTGCTGCTGTCTCCATCGCCACACTCTGCTGCCATGTGCCACTTTCAGGTCTCTTCACACTGCTGGTGTGTTTAATTTTTTGACATAGGGTGCAGGCAGATTACGGGCCTCACATAGCTGCTGCCAGGCCCCTAATCTGCCATGGGCCCCTATATACCGCCTCCTCATGCTGCTGCCAAGTCTAGAGTCTCTCATGGGTCCCTGTACGGCCTCCCATTGCTGCTGTCTCCATCGCCACACTCTGCTGCCATGTGCCACTTTCAGGTCTCTTCACACTGCTGGTGTGTTTAATTTTTTGACATAGGGTGCAGGCAGATTACGGGCCTCACATAGCTGCTGCCAGGCCCCTAATCTGCCATGGGCCCCTATATACCGCCTCCTCATGCTGCTGCCAAGTCCAGAGTCTGTCATGGTCCCTGTACGGCCTCCCATTGCTGCTGTCTCCATCGCCACACTCTGCTGCCATGTGCCACTTTCAGGTCTCTTCACACTGCTGGTGTGTTAAATTTTTTGACATAGGGTGCAGGCAGATTACGGGCCTCACATAGCTGCTGCCAGGCCCCTAATCTGCCATGGGCCCCTATATACCGCCTCCTCATGCTGCTGCCAAGTCCAGAGTCTGTCATGGTCCCTGTACGGCCTCCCATTGCTGCTGTCTCCATCGCCACACTCTGCTGCCATGTGCCACTTTCAGGTCTCTTCACACTGCTGGTGTGTTTAATTTTTTGACATAGGGTGCAGGCAGATTACGGGCCTCACATAGCTGCTGCCAGGCCCCTAATCTGCCATGGGCCCCTATATACCGCCTCCTCATGCTGCTGCCAAGTCCAGAGTCTGTCATGGTCCCTGTACGGCCTCCCATTGCTGCTGTCTCCATCGCCACACTCTGCTGCCATGTGCCACTTTCAGGTCTCTTCACACTGCTGGTGTGTTAAATTTTTTGACATAGGGTGCAGGCAGATTACGGGCCTCACATAGCTGCTGCCAGGCCCCTAATCTGCCATGGGCCCCTATATACCGCCTCCTCATGCTGCTGCCAAGTCCAGAGTCTGTCATGGTCCCTGTACGGCCTCCCATTGCTGCTGTCTCCATCGCCACACTCTGCTGCCATGTGCCACTTTCAGGTCTCTTCACACTGCTGGTGTGTTTAATTTTTTGACATAGGGTGCAGGCAGATTACGGGCCTCACATAGCTGCTGCCAGGCCCCTAATCTGCCATGGGCCCCTATATACCGCCTCCTCATGCTGCTGCCAAGTCTAGAGTCTCTCATGGGTCCCTGTACGGCCTCCCATTGCTGCTGTCTCCATCGCCACACTCTGCTGCCATGTGCCACTTTCAGGTCTCTTCACACTGCTGGTGTGTTTAATTTTTTGACATAGGGTGCAGGCAGATTACGGGCCTCACATAGCTGCTGCCAGGCCCCTAATCTGCCATGGGCCCCTATATACCGCCTCCTCATGCTGCTGCCAAGTCTAGAGTCTCTCATGGGTCCCTGTACGGCCTCCCATTGCTGCTGTCTCCATCGCCACACTCTGCTGCCATGTGCCACTTTCAGGTCTCTTCACACTGCTGGTGTGTTTAATTTTTTGACATAGGGTGCAGGCAGATTACGGGCCTCACATAGCTGCTGCCAGGCCCCTAATCTGCCATAGGCCCCTATATACCGCCTCCTCATGCTGCTGCCAGGTCCAGAGTCTCTCATGGGTCCCTGTACGGCCTCCCATTGCTGCTTTCTCCATCGCCACACTCTGCCATGTGCCACTTTCAGGTCTCCTCACACACTGCTGGTGTGTTGAATTTTTTGACATAGGGTGCTGGCAGATTACGGGCCTCCCATAGCTGCTGCCAGGCCCCTAATCTGCCATGGGCCCCTATATACCGCCTCCTCATGCTGCTGCCAAGTCCAGAGTCTGTCATGGTCCCTGTACGGCCTCCCATTGCTGCTGTCTCCATCGCCACACTCTGCTGCCATGTGCCACTTTCAGGTCTCTTCACACTGCTGGTGTGTTTAATTTTTTGACATAGGGTGCAGGCAGATTACGGGCCTCACATAGCTGCTGCCAGGCCCCTAATCTGCCATGGGCCCCTATATACCGCCTCCTCATGCTGCTGCCAAGTCTAGAGTCTCTCATGGGTCCCTGTACGGCCTCCCATTGCTGCTGTCTCCATCGCCACACTCTGCTGCCATGTGCCACTTTCAGGTCTCTTCACACTGCTGGTGTGTTTAATTTTTTGACATAGGGTGCAGGCAGATTACGGGCCTCACATAGCTGCTGCCAGGCCCCTAATCTGCCATGGGCCCCTATATACCGCCTCCTCATGCTGCTGCCAAGTCCAGAGTCTGTCATGGTCCCTGTACGGCCTCCCATTGCTGCTGTCTCCATCGCCACACTCTGCTGCCATGTGCCACTTTCAGGTCTCTTCACACTGCTGGTGTGTTAAATTTTTTGACATAGGGTGCAGGCAGATTACGGGCCTCACATAGCTGCTGCCAGGCCCCTAATCTGCCATGGGCCCCTATATACCGCCTCCTCATGCTGCTGCCAAGTCCAGAGTCTGTCATGGTCCCTGTACGGCCTCCCATTGCTGCTGTCTCCATCGCCACACTCTGCTGCCATGTGCCACTTTCAGGTCTCTTCACACTGCTGGTGTGTTTAATTTTTTGACATAGGGTGCAGGCAGATTACGGGCCTCACATAGCTGCTGCCAGGCCCCTAATCTGCCATGGGCCCCTATATACCGCCTCCTCATGCTGCTGCCAAGTCCAGAGTCTGTCATGGTCCCTGTACGGCCTCCCATTGCTGCTGTCTCCATCGCCACACTCTGCTGCCATGTGCCACTTTCAGGTCTCTTCACACTGCTGGTGTGTTAAATTTTTTGACATAGGGTGCAGGCAGATTACGGGCCTCACATAGCTGCTGCCAGGCCCCTAATCTGCCATGGGCCCCTATATACCGCCTCCTCATGCTGCTGCCAAGTCCAGAGTCTGTCATGGTCCCTGTACGGCCTCCCATTGCTGCTGTCTCCATCGCCACACTCTGCTGCCATGTGCCACTTTCAGGTCTCTTCACACTGCTGGTGTGTTTAATTTTTTGACATAGGGTGCAGGCAGATTACGGGCCTCACATAGCTGCTGCCAGGCCCCTAATCTGCCATGGGCCCCTATATACCGCCTCCTCATGCTGCTGCCAAGTCTAGAGTCTCTCATGGGTCCCTGTACGGCCTCCCATTGCTGCTGTCTCCATCGCCACACTCTGCTGCCATGTGCCACTTTCAGGTCTCTTCACACTGCTGGTGTGTTTAATTTTTTGACATAGGGTGCAGGCAGATTACGGGCCTCACATAGCTGCTGCCAGGCCCCTAATCTGCCATGGGCCCCTATATACCGCCTCCTCATGCTGCTGCCAAGTCTAGAGTCTCTCATGGGTCCCTGTACGGCCTCCCATTGCTGCTGTCTCCATCGCCACACTCTGCTGCCATGTGCCACTTTCAGGTCTCTTCACACTGCTGGTGTGTTAAATTTTTTGACATAGGGTGCAGGCAGATTACGGGCCTCACATAGCTGCTGCCAGGCCCTAATCTGCCATGGGCCCCTATATACCGCCTCCTCATGCTGCTGCCAAGTCCAGAGTCTGTCATGGTCCCTGTACGGCCTCCCATTGCTGCTGTCTCCATCGCCACACTCTGCTGCCATGTGCCACTTTCAGGTCTCTTCACACTGCTGGTGTGTTAAATTTTTTGACATAGGGTGCAGGCAGATTACGGGCCTCACATAGCTGCTGCCAGGCCCCTAATCTGCCATGGGCCCCTATATACCGCCTCCTCATGCTGCTGCCAAGTCCAGAGTCTGTCATGGTCCCTGTACGGCCTCCCATTGCTGCTGTCTCCATCGCCACACTCTGCTGCCATGTGCCACTTTCAGGTCTCTTCACACTGCTGGTGTGTTAAATTTTTTGACATAGGGTGCAGGCAGATTACGGGCCTCACATAGCTGCTGCCAGGCCCCTAATCTGCCATGGGCCCCTATATACCGCCTCCTCATGCTGCTGCCAAGTCCAGAGTCTGTCATGGTCCCTGTACGGCCTCCCATTGCTGCTGTCTCCATCGCCACACTCTGCTGCCATGTGCCACTTTCAGGTCTCTTCACACTGCTGGTGTGTTAAATTTTTTGACATAGGGTGCAGGCAGATTACGGGCCTCACATAGCTGCTGCCAGGCCCCTAATCTGCCATGGGCCCCTATATACCGCCTCCTCATGCTGCTGCCAAGTCCAGAGTCTGTCATGGTCCCTGTACGGCCTCCCATTGCTGCTGTCTCCATCGCCACACTCTGCTGCCATGTGCCACTTTCAGGTCTCTTCACACTGCTGGTGTGTTAAATTTTTGACATAGGGTGCAGGCAGATTACGGGCCTCACATAGCTGCTGCCAGGCCCCTAATCTGCCATGGGCCCCTATATACCGCCTCCTCATGCTGCTGCCAAGTCCAGAGTCTGTCATGGTCCCTGTACGGCCTCCCATTGCTGCTGTCTCCATCGCCACACTCTGCTGCCATGTGCCACTTTCAGGTCTCTTCACACTGCTGGTGTGTTAAATTTTTTGACATAGGGTGCAGGCAGATTACGGGCCTCACATAGCTGCTGCCAGGCCCCTAATCTGCCATGGGCCCCTATATACCGCCTCCTCATGCTGCTGCCAAGTCCAGAGTCTGTCATGGTCCCTGTACGGCCTCCCATTGCTGCTGTCTCCATCGCCACACTCTGCTGCCATGTGCCACTTTCAGGTCTCTTCACACTGCTGGTGTGTTAAATTTTTTGACATAGGGTGCAGGCAGATTACGGGCCTCACATAGCTGCTGCCAGGCCCCTAATCTGCCATGGGCCCCTATATACCGCCTCCTCATGCTGCTGCCAAGTCCAGAGTCTGTCATGGTCCCTGTACGGCCTCCCATTGCTGCTGTCTCCATCGCCACACTCTGCTGCCATGTGCCACTTTCAGGTCTCTTCACACTGCTGGTGTGTTAAATTTTTTGACATAGGGTGCAGGCAGATTACGGGCCTCACATAGCTGCTGCCAGGCCCTAATCTGCCATGGGCCCCTATATACCGCCTCCTCATGCTGCTGCCAAGTCCAGAGTCTGTCATGGGTCCCTGTACGGCCTCCCATTGCTGCTGTCTCCATCGCCACACTCTGCCATGTGCCACTTTCAGGTCTCCTCACACTGCTGGTGTGTTGAATTTTTTGACATAGGGTGCTGGCAGATTACGGGCCTCCTATAGCTGCTGCCAGGCCCCTAATCTGCCATGGGCCCCTATATACCGCCTCCTCATGCTGCTGCCAAGTTCAGAGTCTGTCATGGGTCCCTGTACGGCCTCCCATTGCTGCTGTCTCCATCGCCACACTCTGCCATGTGCCACTTTCAGGTCTCCTCACACTGCTGGTGTGTTGAATTTTTTGACATAGGGTGCTGGCAGATTACGGGCCTCCTATAGCTGCTGCCAGGCCCCTAATCTGCCATAAGCCCCTATATACCGCCTCCTCATGCTGCTGCCAAGTCCAGAGTCTGTCATGGGTCCCTGTACGGCCTCCCATTGCTGCTGTCTCCATCGCCACACTCTGCCATGTGCCACTTCAGGTCTCCTCACACACTGCTGGTGTGTTGAATTTTTTGACATAGGGTGCTGGCAGATTACGGGCCTCCTATAGCTGCTGCCAGGCCCCTAATCTGCCGTAGGCCCCTATATACCGCCTCCTCATGCTGCTGCCAGGTCCAGAGTCTCTCATGGGTCCCTGTACGGCCTCCCATTGCTGCTGTCTCCATCGCCACACTCTGCCATGTGCCACTTTCAGGTCTCCTCACACTGCTGGTGTGTTCCATTTTTTGTCATAGGGTGCTGGCAGATTATGGGCCTCCCATAACTGCTGCCAGGCCCCTAATCTGCCATGGGCCCCTATACCGACTCCTCATGCTGTGACGTTGCAACAAGGTGGAATTCAACCCTACATATGTTAGACCGCCTTTACGAACAGCAAAAGGCCATCACAGATTTCCTGATGTTAAAAGCAGATAAAGGTACTCCCTGTGTAACTTAGATGTCAGCCATTGGCAGCTCATGCGTGACACCTGCGCTTGCTCAGGCCCTTTGAGGAGGCCACGCTATTCGTGAGTCGGCAGGACTATGGGATGAACGACGTCATTCCTCTGTTGCACGTCCTGGAACAAATGCTGTTAACAATGGCTGGTCAGGGTGCGGTAGACGTGGCGCACAGATCTCAACGCCACATGGCCCCTGTGGGGGCAGGACTGGAAGAAGAGGAGGAGGTAGAGGAGGACATTGGTGCTCAGGAATTATTGAGTGAAATGGGTGGTTTTTCCACTCAGCGGACAGGAGTGGAGGAGCAGGAGCATCTGGTAGAGGAGGAGGAAGAGGAGACAGAGGACCTAGACGCACCGTGGCAGTATGCTGTGGAGATGGAGGCAGGGAGTCCCTCGCATTCCTTGGCACAAATGGCCCATAGCATGCTCGGTTGCTTGCGTAGCGACAGCCGAATAATAACCATCAGACAGAGGGATGACTTTTGGCTGTCCACCTTGTTGGACCCTCGCTACCGTTCAAAAATGGTGGCCTTTTTCACACCTGCTGAGAGGGAGGCCAAAATAACGTACTATAAAAAACACCTATGTAGTCAGCTGGTCTCTGCCTGTCTGCGCCAACGTCCATCCTCAGACACTGTGGGCCCTGTGCGCTCGTGTTCCGCTGCCATGGCAGCAGGGGAGGGGTGGGGTGGTAGGAGCAGTGGCAGCTCCACCAGCAGCGGCTGCCTCAGTCTGCAGTCGATGATGAGTAGCTTTCTTCACCAGCGCAGTGAGGAAACTACTAACCAGCCGCAGCAGCAGCAGCAGCATCAGGTGGACCTGGAGCAGGACCTCAAACAACAGGCTTAGGCCTACTTGGACAGCACCCTGCCAACCGAGGTAGACAATCCCCTTGACTACTGGGCAACGAAACTTGACCTTTGGCCCCAACTAGCTGAATTTGCCCTTGAAAGGCTGTCATGCCCGGCCAGTAGCGTGGCATCGGAGCGCGTGTTTAGTGCGGCAGGAGGTATTGCAACTCCGCGGAGGACACGACTGTCCACCCAAAGTGTGGAGAGACTCACGTTTGTGAAAATGAATCAGGCGTGGATTAGTCTGGATTTCAAACCACCAGTTCCTGACACAACTGACTAAATCCGCCATGAATCATGCCCCAAACATGTGCCACTTTCAGGTCTCCTCACACTGCTGGTGTGTTCCATTTTTTGTCATAGGGTGCTGGCAGATTACGGGCCTCCCATAGCTGCTGCCAGGCCCCTAATCTGCCATGGGCCCCTATACCGCCTCCTCATGCTGCTGCCAAGTCCAGAGTCTCTCATGGGTCCCTGTACGGCCTCCCATTGCTGCTGCCTCCATCGCCACACTCTGCCATGTGCCACTTTCAGGTCTCCTCACACTGCTGGTGTGTTCCATTTTTTGTCATAGGGTGCTGGCAGATTACGGGCCTCCCATAGCTGCTGCCAGGCCCCTAATCTGCCATGGGCCCCTATACCGCCTCCTCATGCTGCTGCCAGGTCCAGAGTCTCTCATGGGTCCCTGTACGGCCTCCCATTGCTGCTGTCTCCATCGCCACACTCTGCCATGTGCCACTTTCAGGTCTCCTCACACTGCTGGTGGGTTCCATTTTTTGTCATAGGGTGCTGGCAGATTACGGGCCTCCCATAGCTGCTGCCAGGCCCGTAATCTGCCATGGGCCCCCGTACCGACTCCTCATGCTGCTGCCAGGCCCGTAATCTGTCATGGGCCACTGTTGTCGCTTGTTGGCATATTCCGCTCGTTCAGATGCTCCTTCTCCTGCTACTCCTCTTCACGGATTCCGTCAGCAGTCTTTCTTGGAATCCGTTTCCAAGAGACAACAGTTTGCGAGCACGCACCCGACGGTGCAGAAGCTGAACGTCCTCCTGTCCAAGTTGCTGCTGCCAGGCTCGTAATCTGTCATGCGCCCCTGTACCGCCTCCTCATGCTGCTGCCAGGTCCAGAGTGTGTCATGGGCCCCCGTACCGACTCCTCATGCTGCTGCCAGGCCCGTAATCTGTCATGGGCCCCTGTACCGCCTCCCCATGCTGCTGCCAGGTCCAGAGTGTGTCATGGGTCCCTGTACGGCCTCCCATTGCTGCTGCCAGGCCCGTAATCTGCCATGGGCCCCTGTACCGACTCCTCATGCTGCTGCCAGGCCCGTAATCTGTCATGGGCCCCTGTACCGCCTCCTCATGCTGCTGCCAGGTCCAGAGTGTGTCATGGGTCCCTGTACGGCCTCCCATTGCTGCTGTCTCTATCGCCACACTCTGCCATGTGCCACTTTCAGGTCTCCTCACACTGCTGGTGGTTTCCATTTTTGTCATAGGGTGCTGTATGGCCTCCCATTGCTGCTGCCTCCACCGCCACACTGTGGCTCCACACTCTGGTTTTGGCCCCGTGACTGCCCAAATGAGTGAAGTGTGCGGTGATTCTAAGATCGACGGCACTCATCTGCATGTCATACTGACTGACAGTATTATTTCTCTTCCCCAGCAGACTCCAAGGGCATTTAAATTAAAGGTACAGTGTTCTGCACTAATATTAAGTCTCTCTGAAGCCTAGAAACACCCTTTTTTAAGTTAAATTCACAGCGAATTTATTCGACTCGAATCGAATATTGTCCACGAATTCGCCGAATCAGTCGAATCGAATTTTTCATTTCTTCGCTCATCTCTAATTAGAACCCATGACCCAAGTGCTGTAAGTTCTGAGCTCTAACCACTAAACCACTGTGGGAAATACAGTTTGAGTTATAATGTAGAATAGTTCCATTGTTTGAAAATGATAGAGCGAGCGCTGGTCAAATGATATAGACTAGTAAAATGGTATTACACAAGATAAATATAACCACGAACAGTAGTGCATGAACTCGTGAAAGGTCATCCACCCCTGTGACAGTGTACTACACTATTGAGCACCTTTCTGGCTCCTGTGGCTGAGCTAATTCCTCCCCAGGACCATTTGGGCACCCACCCTGATGGATGGATGGATGGAGCTGGATGACTAACCCATAACTGCCAGCATACCGCTGCACCCCCAGATGTGTGGAGTGTATAACCCATACACATTAATACTTTTGTTCTGGTGAGTGTAGACCAGTCCCAAGGGTGGTTTACCTTTCACGAGTTCATGCACTACTGTCCGTCACGGAGAGACCACACGTGCCATTCATAGGCACTCTCTGAGTTGGTACTCTCACACGAAGGACATTCCATTATTCAGGAATGATTCTATGAACTTATTTTAGCACCATTTACAATATTACATCATTGTTGCAATTCTTTGCACTTTTTGGTTTTTACATGCGTTCATTATTGATCACATGCATTTATAGCGCTGCACTTGTCTTTACCATAGAATAGTTACGTGATTAAAGAGAATGAAGATATATAATTATATTGGGAAATTAGAAGTATATAAATTATTTGAGATATAAGTGTGTAAATGTTTAACATTTGAGTACAGAATGTATGACATTCATTAGTAAATGCATTAGTTTCCTGATCATTTTGGAGACACAGCAAGAAAATAAATAGAAGAAAATAGAAAATTCTAATACAGGTGTACAGGTGTATTTATTACATTCTAAGAATTCTTTTGCCATCATGAAAACGCCAATGTTAATAAAGCCCGCGCTTGTGCGCCATCTAGCGAACATATCCGGTATTGCACCTAAAAATGTGCCAGTGATAGCAAAGTAGTCAATAGACGCTCGTCAATGAGCTTGCTAGACGCTGGTCAGACGACTGATTGATTGACCGGAGTCTGCCTGAATGGTCAGTCTCTGCTATTACACTCACATCTTAGTGAATCAGGGCCTTGGAGTCTTTGGTTAGTTCCAATATAGAGGTCATATCCATTTCTGATCATTCTCCCGTCATGATCCACCTGAAGACCATTGTATATAATTTTTAGTTTCACTACAGTGATTTTTGATCATCATAGATTATTCAAGAGTTAAATATATGTTATGAATGGGCACATAAAATACCACATGTGATACTTATTAAATTAAGTATGATGTATCTAATTTTTATATCATAGCCTCCCCTAGGTAAATAAGACATTGTATAGCTTTTAAGTATATCCCTAACTGTTCATTTACTGTCCCTGCATTTGTGCAGATACAGTGAGTGTGTATTCATTCTGTGAGACCACGGGAATATGGCGGTTCCGTTCGCGCATGCGCACTGCTGTACCGACCCACGGTAAAATGGCGTCGGTCTGTTGTGCTCATTCGCACATGCGCATTTATACAGCCAGCCCCTGGGAATATGGCGCCGATCCGCATCGATCGGCGCTTCTTCTATCTTCATTCTGTGAGACTACGGGAATATGGCGGTTTCGTTCGCGCATGCGCACTGCTGTACCGACCCACGGTAAAATGGCGTCGATCTGTCGTGCTCATTCGCGCATGCGCATTCATACAGCCAGCCCCCGGGAATATGGCGCCGATCCGCATCGATCGGCGCTTTTTCTATCTTCCCTTGGGGGTACCTGGGGAAGCCTGTGACTGCGACATGTGGGAGAGAGGGGTGAGCCCCTCCCCATCAGTTTATTCATTTGTGTGGAATATGTTCCACCGCAGTTGGATATGCGGTGGATGCACATATTATTTAGACCACTATAAAATGGCGCCCGGACGCCCGCACATGCGCAGTATGCGGGACTTCGGCAAAATGGCACCCAATTAATTTTATTACAGGCACACAATACACTATATATATGGCTTTTGTGGCGTCCGGCAGCTATGGCTCTTATTCCTTCTGATGATGTACGTGTGATACGAAACGCGCGTCAAGGAGGAGCCCTTGCTAGCCGTGACGCTAAGCCGCCGGATCAAAGGGGGTCCGGCGGCCACTCTTCTACACCAGCTGGTCAGTGTGTCATTCATGATATCCTTAGTGCACAAGGATTGATTTTATTCTCATTTTTATGTTAAGTGTGGTGTTTTTTAACATACAATAAATTTTTTTCATAATTTAACATAAATACTACACTATGGGTATTCCTTTTTGCTCCACATCGAGCATTTAATTCCTCAGGACCACCAGGCGATTACCCCAAGGCTCAGAGATATATTCAGCTGATCCTGTTTGGAACCTGTCTGCCAGTAGGAATCCCCAGATGGGTTATCTTTCATCATAGAACCACCTTTTCGGAGTTTCCTTTCATCCACAGTCGGAGTGATCTTTGGTGTATGAGACACAAACGCACAATTTAAATTGTGCTTCCGGTGAGTGCGCAATTTATTCATTTCTTCTGCATATCGCCGGACTACATGCATTACAAAGATCTCATCGAGATACACTCATCTGTGTTTCTTTGATGACTGGACTATATTGTGCATTTATATTGTGCGTTTTGCATTGTGAAGTGAAAATTGTTGGAGCTCATGTCATTCCTTCTCCCCCTCCTGTTTCCAACTTTTGGGAGGATCACATATAGTGTGTTTGGTCACATATAATGCATGTGGTCCACATCTGCTGACATTTAAGTAAGGGATATTGTACCATCTTCAATACTGGTACAGTCATATAACATCAAGCGCTGCACTATTTATCTTATAAATGATTAATTGAGTCTGTGGACCAATATAATTTTTTTTAGTAATGCCCATGTTGAGGGTCAGGCCCCCCCAAAAAAATGTAAATTCGGAAACCATAATGGGTTTCCATGCGAATGGTCTGACAAGATTTGAATGTGGGTTGGCAGTGATAAATTGTTGTGCATATAAATTGCTTTGATCCACAATCAATGCATACAGATCTTCTGTGCAAAAACGCTCCAAAAAAGGGGAATAGTTAAATTTGCTGTTTACACCTGAATTCCGGGTTGGGCAGTGAATGGGGGATGTACAGATGCTGCAGAAATTATGGGCTGCCAATCGGGATTTGTAAGTACATGTGGAAGGATACGAAGGGCTCTACGGACCTGTGTGCGAATTCTTGGTGGTTGCGGGACAATGCTTGTGCTATCCACCGCACCAGCTTGTACTGCACTTATGGGACTCACCACGGCACCAAATGATACTGCAGTGCTTTTATGTGAAGGACCAGGATGTACTAGGCCGCTGGTGCTCACCAGTTCACCAAAAGGTAGAGCGGCACTAGTACTGGCGCTCTGCTGCATATGAGAGTCATCAAAATTTACTGGCTAGCAAAATTTAAGTGCTAGCAGAGATCCTGATTCTGTGAACACTGCAGTTTTGTGTGCAATGTATCAAGTGACAGTGACCAACTAACACTGCTCTACTGGAGGAGAAGGGGGGGGGGATAAGTGTAGGGGCTAAACACAGGTGCTGATCCCGTTAACGCTGTGTTTTTGGGACACTATACTAATGTGAACGCTGGTATAGTGCTGATCTGATCAAAGATATTGATCCGTTCAGACACTATACTTGCGATGGAGGTTTATTGTGTATGAGCATGTTCCTGGCAATCAAGGGGTTAAATATGATTACTGGTGTACTGATGGGCAATCTGACGTTATCTGGGAGGGGCCTGAAAACCACAAGAGCATGAATCACACAGACACACACATATATATATATGTGTGTGATTCTGCGCTCCCGTGTCGTCCTGTAGTAGTATTTCTGCTATAGGGTGGTCAGGAACCAGTTAAAGGAGCGGTTTGCATTACGGCACTGCGTTACTTTAACTGACAATTGCGCAGTCATGCAATGCTGCACCCAAATGAAATTTATGTCCTTTTGTCCCCACGAATTGAGCTTTCTTTCTGTGTTATTTGATTGTAAAAAAAACGGGGTTCAGCGAGCGCTTGAGAGAATAAAAGCGGCTAGTACACTAAAAAAGGGAACCATATAACCTTCTAAAATAATCATAAAATGTGTAGTGCAGCGCTGTAAAAACTAAAAATATATATAGATGCAGATGCCTAAGGCTAAAGTGCATAAAAAATTCAACTTGTCCAAATGCCAATATAACATAGAATAGAATACCAAAATGGTGACAGATGGTGTCCGTATCCAATGTGAAATAATAGTTCCCAACCAACATACACTATGTCTGACAAAATACGACAATATTAAATGTCCAATAAGTGATGAGGGTGGTAAAAAGCACAGGAAAATGATAAGTTGAAACAGGTGACTTCTCTAATCCCAGTGACACATGTGATTCGGTGTCGTGCAGGAAAAACGGATAAATTGCACACTCACCAGAGGTGCAATATAAATGCGCATTTATATCAAATGTACCAGAGGTCCCCTCTGTCCTGGGAAGGATGTAGCCTGGAATGGTTACCTCTTCAGTGGATAGTGATAATGGTAAGGCACTTCTAGAGGTCCCCTTTAAAGGCTGACTACGGTCGGGGTCTGCTTTTAAATAACTCTCCTCTGGGCCCTGGGATGGTCACCTGGGCATCCTGGGGGTTTAAATGCTCGATGTGGAGCAAAAAATAGTAGTACCCATAGTGTAGTAATTAATCATAAAAATTAGTTTATTATAATGAATTAAAATAGCAAATGAACACACTTAGGTACGAGTGTAAAAAATTCCCATGGGCAAAGTTGAAACAATGTATATAAGGTATATGCAGCATAAAGCTGCTCTGTGCACTGACCAGCTGGATTTTTAAGATGGCTGCCGGACCTCCGTGATCCGGCGGCGTGACAACATGGCATGCAGGGGCTCCTCCTTAACGCGTTTCATAACACACATACATTCTCAAAAAGGGTGTGCGCCATAGCAGCTGGACGTTATTGTGGCTCTATTTATTGCAAAGGCGCCTATGTCAATTAAGAAGGTGCCATCTTGCCAGTGATCGGCACAAGGTGTGAATGCGTGGAAACACGGGCACCATTTTCCCATGGATCGTCGCATGCTCTGAACAAAATGCGCATGTGCAGAAGCATGGGTGCCATTTTCCATTGGATTGTTGTATGAAGAGGACAAGGAAAAACCAAAGGCCCACAATAACATAATGAGAAACTAATAATGAGTGGTTGTAAAGCAATATGATGTGCGCTGGCTCCTACATTAAAGCCAGTACATAAGGCAGGGCTTGAAAAAGCCACTCGCCCGCTCGCCAAATGCGAGGAGAAATTCCTCTGTGGCGAGCTGCGAGTGGCTGCGAGCTGTGAGCACAGATGAAGCATGGAGCGACTGCACCTAAGCTCCAAGCCTCATTGTGAAGCTGAGTTCCAGTTTACAACTTCCGGTTTTCCGGCTTCTGCGGCACCGCTGCCAAGGGGACAGGTGCAGGAGAGGTCCACTCTCCTCCACTGAGAGGAGACACCCTCTCCACCGCCGCGGGGGACTCGGGGGGACAGTAAGTACTGTATACAACATGTCCTATCACTATAATGGAGTACAGGGAACTGGGATATACATTACTCAGTATAATGATTACTGTATACATGTCATATCACTATAATGGAGTACAGGGGAGCTGGGATATACATTACTCAGTAATGTATATCCCAGCTCCCCTGTACTCCATTATAGTGATATGACATGTATACAGTAATGATTACTGTATACATGTCATATCACTATAATGGAGTACAGGGGAGCTGGGATATACATACTGTATACATATCATATCACTATTAATGGAGTACAGGGGAGCTGGGATATACATTACTCAGTAATGTATATCCCAGCTCCCCTGAACTCCATTAATAGTGATATGATATGTATACAGTAATCATTACTGTATACATGTCAGTAATGGAGTACAGGGGAGCTGGGATATACATTACTGAGTAATGTATATCCCAGCTCCCCTGTACTCCATTAATAGTGATATGATATGTATACAGTATGTATATCCCAGCTCCCCTGTACTCCATTATAGTGATATGACATGTATACAGTAATCATTACTGTATACATGTCATATCACTATAATGGAGTACAGGGGAGCTGGGATATACATTACTGTGTACAGTTTTATATTTTGGACTATATATTCTAAAGAAAAATGTAATTTCATAAGCTTTAAGGGGGCGTGGTTGGGGGCGGGGGTGGGGTTGGGTAGGGCAACTGGTGGAGAGTACGTTTTGTGACCGGCTAGTAGGTCTGGACTCGAAATTTTAACCCCTGACATAAGGTATATAAAAAAGTGTGGAAAATCTGTCCACGGGCTCCTTGCAACTGCGCATGCGCCGGGAATCATAAGCGCCATTTTCTTGTAGGTTTCCTTGTGATCAGAGATAATCGCAAGCCTAGTTGGTCTTAAAAAAGGAGAAAGAAAAAAGAAGCAATGGCTAAGATGAACAAAAGTGATATTTTTAGTGGATAATGAAATCCAATACTAGTGATATTCTCAGTATAATGCTATAATACTTAGCAGTTACCATTTTAAAATGCACAGAGTGCCAAAAAGATGCCATATTATCGTAGGCCAAATAAATAATTAAATAAATATACCAAATTAATAGATGAAAAATAATCCAATAAAGATTATCGGGGGAGTGTATAATATCTCATCAGTGTATAGCATCTCATAATAAAACAATATGTAAAATATCCATAATGAAATAACATCACGTGAAGTAAATGGTAAAAACCAAACTACACTACACGGTTGAATGGGATACATAAGATATCTGCATGATTAATAATATATACATAAAAATTATATATACTGTATAAAAATTTAAAAATAGTCATATAGACCAGGATGATTTGAAAAAAGACCAGGATACATGTGAATATAAATATAGACCAGGATTACGTAAAAAGGACCAGGATACATATGAAAAGTAAAAATCAGCTAGAAATGGGAAAAAGGAAGTAAAAAATATGCAGCATACTAGAAAGTATCAACATGGATGATGAGACGTTAGCTATTGTCTATAAAACTGTCTATAAAACAGTTTATATCTACTTCCACATTATGACCAGTGGGGGTAAAGTTCTCATCTCATAGATCCATCTGGTTTCCATCTGTGAGACTAGTCTACATTTATTAGTGCCACGCCAATGGCTCTGGACGATGTTAGTGTCTGTAAATTGTAAAGTGGAGGGGTCTCGGTTATGGTAATACCTGAAATGTTTTGAGAGCGAATGCTCCTTAAAACCTTTTTTGATGTTATTGACATGCTCCCTAAACCTGTCTCTGAGCCTCCTTGTGGTGCGGCCAATGTACTGTCTTGTACATGGGCATTCCAAAAGGCATACCGCATATCGACTGTTGCAGGTTATACATGCGTAAATATCATATTTCTTTCCAGTTTTAGAAGAGGTAAACAATTCTACTTTTCTTTTACGTGTCCCATTAAGTTTGCATATAACACACCTATTGCATGGGTAAAAACCCTTCGTGTTCGCAAAAAACGTGGCTCTAAGGGGAGGGTCCGTGACATTTGGTGAAATCCTGTCCTTAAGCGTAGGAGCCTTTCTAAACACAATTTCTGGTTTGTCTGGCAAGACTCTGGATAGCACAGGGTCAGCTTTAAGGATATCCCAATTCTTCTTAATAATATTGCTTACCGTTTTATATTGTATTGAAAAGGATGTGACAAAAGGGCAAAATTTGTCATCTTTATGTATAGTAGAGACAGACAACATAGAGTCACGATTTATGCTTGCTACATAGTTCATCTCTGCATCAAGTATTTCTATGTTGTACTAAGCAATATGATAGTGTGACAAGGACACACCTATCTGAAAAAAGAAGGTTTCTAGATGATCCACGTGGAGTAATATGAATTCAAAGGAATTTTAACAATACTTTATTTGATCACATAGATCATAGGGAGGTTAAACATGAGCACGGTGTACATATGAAAAAAATTAAATCATGTTAAAAAACACTTAGCGTCTTCAGTTTAGGGTCATCTTAGCCAACCTTCTCTAATTGAGCAATTTTTGGAAACCCTTTATTGGGTATATTAAACTCAGGTATCTACGGCCTGCTATATGCTACATACACATTATTTGTGTTTGAAATCCACGCATCGTGTATACCTGGTTCCTCACCCCCATATGCATCTTTGAAAAAGCATCAAGGACCTGATCTTATTTCAAGTCGACAGAAGTCTTCTTGATCCTCATTGATGGTAATATATCCACATTTTACGTGTGTTTTGTTTTCGGGGTCACCTGATGCCCATGATCTATACATTTAATATTTTTTTCTATATACATCCTCAGAATCATTTGGTACTGTGGACCTTGTTTCATTTGGGGTGGCTATCCAGGAAGTCCCTACACTTGAGAAGCGGGTATGATAGTCTCACTATTGAGAAGGTAACAGCAGTATCCATTGACTATTGTGGAGGGAGGCCTGGTAAATTTTGGATGTGATTTGGTTTCCATATTTCTATACATATACTATGTATTTTTGTGTTCCAGCTTGTACATTCCAGGAGGTCCCTGACATATACTGGGAACACACCCACTGAATACATGGTTCACTAAAATATAAAGCGGGAAACCTACGGAAACCCAGGATAACTATTTCATCATTACACAACTCTGCCTTATATGGTGCTCTGTTGGCTAAGATGACCCTAAACTGAAGACGCTAAGTGTTTTTTAACATGATTTTATTTTTTTCATATGTACACCGTGCTCATGTTTAACCTCCCTATGATCTATGTGATCAAATAAAGTATTGTTAAAATTCCTTTGAATTCATATTACTCCGCGTGGATCATCTAGAAACCTTCTTTTCTCAGATAGGTGTGTCCTTGTCACACTATCATATTGCTTAGTATGCTGTTCTTTGGCTTTATGTATCCACACTTATACAAGTGAGTCGGAGATATGCTAATGACATCAGTAATTCGTGTCATTTTTGGTGGCTTGCTTTTGCTTTATTGTTGTGATATACTTTCTTAAAGGTTCTTATAACCTGTTCTGCCACTTTGGAGGTTTGGACTCAGTCTTAAACATCTGCATGGTGTACAGTGATTGCTGGATTATTGATATTTTTTAATTATATCTATACAATATTGTGTAATTCCCTCCCCTTCTGTGGAAGGGAAAATACTTAAGGAGGTAATGGCCTATCAGATCAATGAGGAGATGGATGCGGAAATTAGATCTGCATTTACTAAGAACTTAGACCCCCAAGGAGAGGGAAATGAGGGAGACATCAAGACCAAGTTCAAGCTACATAAGAAACTAACTACTAAATATTTGAATAGAAAGTGGGATATTACATCCCTTGAATCATATATAGAGAGAGGGATTGTTCCCAGGGGATTAAGAGAAAGGGTAATTCCAGCAGAACATCTTCACACCCCCAGATTCCTGGAAAGGTGGAAAGAGGTCTGTATAAAACATGGCATAGAGATTATGCGATTAATTGTGGAAGAAGAGAAGGTTCAACTGAATGAACTCTCTAATGAAATCAATGAGAGCGCAAAATCACTTGATCCTCTGAAGAATGATCCTGAGTTTGATAAACATAATGATTTCCTTAGAAAAGAGATAGAAAAAATACAAAAAAATCTGAAATTTACGAAACAACAAAAATTTAGAAGAGATTTAGAGGACTGGGAGAAAGGTGAGATATTTGACCTAACTAATAGTAGAGGAAGGAGTCGATCAAAACGTAAAAAACATTTTTCTAGGAACAATAGAGGATATTCATCAATGAGTGAGGATGATGATGAAAGTAATAAGAGATCTGTCAGTTTTTTAGAGGAAAAAACAGATGGCGAGAACCATGGAATATTAAAACAAACAAACAAACAAATGAATGGGACAAAGGAAGAAAGAAACACCCCAATTGCTCTCAAACCATCCAATCAAAATCGAACCAGAAGTCACAAGAGATAAAGACTAACCAAGAGGGGGGAACGAATGACCTCAAGGTAATAAATCTTTCCAACTTTGTATTGAAAAAAAGACACTATGATTTACTGCGGAAAGGCCTAACTTTTTCTCCTACGGATAAAATGGACCTGTTTGAGGTCTATAAAGACTTAAACCTGTTTCTGAGAAAGATCCTTTTAAGAATTCCATATGTATCTAGAGAAGAACAAAATCCCTGTGATCTGAATTCAGAGAGGGAACAACAGGCATTAAGAGATCTCATTAGTCTCCTTGAGGAGACTCCCACAGACAGTGAACCTGGGGAGGGGGATGTTTCTAACAAGTGGAAAAGACACACTAGACTTAAAACTCCTTCTAGAAGAATGCCTAATATCAGGGAAAATAAATGGCTAAGTACTTTTTTAGATCTAGTACATGATGATCTTGGAAAAATAGACTGGACAATGAGGAACGCTGATAACCTCACTAAGGGTGAAAGAATAGCCCTTAGGGAACTTAAAAATGCTAAAAACACTGTGATTAAAAAGAGTGATAAAGGGGGGAATGTAGTACTACTAGAGAGTGTGGAATATGAGAAGGAGGTGCTTAGACAGTTGAAGAGTCTGGATACATATCGCAAACTACATAACAACCCGTTCCCAAAACTTGTAGTTGATCTAAATAAAAAAGTGGGATTGGCACGTGAAGCAAACTTATTAACCAAACGGGAATGTGATATGTTGACAGTTGATACATATAATATTCCCACCTTCTATGTAATCCCAAAAATACATAAAACTCCCTCTCAACCACCGGGACGCCCTATAGTATCTGCTATTGGTGGCCCCCTGGAACCAATAGGTAAATTTGTAGACGACTTAATCAAGGATCTGGTCTTAGAACTCAGATCTTATGTAAGGGATACGGGGGATGTACTTAAAAAGATTCTAAATGTAAAAGTACCAGAAGGTGCACTCCTGGTGGGCATTGATGTGGAATCATTGTATACCTCCATCCCACACGCTTGGGGACAGAAAGCGGTGGCCCATTTTCTGGAGATATACTTTCCTGAAATGGAGGCTCAAAATGAATTTATACTGGATTTGCTTGAGTTTATGCTGACCCATAACTGTTTTCAGTTTCTGGGCTTCTTCTATCAGCAAATATGTGGTACCTCCATGGGAGCACCCTGGGCCCCGGCATTCGCATGTTTACATCTAGGTCTGTGGGAAGAGGAGCTAGTATATCCCTCCACTCCCTATAAACAATATGCAATAACCTGGTTGCGATACATTGATGATGTCCTAATGGTATGGGATGGAGGTATGGATGAGCTTAAAAGCTTTATGGAATTTTTGAACAAGAATGATAGAAATATCAAACTCACTTACACAGTGGATAGAGAGGTGATAACTTTTTTGGATTTATCAATCTCTGTCCACGAAAATGAACTGGTCACTAAAACATTTAGAAAGGAAACAGCGGCCAATACACTTTTACATGCTAATAGCTATCACCCAAGGAGTTTAAAACAGGGAATTCCTATTGGTCAGTTCCAGAGAATAAAAAGAAACTGTACAGAAGAATTAGAATATAGACATGAATCTATCCAGCTCTATAAAAGGTTCAGAGAGAGGGGCTATTCACACAGAACCCTAAGAAGAGCAAAAAGAAGAGCCCTCGGTAAAACAAGAGAGGAACTAATTAATAAATCAAAACCAAAGGCAGCTGCGAATACTGAAAACCAACCGGTAAGATTCATAACTAAATTTGGACAACAATGGGATGAAGTCAAGAAGGCCCTGGACTCCCATTGGCATTTACTAACTCAAAATCCGCAGATAGCGAGAGTGGTAGGAGAGAGCCCCCATATGGTGGCAAAACGAACTCGGAATCTAAATGATATATTAGTACAATCAGAATTTCAGAGGGCACCACAAAGAAACTGGCTAACTAGGAAGACTGGCGTATATGGTATGTTTAAAATGTGGTCATTGTCAGATTTGTCCATTTGTACATAAGTCCAATCAGTTCTTCAACAATGATAACTCTAGGATATTTCAAATACGAAGCTTTATTAATTGTTCTAGTAGTAAAATGATATACATGATAGAATGTCCATGTAAAAAGATATATATAGGTAAAACAAAAAGAAGCCTTAGGACTAGGATCAGTGAACATCTGAGAGACATTAGAAATGAAAATAGGAATGTAAGAAAGGGAGAAAAAGAGAACCCACTGGCGCAACACTTTAAAGAAGTACACGGGGGTAAAACAGATGGTCTAAAAGTAAAAGGGATCTTTCTGCTGAATATTTCGGCTCGTCGGGGTGACTTTGACAAAGTCCTCCTACAAAAAGAAAAATTCTGGATCTATACCCTAGGGGCACTTGTCCCATTTGGACTAAATACAGAACTCAACTTTGGGGTGTTTTTGAAATTAATTCCCTTGAACTCTTTATATACCCTGAGTTATAATCTACATTGCGATATCATATATATGAATTAAATATGGGCTTCTGTGGACAAAATATGAATCTAACTATGCAATCTCCTCTACTCCAATTGGGTGGTGAGCATATAAAATAATAGGACTGATTTTGAAATTCTGGTAGCTGGACCTGGTCTTGATGTTTCCCTATGTGAACATGAAATATGCTAATAATAATCTCCTCTTTATTATCCTCTTGGAAGATGACTTGATCCATAGTAATTAGGCTCCTCTTCTACATCCAGCAATCATTTTAAAAACTCAAGATATATGTTTTAATTCACTTTGGATATTCCCAATGTAGTGATATTCTTTCAACACAAGATGGCGAGGTGGAGACTTTTTGGTATGCAATTAGTGCACCATATAAGGCAAAGGATTAAAGTCCCCTCCCAGTTCTGACGAAGTCTGCGGTGATTGGCGGACGAAACGCGTCAACGTATTGACGTCACTACGCTCGGCGTCTTCACTGGGTGCGGCGCCCACGAGGCGGGAAGGAACGGCGGTGTCACAGCTCCCTGCTAGGTAGGCCCAAGACCCTCTGAGAACTACCAGTGGGCTATTATCACAGCGGTTCGCAAACGGCAATCCCTCAGGGAAACATACCTTCCACCGGTGGCAAGTTATTTAAAGCTTACGGCTGTTGAGATTTACAGAGCCTACATGGTGTTAATAGGGCATGTTTTATGGGCCTAATTTACCCTGTATACTCGGGGAATTTTTTGGAAATCCTCTTTGGAGGAGGGTCTACATATATATATATATATACGCTATCCTACTCAGGTATTTTTTGCTGTGACATAGCCACATCCTTATAAAACCGCAAATAACCTTCTCTAATTGAGCAATTTTTGGAAACCCTTTATTGGGTATATTAAACTCAGGTATCTACGGCCTGCTATATGCTACATACACATTATTTGTGTTTGAAATCCACGCATCGTGTATACCTGGTTCCTCACCCCCATATGCATCTTTGAAAAAGCATCAAGGACCTGATCTTATTTCAAGTCGACAGAAGTCTTCTTGATCCTCATTGATGGTAATATATCCACATTTTACGTGTGTTTTGTTTTCGGGGTCACCTGATGCCCATGATCTATACATTTAATATTTTTTTCTATATACATCCTCAGAATCATTTGGTACTGTGGACCTTGTTTCATTTGGGGTGCCTATCCAGGAAGTCCCTACACTTGAGAAGCGGGTATGATAGTCTCACTATTGAGAAGGTAACAGCAGTATCCATTGACTATTGTGGAGGGAGGCCTGGTAAATTTTGGATGTGATTTGGTTTCCATATTTCTATACATATACTATGTATTTTTGTGTTCCAGCTTGTACATTCCAGGAGGTCCCTGACATATACTGGGAACACACCCACTGAATACATGGTTCACTAAAATATAAAGCGGGAAACCTACGGAAACCCAGGATAACTATTTCATCATTACACAACTCTGCCTTATATGGTGCTCTGTTGGCTAAGATGACCCTAAACTGAAGACGCTAAGTGTTTTTTAACATGATTTTATTTTTTTCATATGTACACCGTGCTCATGTTTAACCTCCCTATGATCTATGTGATCAAATAAAGTATTGTTAAAATTCCTTTGAATTCATATTACTCCGCGTGGATCATCTAGAAACCTTCTTTTCTCAGATAGGTGTGTCCTTGTCACACTATCATATTGCTTAGTATGCTGTTCTTTGGGTTTATGTATCCACACTTATACAAGTGAGTCGGAGATATGCTAATGACATCAGTAATTCGTGTCATTTTTGGTGGCTTGCTTTTGCTTTATTGTTGTGATTTCTATGTTGTATCTTTTTTCTACAAATCTTTCTTTGAGGATGGCGGCTTTATGGTGATAAGTATCAATATCTGCACAGTTTCTTCTCACCTTCATGAACTGGCCCTTGGCTATGTTAGCCAGCCATGACAGCTATCCATTGGAATGTAGCTGTTCCTGTCTGTGCTCTTGAAAAAAAGCTTCTGATGTCAAATATCCTCCTTTGTTCACTAGCGTTATGTCTAGAAAATCAATTTTAGTAGTGCTGTAATTAAATGTGCATTGAATATTCAGGTTATTGTTATTTAGAGACCCAAAGAAATGAACTAGTGCCTCTTCATCCCCTTGCCATAGGAGGAGGATGTCGTCAATATATCTTTTATAAAATAAGAGCTCTGGCCACTCTCTGGAATATATCATATCCTCCTCCCACCTGGCCATAAATAGATTGGCCAGGCTGGGAGCAAACTTAGCTCCCATTGCTACCCTCCTCGTTTGCAGGTAAAATTTGTTATCAAACCAGAAGTAGTTTTTATGCATAACAAAATCAAGTAATTCTAGGATAAATGATTTGTGCCTAGTAGAAATGTTCTCTGTCATACTGAGATAATAATCATCTGCAGATTTGCCATCTTCATGGTTTATGTTCCTATACAAAGAGGCAACATCTGCAGTTACTAGAAATGTCAACATATCAGGATTCCACGTAAGGTCCTTAGTCTCATTTAATACCTGCTTTGTGTCCTTAAGGTAAGAGGGTGTGATTAGGACCAAGGGCTGTAGGTCTATATATTGACCAATCCTGGAGCATAGGGACCTTATTCCACTTATTATGGGTCTCCCAGGGGGGTGGGTAGGGTTTCTGTGTACCTTAGGGAGACAATAAATGACCGGGAGTCTAGGGGCTTTTGGACACAAAAACTCCTTTTCTTTTTTACTGATGATATTGCTATCGAAGCCTTTATTAATTAATTGTTTTAAGGACCGCTTGTATGTGGTTAGTAGGTCTTTAGATAGTAACAGATAAGTATCCTTATCATCCAAAATTCTTTGGACCTCCCTTATATAGGCCATTTTATTCAAAACCAAAACCCCACCTCCCTTATCGGCAGGTCTTATCACAAGATCTTTCTTCTCAACAAGGGATTTTAGTCCTGTATCTATGTCCTTTTGGCTATATGGACATTTTATTTTAATAGACTCCATGTCTTTAAGTACCATTTCTTTAAAGATGTTTATATGTGATTGGGTTTGTGGGGGGGGGGGGGGAAATTGAAGAAGGAAGCATTTTTCAAATTGGAACCAGATGTCTTGTTGGCGTTATGGTTTGCGACTGAGGGTTTGTTCAAAAAATATCTTTTTATTGCCAGTCGTCTGGTAAACTTATGTATGTCTATATACATTTGAAATTTGTTTAATTTTGCTTTTGGTGCATACTTCAAACCTTTATTTAAAACCTTCAATTCTTGTTGAGTGGTTCCGCTTAAGTTAAAAATTCCCTTATCAGTTATAATTTCCTCTTTTTTGGATCGATTGATCCTCTTCCCTCCTCTGCTTCCTCTGTACGAACGCTTCTCTTTTGTGCTTTCCCTCCCCCTAAAAAATGGGGCTGTGGGAAAGGTTCAGTCTGGTTATTATGTGATCTACGTTCAGCCATCCAGAGCAGTGTGCCCAAACTGACAGAGAGAAGGGCTGTTGGTAAACAATGCAGCCCTCCTCCCTGTCGGTGATTGCTAGTAATCATCGGGCGGCAGTGGTGTATTTAGATTTTCTGCTGCCCTAGGCAACACAAAAATTTTGCGCCCCCCCCCAATGAGAGAGCGAGAGAATCAATAAATGTGTGTATGTATATATGATTCTCTTTCTCTCCCTTTCTTTCTCTTCTCTCTCTTCCCTCTCTCTCTCCCCTCTCTCTATCCCCCCTCTCTCTCTTCCCCCTCTCTCTCCCCTCTCACTTCCTCCTCTCTCTCTCTTCCCTCTCTCCCTCCTCTCTCTCTTCCCCCCTCTTCCTCTCCCCCCCTCTCCCTTCCCCCTTCTCTCTCTCTTCCCATTCTCTCTCTCTCTTCCATCTCTCCCCCCCCTCTCTCTTCCCTCCCTCTCTCTCTTCCCTCCTTCTCTCTCCCCCCTCTATCTCTTCCCCCTCTCTCTCTTCCCCCTCTCTCTCTTCCCCCCCTCTTCTCCCCTCTATCTCTCCCCCCTCTCTTTTTCCCCCTCTCTCTTTCTTCCCCATCTCTCTCCCCCCCTCTCTCTTCCCCCCCTCTCTCTCTTCCCTGTTTCTTTTCCCCCTCTCCTCTCTCTCTTCCCTCTCTCTCTTCCCCCTCCCCCATCTCTTTCCCCTCTCTCTCTTCCCCTCTCTCTTCTCCCTCTCTTTCTCGCTCCTCCCCTCTCTTCCCTCTCTCTTTCTCTCTTCACTCCCCCCCTCTCTCTTCCCCCTCTCTTTCTCTCTTCCCCCTCTATCTATCCCCCTCTCTTTCTCTCTTCCCTCTCTCTCCCCCTCTCTTCCCCCTCTCTCTCCCCTCTCTCCCCTCTCTCTCTTCCCCCCTCTCCCTCTTCCCCCACTCTCTCTCCCCCTCTCTCTCTCTCCCCCCTCTTCCCCCTCTCTCTCCCCCCTCTCTCCTCTCCCTCTCTGTTCCCCTCTCTCCCTTCCCTCTCTCTCCCCCCTCTCTCTCTTCCCCCCTCTCTCTCTTTCTCCCCTCTCTCTTCCACCCCTCTCTCTTTCTCCCCCATCTCTCTCTCGCCCTCTCTCTCTTCCATCGCTCTCTCTCTCTTCCATCTCTATTTCTCTCTCTTCCTCCCTCTCTTTCTCTCCCCCTCTCTCTGTTCCCTCTCTTTCCCTCTCTCCACCTCTCTCCCCCCCCCCACTCTCTCTCTCTCCCCTTCTCTCTTCCCTCTCTCTCTTCCCTCTCTCCTCTCTTCCCTCCCCCCCTCTCTCTCTCTCTCTCTCCCTCTCTCTTCCCTCTTTATCTCTCTCCCTCTCTCTTCCCCCTCTCCCTTTTCCCTCTCTCTTTCCTCTCTCTTCTTCCTTCTCTTTTCCCTCTTTCTTCCCTCCCTTCGTTTCTCAGATGGTATGGGGCTACACACACAAACACACACCTGCACCAAGGGCTGCTGATCTCCAGGCAGCAGGAAGGAGGGGGGGGGGTGTGTGCAGCCCCATACAATCTGCCAGTGCAGGGAGGGAGGCAGGGAGATCCCACAGAACGCAGCACAGCTCACCTCCTCCTCTCCCTCCTCTCCCTGCTCCAGGCTGTCCCCTGGTCCTGGCTCATCAGCTGCTGGAGGGAGAGGTACAGGAGCATCGCTCTACAACTGCCCTCCCCCACATCGATCCTCCTGTTGTCCGGGCCACTGAAAGAGTACCGAAGGTACCCCTCTGATGGCGGCCCTGCATGGCTGTCCACCGCTGCTCACAAGGTCCCTTCTTCCAGGGGGCGGTGATGCCCGCCCTACAAATTGCCACCCTAGGCAAACGCCTTGTTTGCCTCAAGGTAGATACGCCCCTGCCGGGCGATGGCGGGTAATCACTGGCCGGGACCCGGTGATTAACACCCGGGGCTGTGATCAGAGGCGTGGGTAGGGCGTGCGCGCGCCTCCTACCCGGAAATGCAGAATCAAGTACATATACGTGATCCTGCACACAGGGGCTGCCCTGTAGCAGTAAATGTACTATAGGGTGGTCCTTAAGCAGTTAATAAATCATGTCTTTCAGAAATGATGAAACATCAAAGATTGCAATTGTTGAATCATTTATTAAATTTTGTATAGTTTGATTTGTACATACAGTGAAGGAAATAAGTATTTGATCCCCTGCTGATTTTGAATGTTTGCCCACTCACAAAGAAATGATAAGTCTAAAAATGATGGGTGTATTGTAACACTGAGAGACAGAATAACAACAAAAAAAATCAAAAGAAATGCATATCTAACAAATTATGCACTGATTTGCAAAGGAAAAGGGAAATCTATGAACTACCTAATATTGGAATAGCATTGCTGCAGTCTCAAATGAACCACTACGGTTAAAAACTGATATAGTCCAGAAACAGACAAAATAAAGATGGATAAAAAACCTGGATCAGATGGATTAAGCTCTTTAAAGCCATTGTTTCTTTATTTTTTTAGACTTTCCAGTGACTGGTGGAACCAATAGACTGGTGCGAAGCCAATGTGGTACCCTATATTTGAAAAAAGAATTAAAGTCTTTATATAAGGTATTTATAGTGCCGCGCTCCTATTTATATACATATATATCTCTATATCCAATCTGTACTCATTCTGCTTAATTAATAACTATATAAATCAAATGTAAATCATAATGATAAGTGATATTCCATAAACTAAAATGATTGAATAATTATCAATATATTACCAATACACACATAAACAACCTAAATTCGTGTGATAAATAATAATCAATATAGGACCTTGATATAATGTGAATGATAAATAATAAATCGATGAATGAAATACAAATATAAATATAATTAGTGCCACTCTAATTATATGTGATCAATCCAGCAATATTTGTGCAAGAATATATTCCAATGTGCACGTGCATTAGTGTAATACATAAATAAATAAATAAAGTCTTTATAAACAAGTGCCAAAGTGCAGGTGATTCCTTATTCCCTCTCGCCAGGTGCCTTATGGTCTCCCTATGCGCTCACCTTTATATTTGCCTGAATGAATTTAGGCAAATAGGCTTTTTGATCCTTCCAGGATCGGTGAATTAATGCTCTGTATTTAGATGTACCAGGGTATGGATGTCTTCACGTGCCGCTTGGAGAAGGTATAAGAAAGTATGAAGCATCTGTGTGCTCAATTCTGAAAGCTGGAGGTATTGAACACTTCTGGTTTGTGAATATTTCAGTCTACATGGTTAGCACTTCTTCCTGGGAGCACTCGGGTCATTGGTTTGAATCCCAACCACAGCGCCACCTGCCTGCAGTTTGCATGTTCTCCCTGTGCCTGCGTGGGTTTCCTCCGGGTACTCTGGTTTCCTCCCACACTCCAAAGACATGCTGATGATTTTCAGACTGATTCTGGTGCTGTCCATAGCAGCTGCTATTAGAGACCCTTAAATCCCACATGGGTGAGAGGAGGAAATGAGAAGGAGATGACCCCTGGAGGGGAATAAGGAGATATAGCTGGTCTTAATATCGGTGTATGAGCAGTTGCTAAAGGAGAAAGAGGAGAGTACAGGAGTACCTACATCCATACCCTTGTACATCTAAATACAGAGCATTAATTCACCGATCCTGGAAGGATCAAAAAGCCTATTTGCCTAAATTCATTCAGGCAAATATAAAGGTGAGCGCATAGGGAGACCATAAGGCACCTGGCGAGAGGGAATAAGGAATCACCTGCACTTTGGCACTTGTTTATAAAGACTTTATTTATTTATTTATGTATTACACTAATGCACGTGCACATTGGAACATTCTTGCACAAATATTGCTGGATTGATCACATATAATTAGAGTGGCACTAATTATATTTATATTTGTATTTCATTCATCGATTTATTATTTATCATTCACATTATATCAAGGTCCTATATTGATTATTATTTATCACACGAATTTAGGTTGTTTATGTGTGTATTGGTAATATATTGATAATTATTCAATCATTTTAGTTTATGGAATATCACTTATCATTATGATTTACATTTGATTTATATAGTTATTAATTAAGCAGAATGAGTACAGATTGGATATAGAGAGATATATGTATATAAATAGGAGCGCGGCACTATAAATACCTTATATACTGATCTGACACTACCAAGTGAGTTTGTGTAAGTGCCAGCGCACCAAACACCAAAGAATAGTAAATAATTGTTTAACACCCACTGAATGCTTCATTCATAATAGCTCACAAGGATTCACACTATACACAGCACGAATTAAAGTCTTTACCATGTAATCTTGAACCAGTTGCCTACCAGGCACTTATACCCCTTTCCTGCCCACGCCAATTTTCAGCTTTCAGCGCTTCGCATTTTGAATGACAATTGCGCGGTCAAGCAACACTGTATCCATATGAAATTTTTATCATTTTTTTCACACATATAGATCTTTCTTTTGGTGGTATTTAATTGCCACTCTGTGTTTTATTTTTTGAGCTATAAACAAAAAAATCCAAAAATTTCAAAAAAATTGTTTGTTATAAAATTTTGCAAGCAGGTAATTTTTCTCCTTCGCTGACGTGCGTTGATGAGGCTGCACTGATAGGCAGCACTGATAGGCTTCATTGATAGACAGCACTGATGAGCTGGCACTGATGATGCACTGATAGGAGCCACTGATGGGCACAGGTGGGTGGCACAGGTGGGTGGCACTACTAGGCACTGATCATCAGGGCACTGATGATCAGTGCCGATCGCTTCTCTGACAATTGCCGGTTATCGGCAGTACTTTTCTCACGCTGTGACAGCATGAGGATAGTGCAGTCGATAACCGGCAACTGTATTTACCTGGTGATCTGCTGTGTCATTGGAAAAAGGGAAAAAGGAAGGATTTTTCCCCTGTTGGAGCAAATTGGACCATGCTTTATAAGGGTTTTTGCCTTCCTTTATAAGGGTTTTTTCCTTCCTTTGGATCAACAGTAGGTATAGGATTTTGTATACAGAGGTTTTTAGTTTATTTATTCATTTTTTTTTCTACTGGTTGAACTAATTGCATTTGTGGCATTTTTAAATCTGACTATCTGACCTCTACCGATAGGCTTCTTCCCTTTGATGGACTTAAACTCGGGTTTCACCTCTCAAATTGGTATTTTTTTAGATACCTTCAACTCCGTCATGCTTTT
This sequence comes from Staurois parvus, assembly GCF_062004578.1. Lineage (NCBI taxonomy): Eukaryota > Metazoa > Chordata > Amphibia > Anura > Ranidae > Staurois > Staurois parvus. Next base: position 9,218,421 of record NW_028318060.1, read on the forward strand.
GTAGTGCAGTTTGGGGGTACTACTATGGTTGGCAAATCCACAGAGCTGGAGCAGCTGCTTAGCTCTGATACTCTTAAGAAGCCCATGTCTCAGGTGTATAAAGAGCTCTTTGCAATGGATCTCTGTGGTCCCAGATTTGAAGGGAGATGACTGGGATGATACGTGGGATTATCCTTTCAGCAACTTGGTATCGGCCAGGGATCGTCTCATACTATTTAAATTGGTGCATAGATTATATTACACACCTGCTAGGCTGGCATTTATGTATGCTCCAGCTTCGGCTGAATGCTAGCACTGCACATCTTCCTTGGTGGACTTTGATCTTATTTTTTGGTCCTGTGCACAGATTCAAGATTTTTGGAGTGGGGTGGTTCGGTTCGGTCAATATTACAACATTGCAAATTCCACAAACTATATCGGTGTGTCTTCTTGGTCTGGTGGAAGGGTTAGCGCCTTTACATGCATAGTGAACCCTCCTTTCTGAGACCCTGTTCTATGCTCGTAAGGCTATTGTGCTCCATTGGAAGAAGCCTGTAGCTCCCACTACCTCATTTTGGAAATCCTTGATTAATAAGATGCTACCATTATATAAGGCGACCTACTTGAACAGAGGTTCACCCATAAAGTTTGATAAGGTCTGGCATAGTTGGGTTTTGGCCTCCTCTACTCTAGCCTGATTTCTGGAAGGGTTTACAGATGCACCTGCTATTATATAGGTTCTTGAATTTGGTTGGAAATTAGCTCATATACACGGATTGTATAATATTACCCTGCTTGTAGTCTGATGGGTACATCATATGTACAGTTTACATTTTGTACGATTGTGGCACTTGCATTTTTCTCTGTTTATGTAAAGGCATTGCACTATTGTTGTGAAGGGGGGGTGGGGGAAATGGGTTATTTTTGTATTGTGTTTTTGCTGCTGAGACAGTTGCTGTATTTTTACATGTTGAAATCAATAAAAATAATTTAAAAAAAATATATTTGTCCTCTACTATGGAGTAAGATCACTCTGCAACATCCAGATTTAGAATAATTTTTTTTTCGGAGCCAGCTCTTCTGCTTCCTAGGCCAGCTCTCTGCTCAAGGAATACAGGTTATGCAGGAAGTAACAAGTAACAAGGTGAAATACTACACCAGAACGCTAAATCCATTGTGTGATTATGCAGAGTTTAAAATGCGTAAATCAAAATTACAAAACTTTTGGCAGGTAAAACAGTAAAAATATATGTAAATCAACGTTGAATTTAAATGTTTGCAAAATTTCTACTTATTTCACCAAAAGTGACCTTACAAAAACCTTCAGTTTTTCGGTTTGAGGTACAAAAACATCCGTCCTAGTGTAACTCCATTTATTGGTATAACACAAAGATTAAAACCTTTGCACTCACATGATATGATACCTGTCAGGCACATGAATAAAATATCCTCCTCAGCTTCTCCCTGGTGGTCACTGTGGTGGGAAATGAGGACTGGAGTAATAATGGTGCTCTCTGGATGACAGTTCTCCATGTCAGCAGAGCGGTGGTGATAGAGGAGAGCGTGCTGGCGCTTCTGCACAAGCGCCCGGAACAGCCGGAGCCACGCTCTGTCCCAATGGAACACAATCCAGGACGGAAGAGAGAGGTAATCAACATGGTCTGTGTGGTTAATATGATGATGCATTTTAGAGGCGTGGCCTCCTTTATCAAGTCACAGCAGGTAGTTATAACATGTTTGTTATTTAAAAAAAAATATGAACCTTTAGAATCGTTTTAATCTTTTTGTTACACTAGGGTGGATGTATGCTCTCTGTTTTTTTTTGTTTTTGTACAAACCATATTCTGCCTGTGGAATACCTGGATAGCTGCTATGCCTACTTTTTACTGTACCATATGTCCCAGCCAGCCAAGATTTCTGTGGACCAGCGCCGTAGTATTTTTTCATTATATGGACATCACTTGTTTGAAGCAATTGGGACAAAATGGATTGGCAGTGGGACACGATGGGCTGGTAGTGTGACCCTCAACATCTAAAGCTTGGCCATTTTTTAGAGCCAGGGTCCGGTTCTATAAGTCAAACAATGGATACCCTTGTTCTACTTCATCAGCTATTAGATCATAAAGCAATTTGCAAACAACATTGTCCAGATTGAAGAGATTATGAGATGGTATAAAAAAATTTGGTAGACTCGCATATTTCAGATGTACTTGAAAAGAACGTATATATCTGTCAAAGCACATATCCAGGTCTTCTAATTTCCATTCTTCATCTCTAGGATATTTTGCACATAGATGAAGCAAGGCAGTCTTTGCATGATATGAACAGAATTTATCCAGTTTTTTTTGCTGTCTTCCATTATGTTTAAGCAGATCCAGTAAATGCTTCAGCAGTTTAAGGCATAGTTTCCTGTCAAAGTATAACAAAGTAATAGTTATTTATAAGGAGTCAATTATTTTTTCTGTATATTAAAGAGTAAGTCAGCTGAAAAGTAATATTTATGTTCTAGGGAAAGAGCCTGATTTCTTAAATGTTTTGGATACTCCAATAGCAAAATCTCCTTGCGGTAATTTCAAATTTTTTCACATTTTTTTTGTCTACTTAGATGTTTTAGGTGTTCCATCTCCACTTTTTGTGTCACTGCACAAAGCAGTAACAGGGCTGGATCTAGCCAGTCTGATGTGGGGGTGCAGTAAAAAAAAAAAGGTCAGGGGGGCAGGGGATTGGAGGTCAATAGGACAGTGTACAGAAACAGAAATCAGTAGGGCAGAGTACAGTTGGTTAGCAGTGTCAAATGTGTGGATGTGGGAATTGAATTTTTATTTTGTTCAACCCGCTGGTTGAACAAAAAAAATGACTGATGTATGGGATGCCTTACTGAGCCTACCTTAAAGTGTAAGTTCACCTTTATAAAAAAAAAAATCTGTAAAGTGACATAACACTGCACCCTTCCCACACCACCCCCCAACCCTCCTGTACTTACCTCGCATGATCCTGCACTGTCAGGTTTCTGCATGCCACATGGTTTAACCTCTTCGTGCCGGCTGCACGCAAATGTGCGGCCTCCCGGCACCTGGGCCTTGACGCCGAACGGCCGCACATTTGTGTGCAATTAAGAAAAACATATGTGCTGAGAGCGCGCGCCCTGTGCTCTCCCAGCACACATGTCCGGTACTCATGGAAAGGCCTCAATCTCCTCTTTCGATCGGGACCTTTCCCGATCATGTGACGACGAATCATGGTGGTCACATGACCTTAAAACCCCGCCTCCTGGCTTCTGAAACCTTTAAAGGGAGGCACCGGCGCCAAGGGGTTTAAGCTCCACTCAGTACTGTGCAGCCAATGCGATCCAGACAGATTCTAATTGGTCAGCACTATCACATGAATGGCACTTCCTGTCAGCACTGCAAGGAGAGGAGAGGAAGCCAAAGGGATTTCAAATCCCCTGATTAGTGGAGCCGCATGCAGAAGCCTGACAGTGCAGGATTGTGGGAGGTAAGTACAGTGGGACTGGGGGGATGGATAGGGGTCCAGTGTTAGGTCATCTTACAGATTTTCTATAAAGGTGAACTTACACTTTAACTACTTGCCTACCCGGAACGTATACCCCCTTCCTGCCCAGGCCAATTTTCAGCTTTCAGCGCTGTCGCACTTTGAATGACAGTTGTGCAGTCATGCAACACTGTACCCATATTAAATTTTTATCATTTTTTTCACACAAATAGTGCTTTCTTTTGGTGGTATTTAATCACCGTTGGGTGTTTTATTTTTTTCTATAAACAAAAAAGTGCAAAAAAATTTGAAAAAAAAAAACCAAATAATTTTTCTCCTTCACTGATGTGCATTGATGGGGCTCCACTGATAGGCAACACTGATGAGGTGGCACGGATAGGCAGCACTGATGTGCACTGATAGGCAGCACTGATGGGTACTGATAGGTGGCACTGACTGGTGGCACTGATGGGTAGCACTGCTGGGCACTGATGGGTGGCACTGATGGGCACAGGTGGGCGGTACTGCTGGGCACAGGTGGGCAGCACTGCTGGGCACTGATCATCTCTGTATTTACCCGGTGATCTGCTATATCAGTGGACCAAGCTGATCACGTGGTAAAAGGCTGCTGTGATTGGTCTTTTACCACATCACGTGATCAGCTGTGTCTGTAGGACACAGCGATCGTGGAGATCGCCGGGTGCGTGCCCATTGGGGTGCATGGGAGGATGTCATATAACGCCCTCTCAGAACTGTTTAACCGCGCTATAGCCATCATTCGGCTATAGAGCTGTTGCCAAATGGCTAAAGAAGAACTTCATTAAAACCAACAACAGTTGAGACAATGAAACGCCCTGATCAGGTCTATGTACAGCATAATGTATAAAGTATATGGGTCAGGAGCAGGGGCGGACTGACAACTCATGGGGCTCCCGGGCAATAGGGGATCATGGGGCCCCTGTGTCCTTGCCCAAACTCAAAAAAGACTATGAAAAAGGTAGCAGGGGTATCTCATGGGGCCCCCTACTGACCCCGGGCCCTCGGGCAGTGCCCAAGTTTCCAAATGGTCAGTCTGCCCCTGGTCAGGAGTAAGAAAAAAAAAAGAAAAACATATAGAATGTAGCAGTCAGGATGAGCACCATGTTCACATCAGAGTTCTCCCTTATATCAAAGTCAACTGTATTCCCCTTACACATCAGAAGTCCCTCCTAAATTGGTGTCTTCAAAGACTCGCCTTACATCAGAGTTCACAGAGTCCCACCTTACAGCAGAGTACCTCCCCTTACATCAGAGCCCAGCAGAGTGCCCCTTTCACCACTGGCAGGTGGCTGGCATGAAAAGGCTTTCAAAAAAAATCCCCTTGTTGCTGGATCTTAACTGCAAATGCACAGTTCCAGAGCCAGCCAATTAGCAAACTGCCAGGTTCGGCTGACACTCATGCGGTGGAGGGTGTAAATATAAGCCATGCCTGATAAGTGCCATGATGTCACTGTACAGGGGCACACACGGACCTGCCCTGCTGTCTGATCTGAGGCCGAGCCTGGCAATGCTCTAATAGGATGGCTCCATTATTGTGCATGTGCAGTTCAGAGCTGATGACAAGGGGATTTTTTAGGACAGGAGAATAGTGCCTGTAAATTTACAGATGGTTGACAACACATGGCTGGACTGTACGCATGCTGCCACTGGGATTCTTTGTTTTGTGGCCATGACAAAAATTATACCCTGTGTTGCTTTCTGTGGGCACAGTGCCTGATAACTGTGCTCTAGTCAAGTGAATGGGGCTGCTCTGCAAGCACCTCACAACTGCATGCAATGTATACGGTTGCGGTGTGCTAATGTGGGGTTCCAGGAGTTAAAGCAAGTGGTGAGGAGGTGATACAACACCTACTCGTTGCCTGTCAAATGCTCTCTAAAGAGTGATCTGAACACAGATCACTCTTCCGAGACCAAAGCTAGTGTGAAGGAGCTCTTAAAGGGATTCTGGGCAGGAGGGGGTTAAACAGAAGCATGTAGTAGTTGGTCAGCCATCCTCAATAGTACTTGACATGAAATCAACTCGCAAGTTTGTGAAGCTCATAGGAGAACAGCGAGGGGGAGAGAAGGGAGGAAGATGGGTACAGGTCAGTCATAGAGCAGTTCTCAGTGTTCACTCCCCCCCAGGCTGGGATTGGAAGACTCAGACAGCATCATCAATCATGCAGAGAGGATGGAGCTTCTAGGGGCTGTACTTCATATCTCCCACCCATATCCCCTTTCAGAGGCACCGCACTGGCCATGTGTGGGTGGGGCAGACAGGGGTAGAGGGGCTGACGCAGATGAGTCCTGTCTCTTCTCCTGTCTATGCAGAGGTGAGGGGGGGAGGAGAGCTCCTTGCTTGGGGTCTGTGACACACTGAGACTTGGCTGATGCAGCCAGCTGCCCCTACACCCTGTTTCCCTGACCAACGGTTTGGCAACCCTGCCTGGGCACACTATCCATGGGGGGGTTGCCAGGGGGGGCACAGTCTACCCCAGCACCCCCCTAGATCCAGCCATGAGCAGTAAGTGAGGAAATCCCTTGTCACCAAGGTCACCAGAACTGGTGCCCCTATTGGAAGATATCCCTACTAATCCTGTTCTGGGGACAACCTATACTATGTGATTTTATTTTATGTTCACTTCTCATTATAATCGGAAATAAGACAAACAGAGAGGGTGAATGTCCCTAATGGGAGCACAGACAGCAATAAAAACCAGATATTCTAATCCCTTTAGTTATATTCTAAAGCTGAACTCCAGGAATTCAGCCACTTTGTAAAATGTGCTGGCATAATATGAATTAAGTCCAGCAAGGTGCATGCCACCTACTGAGCTCAGGGAGTACAGATATCACAATATTTCTGGAGCTCTGACAAGAGAGACACTGTTTTCACACACAGCTACTCTGCCTGCCACTCCTCTCTGCCATTCATTTACAGAAGCTTTTGTATTCCTGAATGGGTGTCACGTACCTGATAGGAGACTGAATTGACAAGGTCGGCCTCACTTGTGTCACTAGCCCTGACCCCGCTGAGGTTGGAACAGAGGGAGTCTAGGGACCAGGGGGACAAGAGCACCTGAGGTGGTTGCTTGTGGCTCTTGCAGATGATGGCCTGAGAAGGCAGTGTATCCTCTGATTTGAGTATTGTAATAGCAGACAGAGCAGGTTCTGGTTAATCCCTGATGTGCAGCAGAGCAGGTAGGTAGCCAGGACACAGGACAGGAGCAGGGTCAAAGGAAGCCAAGGTCATCAACAGTCAGTCAGCAAGGTACAGAATCAGTAGGAGAAGCCAAAGTCAGGAGCAGAGCCGAAGTCAGGAACCAGGAGCAGGAGAGCAATCAGAGTCGGGTCAGGAACAAGCCGGGTCAGCACCAAAGGAATCACACAGGAACAGCAGGCCACAGGGGGAGGCTGAAGACCAGTCAGCAGTGAATCATCATTGAGGTGCTCCTTAAATAGCCCGCCCAGCGCCGACAGGCGTGCCTGGGTCCCAGTGCCTGCCAGTTCCATCATTGGTGACAGGCGCGCCTGGATCCTAGTGCCCGCCTGCCTGTATGCCTTGTCGGGATCCTGCGCCTGTGCAGATTCATGTGCTGCAGCGATCTTCTTGTTCCCTGCCATTGCCCCCCCCCTTATGGGCAGCCTCCGGATGCCCACTAGGGCTCGTTTCTCAGGATGATGACGGAGGTAGGCTTGAACTATCCGTAGGGCATGGACATTAGTGGACGGTTCCCAGGAATTATCTTCTGGTCCGTAACCCTTCCATTTGATGAGGAACTGGGTCTGTCCGCCCCTTTTCCTACAGTTCAGAATAGCCTCAACCTCATACTCTTCGTTCCCTTCGACCAACACTGGCGCAGGTGACTCCAGATTCCGGTTAGGAAACCCACTTGGGATGTGTGGTTTCAACAAGGAGCAATGGAATACTGGGTGAATCCTCAAATTTTTTGGTAATTCAAGTTCAAACGCTACAGGGTTCACCTTTCTCTTGATAGGAAATGGTCCCAGAAACCTTGGACCAAGCTTCCTTGATGAACAACTTAGTTTCAGGTTCGCCATGGATAGCCAGACTTTGTCCCCTTGTTTCAGTTCCAGGTTACCCCTTCTGTTCCTATCAAAAAATTTCTTGTTGCTCGCCTGAGCTTCGGAAATTGTTTTTTGTAGGACTTCACCATTTCTCCTGAGGAACTCCATCCTTTTTTGTACTGCCGGCACAGCGGCCTCTACTGGTATTTCTAGAAGAAAGGTGGGGTGGTATCCATAGTTAGCGAAAAACAGAGATTGCTTGGTAGCAGAATGGATGGAATTGTTATAGGAGAATTCCGCTAATGGAAGGAGCAAAGCCCAGTCGTCTGGCGAATACGAGGAGAAGCATCGGAGCTATTGCTCTAGAGTTTGATTTGTTCTCTCCGTCTGTCCATTTGTTTGGGGATGGTAAGCAGATGAGAAGCATAACCTGATCTCTAATGCCTCACACAGAGCTTTCCAGAATTTAGATGTGAACTGCACTCCCTGGTCAGATACAATATTCAGGGGGACACCATGGAATCTTACAATTTCTTTGATGAAAACGGAGGCAGTTTCTGTGGCCGATGGAGTCCCTTTCAAGGGGATGAAATGAGCCATCTTAGACAGGCGATCAATCACTGCGAAGATAGTGGTAAATCCTTCAGATTCAACAATAAAGTCCATTGAGATCATGCTCCAAGGTTTTTCTGGTATGGGCAAGGACTCCAACAGGCCCCAAGTCTTGGCTTTATCGGATTTATTTCTCAGGCAGACTGTGCAAGATCTCACGTAGTCTTGGCAATCCTTCACTGTGTTTGGCCACCAGAAAGAACAGGAAACCCACTCAGACACTCAGAGGTTTTGTGAATCCCAAAATGACCTGCTAGTGGATGGTTATGACATCTCTGGAGAACAAGAGTCCGGAATTTGAAGATCTGCTCCTTGTGGAAATACAAGCCATCTTTTAATTGCAAGTGCATATTCATGGGAGGTGGGTGACTACTCATGGCTTCCTTCATCTGCGTAACAAGGTCTGTCTGAAGGAGTAAGAGGTTTTTGGCAGGCAGAATTGTGTCGGGTTCAGACTGCGCAACGGGGAACATATGGGAGAGCGCATCAGGTTTGCCATTCTTGGTTCCAGGACAGTATGTCAGATGGAAGGTGAAACAAGAGAAAAATAGTGCCCATCTAGCTTGTCGTGGCCTGAGGCGTTTCGCCGTTTTCTGGTACTTAAGATTTTTATGGTCTGTGAAGATGAGAATGGGATGAACTGCACCTTCCAGTAAATAGCGCCATTCTTCCAATGCTGCCTTAATGGCGAGTAATTCTCTGTCTCTCACATCATAGTTCCTTTCGGAAACACTCAATTTTCAGGAGAAAAATGCAACAGGGTGCAGAAGGGATTTGAGTCCCTGTCTTTGGGATAATATGGCTCCAACTGCATTCTCCGAAGCGTCAACTTCAAGGACAAAAGCGAGAGCAGGATCCGGATGCTTCAGAATAGGTGCGGATGTGAACATAGTCTTTAATTGCTCGAAGGTTGTTTGAGCTTTGGGAGTCTATTTAAAGGGAATATGCTACCTGGTAAGCTGTGTTACTGGTGCGATAATTCCAGATAAATTCTTGATAAATTTTCTATAAAAGTTAGCAAAACTAATAAAGTATTGCACTGCTTTCCTGTCTCCTGGGATGGGCCATTCTAAGACGGTGGACACCTTTTGGGGGTCCATAGAGATGCCCTCAGAAGAGATCACTAGCCCAAGGAACTGGATGGATTGCCTCTCAAAATTGCATTTCTCGGCTTTTGCATACAAACGATGCTGGTGTAATCTATCCAGAGTCTTCTTTACGTGCTCCCGGTGGCTTTCTATGGTAATGGAAAAAAACAGAATGTCATCCAGATAGACAATGAGGAAGAGATCCAGGTAGTCTTGAAAGATATCATTCACCAGGTGTTGGAAAGTTGCTGGGGCATTACAGAGGCCAAAGGGCATCACAAGATATTCAAAGTGTCCGAACCTAGTTCGGAAAGCCGTCTTCCACTCGTCACCCTCCCGAATTCTCACCAGATTGTAAGCGCCCCTGAGGTCGAGTTTTGTGAAGAAGCATGCTCCTCGCAACCTTTGAAATAGTTCAGGGATCAACGGAAGGGGGTAACGATTCTTTACCGTTATCTTGTTTAAGTCTCGGTAATCAGTACAGGGTCTGAGAGTATGGTCTTTCTTCTCCACAAAAAAGATACCGGCTCCTGCAGGTGATGTAGAAGGCCGAATAAAGCCTTTTTCCAAGCTCTCATTGATATATTCCCAGAGGACCTCTAATTCAGCCTTGGATAGGGGATAGATTCTGCCGAAAGGAATTTCGGCACCGGGCAGGAGTTCAATAAGACAATCGTATGAGCGATGGGGAGGAAGGCAGTTGGCACGTTTCTTATTGAAGACGTCCAGATATTCATGGTATGCTGCAGGAACAAGTTTCATGGTCTCAGGGTCAGAGTGAATGCTGAGTAGAGGAGTTGCCTCAGTAGTCCCTTTGGGAGTACAGTGATTCAAACAATATTCTGAGGTGAAAGAGATTTCTCCGGACAACCAATTGATGGTTGGGTTGTGGGCTTTTAGCCAGGGCATGCCGAGAATGACTGAAAAAAATCAGAGAGGTAATGATGTCTAAGCATAGGAATTCCTGGTGTCCCATAGTAGAGTAGCAGAATATTGGCATGGTTTCCTGTGTCACAGGGCCAGAACTGATACCAGATCCATCAGCCAGGTGAACTGCAAGTCTGTGTGCTTTGTTACGGAGTGGAATCTGGTTTTGCATAGCTAATTGTGCATCCAAAAAGCAGCTACAGGCACCTGAGTCTATAATGGTTGGGACCCTGATTGTCCTTTTGGCCAGTTTTAGCTGCAGATGTAAAGAGAGATGTGTCCGACTTGCCCCTTGAGGGTGCATCATGTAGAAACAGCTGGGAGAGTATCTGTGGGATTTGGCCGGGCAGGTGGCTACAAAATGACCTGCATCACCGCAGTAGAGGCAGAGGTTGGACTTCTGCCGGCAAACGCGTTCCACTGCGGATAACTATGGCTTCCAGAAGCTTCTCCTAGTGGAGTTGGTGGGTAATGCTGATGAGGCCACATTTGTAGGAGGTCCTAATTCAAAGCATATCAAAATCTTCCCATTGGACCTCTCATTCTGCCTTTCCCGAATTCGGCGGTCAATCTGAATCTCCAGGTCTATCAGGTTCTCCAAGTTGGTTGGCACCCCCACTCGAGCCAGCTCATCCTTCAGATTTTCGGAAAGACCGAGACGGAACTGGTGGCGGAGAGCAGACTCGTTCCACTGGGTATCAGGACACCAGATACGGAAATCAGTGACATAGTCTTCCACAGGTCTCTGGCCTTGTTGTAGCTTACTGAGCATGACTTCAGCAGTTTGGTGCCGGAAAGTATCATCATAGATTTGTGCCATTGCTGTAAAGAAGGAGTCCACAGAAGCTAAGGCTGGGTAATCCAACTCACGTAGGTGGTAGGCCCAGGACTGGGGTTCATTTCTGAGGAGTGTGATAATGAATCCCACCTTAGTGTTAGGTGCCAAGAAAGTCCTGGGGAGCAGGGAAAAATATAACTCACAGAAGTTATGAAAAGTCCTGAACTTCCCGCAATCCCCTTTAAAGAACTCGGGCGTAGGCACCCGGGGTTCTGGCAGAGCAGAAGTTTCAAAGGTTATACTGGTCTCTGTTTGCGTGACCACATCAAGGGTAGTATTGAGGTCTGTGTCTAAGAGGACATTAGAGTCAGTTCGCAGTTTGCTCTCCAAGTGTTCAAAGTCTTTCTGTAACTCATGTATTACGTTGAACAAGGTAGTTACTGCTTGGTGAATGTCCCCCAGGTGTGAGGCCTCCCTTTCAGACTCCATCATGGCTGACTGGTACTGTCACGTACCTGATAGGAGACTAAATTGACGAGGTCAGCCTCACTTGTGTCACTAGCCCTGACCCCGCTGAGGTTGGAACAGAGGGAGTCTAGGGACCAGGGGGACAAGAGCACCTGAGGTGGTTGCTTGTGGCTCTTGCAGATGATGGCCTGAGAAGGCAGTGTATCCTCCAATTTGAGTATTGTAATAGCAGACAGAGCAGGTTCTGGATAATGCCTGATGTGCAGCAGAGCAGGTAGGTAGCCAGGGCACAGGACAGGAGCAGGGTCAAAGGAAGCCAAAGTCATCAACAGTCGGGCAGCAAGGTACAGAATCAGTAGGAGAAGCCAAAGTCAGGAGCAGAGCCGAAGTCAGGAACCAGGAGCAGGAGAGCAATCAGAGTCGGGTCAGGAACAAGCCGGGTCAGCACCAAAGGAATCACACAGGAACAGCAGGCCACAGGGGGAGGCTGAAGACCAGTCAGCAGTGAATCATCATTGAGGTGCTCCTTAAATAGCCCGCCCAGCGCCGACAGGCGTGCCTGGGTCCCAGTGCCTGCCAGTTCCGTCATTGGTGACAGGCGCGCCTGGATCCTAGTGCCCGCCTGCCTGTATGCCTTGTCAGGATCCTGCGCCTGTGCAGATTCATGTGCTGCAGTGATCTTCTTGTTCCCTGACAATGGGTTTGCTCTGTGATTGGTCAGAAGAAGAGGAAGGGCGTACACAGCAGCTGCATAACTCTGCAGTCTCAGAATCTAAGACCAGGGGGTCCATCGTCACAGCGCTGGAAGCATTGTCAGATTTATGCTCCTGGCACAAAAAAGTAAACTGTAAGTTAAAGGGATAAGTCCATGAGGTAGCATGCATTTTATTTAATTTAACCCCTACTAATCCAGCACATTTTACAAGATAGGTGAACTCCTGCAGTTTTGCTTTAATAAGTGTCAGAAACATATCCCAACATGTAGGCCTTTTGCAAACAGTGATGAATGACTGATGAATGAGCGTCAGACATTCCTGACAGAAAAAATGCGAGGATGGGCTGTATATCACTTGTGCGTAATTCAGAGTATGGACACACAAGCAGGAAGCATGGTATTTTTGTGTATTTGAAAGTATACACACAAAAAAACTGACTGGCAACTCAGATGTCTTTCTTTTTTTTTTCTTCTACTGATCAGTATGCAGTGTGCAGGCACATTGAAAACAATGGGCTGCATTTTAGATCATTAAAAAAAATGTTGTGTAGCACTGCCCCTTGGGACAAGCTGGAATATATTATGGGTCCTGCGCTCAATAGATCCAACCCTAAGCAAACTCAATCCCTCTGGCACAACTGGTAATGAATAGCAAATACCCTGCCAAGAAATTTGCTGACACAGGGTTAAATGAAACAAGAACAATTTTATGGAGAATGAATTGCAGTGTAGAGGGGTGGGGTTCCCCTTTCAACTTCAAAACTTACTTTTCTTCTTTTATGCAATGCAGTAAATTTGGTCTGCCACTAGAGGGCTTCACAGCCAAAAATCTCCGGATGGCAGAGTCGCACTTTAAGTAGAATACAACTGATATCAAACAAATAAACTTACTTATGCTCTATCAATGAAATGTATTACCCACACCGGTGTATGATTCTGCTTCTGAGGGGCGTTAGCCAAAAATCACCTCAGAGTCAGAACAGAATGCAATAAAGAGGTACCTCTAATAAAGCTACTAAGCCAGATTCCCCACTTCAGTCCTTGTAACGGTGGAGCTCTAGTTGGTGCACGTTTAGTCCTTACAATGAAGTAAATAGCAGCTGAAGGCTTCTTTGGAGTTTCAGCTGGTGTGGGTTACATCAGATTTCACTAGGTTTCTGGGCTGAGAGGGTCCAATCTCAGTGTCTAGAGCAACACAAAGCACCCCAAGACCAGGGGCAGTCGCAGGATGCAATCTCCCAGTATGTGTCAGTCCCCGGGGCAGACAGTCTCAATTACACTGGTGGTGAGGGGCAAAGCAGGCAGGAGGATCTGTGGCTTGCACAGGGCCCCGGATGGGTGAGATCCCAGCAGTGGGGTGCGGATGTCCCTGTCTATATGCAAAGTGTAAATGATGTGTCCTACTCTCTCCAGGGGACAGCTCACCAGACTCTGAACACACAGCAGGGTCCCTCTATCCGCGCTGAGTGCTGTAGTGCCTCCTCCTCTGCTTGGACAGGCTCCACATGTCCCTGTCTTTTCTCCAGCCTCGTGTCTCTCTGTTCTCCCCTTCACTTCCTGCTTCCCTCCCCCTCCCAGCGTTCTTTGCTGTGTAGTGGATGAGTCATGAACTTGGCAGAATGCTCAGGTTTTACAAATAGGAGAGAGAGAGAAAAGACTGACTGCTGAACATGTGATTCCTTCTGAATCCTCTTGTACAAGGAGCCTGCTACACACTCCCCCCACCAGAGAAGCTTTGGTCCTCCAAAGACAGCAGTAAAAGCAACCTGTTACATGCTTTTTATATACACGCGGAGAAAAAGCAAAGTTAGTACACACAGGAAATTAAATTATTCACACTTACATAAGAATCTGGCAGAGAAACCTCCCACCATGTAGCAGAGTGAGGGTTGTCCTGCCCATAGGCCACACTAATGGGAATGGCCCAACCAGATGTGCCAGGGGGTGAGTTGGGGCTGTTCTCTACCAAAACTGCTGTAGGAGAACCAGGCGTCACGAGATTCCTTTGAGAAGCATGTACTACTTCCTCAGAGTTTTCACCCAACACATCATATGTCAGTCTCTTTGGGGGTTGAATAACTCTACGCTCTCTCTGTTCTCTGGGCTCTAGCAATGGTTCTGACACTACTGACTCATCAACCCTCGCTTCTTGCTCGACGCTCCCTGTCTCTCCCAGTTCAGCTCCCTCATCATCTTCTCCCTCATCAACAATGGACCACCAGTCTTCAGGTTCTTGCAAGTCTTCAGGCACAAATTCAGGAGCCTCTGGCCTAAGAGGAACTACGTCAGTCACTCCAGTGGAAGAAGGAATGGTGGGTTCGGAAATGTCAGATGGCCACAGCAAATCTGTCCCTACCTCCTCACTGTCACTGTCCTCTTCATCTGCAGGAGGTGGTGTGGGTTGTGACCTGGTCACAGGTCTAGTCCTCTGAGAAGTTGAGGGGGTAGACTGTGGATCAGATTGTGATGGTAGACGGACTGCATCTGACAAAGGCAAAAGGTGGTTGCGGTGCCAGGTTTTGAGTGGGCCAACACCCTTTTCCGGTCGAATCTGGTAAACTGGCAATCCAGGCAATTGTTTGCAGATGACATAGGGCTCTGATCGCCACCTATCCGCCAACTTGTGTTTTCCAGGGATACCCAGATTTCTCAGTAAGACTCTGTCTCCAGATTGTAAGTCCTGTACTCGCACTCTGAGATCAAAGTTCTCTTTGTTTCTCTGTCCCCTGGCGTCTGAGGTGGCTTGAGCCTTCTCATAAGCAATCTTCAGGCTTTTCCTTAGGCGGTCCACATATCCTCTATGGGAAGCTGCAGAGGTATGATCTACAGAGGTTCCAAAAGCCAAGTCTACTGGCAGTTGGGCTTACCGGCCGAACATCAGCCGGTAAGGAGAGTATCCTGTAGCATCGTTGGCAGTGCTATTGTAGGCATGTACGATGGCTGCTACATGCTTACTCCAGTGTTGCTTTTGCACTGAAGTCAAAGTCCCGAGCATATTCAGGAGGGTAGGATTGAATCTCTCTGGCTGAGGATCTCCCTGAGGATGGTATGGAGTAGTCCTTGACTTTTGGATGCCTAATAGACTCAAGAGTCTCTTGATGAGATTGCTCTCGAAATCTCTCCCTTGGTCTGAGTGGATACGTTGTGGTAGTCCGTAATGCACAAAGAACCTTTCTACTAAAATCTTTGCCACAGTTGATGCTAACTGATCTCTAGCAGGAAAAGCCTGGGCATACCTGGTAAAATGGTCAGTCACTACCAGGATATTTCCCTGTCCACTCTGATCCGACTCCAGGCACAGGAAGTCAATGCACACCAACTCCATGGGTCCCTGACTTTGAAGGTGGCCCATTGGGGCAGCTCGTTGAGGCAGAGTCTTCCTCTGAATACATCGGATGCAGGAGTGACAGTAACTTTCAACTTCTGTCCGCATGCAGGGCCAGTAGAAGCGGTCTCTTACCAAACAAAAGGTTCTTTCTGGTCCCAGATGGCCATGGTCATCATGGAGAGCGGCCAGCACCGTTTCTCTGTGTTTTGCGGGCAAAAATAGCTGCCATTTCTTTTCAGGATCATCAGAGGGGCCCCTTCGGTAGACCACTCCGTGGCGTAACTGTAGCCGATCCCACTCACGATGTAGCCGCCGGGCCTCCCTTGACGATGTAAGAAGCAAATCAGGGCTTTTGCTTTCTAAAGCCTTCAATACTAGGCCGCAGAGGGGGTCTTCCAACTGATCTCTTCGCAGATCCTTCCTGGAAAGCTTGGGCAGGCCTTCACCCCCAACCTGGGTGACATTGCAATAACACTTGGGAACGCCAGATGCCGAAATCCGAATGTCTTCTGCCCTGGACCCACCTCTTGTTCGTTGTTCCACTCCTTGGCATAAGGCTCGTACCCCTTCAGAGGGCACCTGAGTCCACTCTTCTGGGGAATCCTTGGAACAGTGAGGTCTTCGGGATAAGGCATCTGCATCCCTATTCCCAATCCCTGGCCGATAACTGAGGCTGAAAGTGAACTCCGATAAGGCAGCTAACCACCTGTGGCCAGTAGCATCCAGCTTAGCTGTAGTGAGAATGTATGTGAGGGGGTTATTATCTGTTTTTATCACGAATTCTGCTCCATATAGGTAATCTCGAAGTTTGTCCACTACTGCCCACTTCAAGGCCAAGAATTCAAGCTTGTGGGTGGGGTAGTTCTTCTCAGCGGACGCCAAACCCCGGCTCACATAGGCGACAGGTCGCAAGCATCTATTCTGTTCTTGATAGAGGACTCCCCCTAACCCATCTCTACTTGCATCCACATGCAATTCATACGGCTTGGCTGGGTCTGCATAGGCCAGGATTGGGGCGGTGGTTAGACTCTTTTTCAGCCATTCAAAGGCCTCTTCACACTGGGTTGTCCATTGTCCTTGAATAGATTCCCTAGGCCTCCTGGGTCCCACTGCTGGCTTCGCAGGTCTATAAAGATCTGCATCATCATTGTCTTCTTTGTTTCTGAGCAGTTCATTGAGTGGGCGGGCTATCCGAGCAAAGCCCTGGATGAATCTGCGATAATAGGAGCAAAACCCTAGGAAAGATCTGAGCTCTGTGACATTTGTGGGCCTCGGCCATGAGGTGACAGCTTCCAGCTTCTTGGGGTCAGTGGCCACTCCATCGGCAGATACGATATGACCCAGGTAATTGACTGAGGGTTGGTAAAACTGGCACTTCTCCAAAGACAACTTCAGTCCCTCATCATGAAGTCTCTTGAGCACCTTCTCCAATCTCTCCTCATGTTCCTCCAGGGTCTTCCCGAACACAATGATGTCGTCCAAGTATACCAGTACTTCAATTAAATTCATGTCACCCACCGTCTTCTCCATCAGCCTTTGAAAGGTGGCTGGAGAGTTGCACAAACCTTGAGGCATCCGGTCAAATTCAAAGAACCCTATTGGGGTTATGAACGCGGTCTTTTCTCGGTCTTCCGGGTGCATGGGGATCTGGTAATACCCATTCTTCAGGTCCAGCACACTGAACCACTTTGCCCCTGATAGGCTTTGCAAAGCATCCTCTATCCTGGGGGTGGTATACTGGTCAGGAACAGTTCTTCGGTTTAGCGTCCGGTAGTCGATGCACAATCTTAAAGATCCGTTCTTCTTCCGGACCACCACTATCGGAGAGGCGTATGGGCTTCGGGACTCTCTGATGATGCCTGTCCTCTTCAACTCTGCCAATTGCTCACGCAGGTCTTCCAAATCTCCCAATGGAACTCGTCGAACCCTTTCCCTGAATGGGGCGTCTTCTCTAAGCCGGATCCGATGATGGGCACTCTCTGCACACCCCACATTGAACTCACTTCTGGAGAATGCAGCCCGCCACCTTAGGAGCTGATTCTTCGCTCTCTCTCTCCATTCCGGGGAAAGGGGGGTGTTCCTTGGGTAAAACGCATCAACAGGGATTTCTTTCTCTCTTCCGTCCCCTAGCTCAGTGGGCAAGATTGGGGTTGCAGGATCCACATGTCCTAACAGCACCACAGCACAACAGCTGGGATTTTCACTGGGGCAGCAGTTGGATTATGAACACTGACCGAAACCTTTTCGTGGCTCCTCCGTAGCGCTTTTGTTGACACTACCTCCGGGAGGATCTCCACTCCTGTGTTCTCTTCACAGCCACCAGCCTCAAGGACAATGAAGGGGCCTGGCTGCTTCCAGGTCAATTTGACTGATGCCTGTAAACACGCCACCTCTCCGGGTTGTAGCACCTTCTCATGTTGATCCAGGCGCCATATCTTCCCTATTCTTTCCGCTGGGGCTCTCCTCTCTTGTACCAGGCGCTGATATGCTTGCCTCAGCATGGGATGTACAGAAGTGGGTTGATCATTGGGCTCTTCGACCAATGGCGCCAACAGCCTTCTGACAAGATTGGTGTTGGTCCCTATGATTAGGGGACTCCTATTGGCCCCAGGTGGCCGGGGACAGATGATGGCTAAGGCTTCGAAAGTCTCAGCCTTCCCTGTCATGGAAGGATCAAAAGTTAGTCTGACCGATAGGTAACCATCATAGGGAAACTTCTGGGTTCCTATGCCCCAAATTTCCAGATCTTCCAGCTTCTGCAAGGGCAAATGCTTCAGATGCTTGTCGTAGAAGTCTCTGTACAGAAGGGTTACTTGGGCTCCGGTGTCCAGAAGAGCCCTGGTATAAATCCCTTCTACCTGAATCGGGACAACAGGGGAGGGTCCCACTAAATTCTCAGGGAGTGGTGAACAGGTAGCCATCTTCTTCTGTTGTGCAGTTCTTATCCTTACTCCCCTCCTGGGGGAGTTTTGGCTCGGCCTAAGCCGTGGTTGACTCCCAGGTTGGAGGTGTGCACTGACTCCCTGAGGTGAAGTGGCATTTTCC
The DNA here is from genome assembly GCF_062004578.1 of Staurois parvus. Lineage (NCBI taxonomy): Eukaryota > Metazoa > Chordata > Amphibia > Anura > Ranidae > Staurois > Staurois parvus. The sequence goes on from NW_028318060.1 coordinate 9,236,900, forward strand.
CTAGGCTGTTTGTAAGGGATGGTGGGGTCCTTCTGGATAGGACCAGATTTTCTCCTCGCCCCCCTTTTACTTGGTTGAGTGGAGCTAGCTGCGGTGGTGGGGTCCCTGGGTTGCTCCTTCACCAGGGCCCTCTGAAGTTTACTGCCGTTTTTTTGGCGCCTAGCTTCAGGCTTCCTGGGGCTCGGACAGACTCTCCTGACATGTCCGGTCCCTCCACAATTAAAGCAGGTCATTTGAATGGTGGGACTAGTTGCTTGCGTTGGGGCAACTCCTGACAGGTTTTCAGAAACTGCTCTCGTCTCTCTCGCTATACCCGATGGTCCCGCCATTAGTAAGGTCACCATCTCCATTAGTTGGGACACCTGAGTCTTAAGGAGTTCAACTTCAGGGGTGTCACCTCCCACATTGACTACCCGGACCCCTACAACAGAGTCTGACTGTCTCTCTTTGTCATCCAACATGGCTTCCTCCTCTCTCACAGTCCGGATCAAGTCTGGATAGTTCAGGAGGCCACCATCTCGCCAAGTTCGTAATAGAATGGCAATGGGGTCTAGGGGCCTGGCTCCCCGTAGGACTTGTTGCGCCCGAACCTCATCTGCTCTTTCAGGGCCTATTCCCCTTTTTAGCAGAATTTGGTATATTATCTTGTCTAGACGTCCCATGTAACTGGAGAGTTTCTCCCCTTCATTTTGGTAGGTATGCTCTAGCTGATAGATGAGGTCTGAAGCCTTTTCAGTACGCCCAAATACATCTTGTAAAATATCTAGATAGCCCTGAGCAGTGCAATCCTGTTTGCTAAGTTTTAGGTTGCGAATGGCCTCCAATGCAGGGCCCCTTAGGCTCTCCGTAATCCTCTGTTTCTTGTGGGCCTCAGGAATGTCCCATTTACTTAGTGCTTGCATGGCTTGGTCTAGCCACTCTTCAAAGCCATCCTCCTCGGTAGGTATTGGTTGCCTACCCGAGAAGAATCGGAGCTTCCGATACATCCCTGTGTATGGAGAGGGGTCTTTGCGGCATTTTAACATGAAGTCCCCCAATGCAGTGAGGAATTTTGGGCCTATGGTGGCTAGAGGTGTCTGGGACAGGGGTTCTTCCCTCTCAGGTATTGCACAACTAGGCCCGGGGGTGTTCAACTGAAGTAACTGGAGCCTTGTCCCATCCTCTATTTGGATATTGGCTCCTTGGAAACTGGCAGGGATCCCCTTCTTCCACTCTAGCAGGGCATATGCCAGGGTGGTGTCTGAGGTGGGTATCACATCTATCACCCATGTCTTCTTTCCCTCTGTGGGTAGTGCATTCACTATCTTGGTAATCAGCTCTTCGGTCCCCATTTCTCTGGGGAACTCGACCACTACACTCCGTTCTGGGCAAGCATTTTCCCTGCTGCACCACTTGGTCGCGGCTGCGACGTCCATCTTAGGAGTTGGCATAGGGCACTGCTTGAGTGGTTGTTGGGTAATTGAGCAGCAAGGATCCCGGACGAGCCCCCACATGTAGCACTGCCCCTTGGGACAAGCTGGAATATATTATGGGTCCTGCGCTCAATAGATCCAACCCTAAGCAAACTCAATCCCTCTGGCACAACTGGTATTGAATAGCAAATACCCCGCCAAGAAATTTGCTGACACAGGGTTAAATGAAACAAGAACAATTTTATGGAGAATGAAATGCAGTGTAGAGGGGTGGGGTTCCCCTTTCAACTTCAAAACTTACTTTTCTTCTTTTATGCAATGCAGTAAATTTGGTCTGCCACTAGAGGGCTTCACAGCCAAAAATCTCCGGATGGCAGAGTCGCACTTTAAGTAGAATACAACTGATATCAAACAAATAAACTTACTTATGCTTTATCAATGAAATGTATTACCCACACCGGTGTATGATTCTGCTTCTGAGGGGCGTTAGCCAACAATCACCTCAGAGTCAGAACAGAATGCAATAAAGAGGTACCTCTAATAAAGCTACTAAGCCAGATTCCCCACTTCAGTCCTTGTAACGGTGGAGCTCTAGTTGGTGCACGTTTAGTCCTTACAATGAAGTAAATAGCAGCTGAAGGCTTCTTTGGAGTTTCAGCTGGTGTGGGTTACATCAGATTTCACTAGGTTTCTGGGCTGAGAGGGTCCAACCTCAGTGTCTAGAGCAACACAAAGCACCCCAAGACCAGGGGCAGTCGCAGGATGCAATCTCCCAGTATGTGTCAGTCCCCGGGGCAGACAGTCTCAATTACACTGGTGGTGAGGGGCAAAGCAGGCAGGAGGATCTGTGGCTTGCACAGGGCCCCGGATGGGTGAGATCCCAGCAGTGGGGTGCGGATGTCCCAGTCTATATGCAAAGTGTAAATGGTGTGTCTTACTCTCTCCAGTGGGACAGCTCACCAGACTCTGAACACACAGCAGGGTCCCTCTATCCGCGCTGAGTGCTGTAGTGCCTCCTCCTCTGCTTGGACGGACTCCACATGTCCCTGTCTTTTCTCCAGCCTGGTGTCTCTCTGTTCTCCCCTTCACTTCCTGCTTCCTCCCCCTCCCAGCATTCTTTGCTGTGTAGTGGATGAGTCATGAACTTGGCAGAATGCCCAGGTTTTACAAATAGGAGAGAGAGAGAAAAGACTTACTGCTGAACATGCGATTCCTTCTGAATCCTCTTGTACAAGGAGCCTGCTACAGTTGTATGCCTGAAAACTGAGCGTTTTCAAGCAGCAGTGTGCAAGAGGCTGTATAGTCACATGGATAATCCAGCCACCATGGAATATGTCAAGGCAGATGTTGACTATTGAAAAACATCATAGGAGGTGTGAAATTTTGTGAAATTTCCCTGTTCTATTTCTTTAATTTATTTGTCATGGTGCTAGAAAGTCTGGGACATGTGGTAATCATTATAATTACATGGCAAAAGGTGTGAAAGGTTGCCAGATCACCAGGGTACAGATGTTAATATGGAATTATATGTAAATGACAGCTTGTTTTGAAGGACCACCTCTCTGATTAGGGATGGTTGTTCCAGTTACAACACAATTTGGCCATCTTTACAAGGGAAATAAAGAATGAAAACTGGGAAGTATTATTTATCAATAGTTTCTATTGGAATTTTACATATAAGTACAAAGATAACAGCTTACAAAGCCATCCACAACACTGCCCCTAGCCACATCACCAACCTCATCCACAGATACTGCCCAAATCGCCCACTCCACTCCTCCCATGATATCCTCCTCTCTAGCTCCCTCATCACCTCCTCCCACGCTCGCCTCCAGGACTTCTCCAGAGCCTCTCTCATCCTCTGGAACTCCCTACCACAGCATGTCCGATCAGCCCCCACCCTGTCTGCCTTTAGACGATCTTTGAAAACTCACTTCTTCAGGGAAGCCTACCCCACCTCCACCTAAGAACTGTACTTGAATCACCTCCGCCAGATCATCCCCCACAGCTATCACCTTTTGTATCACCTCCCCCTTCCTTTAGATTGTAAGCTCCACGAGCAGGGCCCTCCTATTCCTTCTGTACTGAAATGTATTGTAATTGTACTGTCTCCCTTATATTATAAAGCGCTGCTCAAACTGTTGGCACTGTATAAATCCTGTATAATAATAATAATCCAGTGTGTATTAGAACAATAATCTATTATCAATAACAATTTGACAGAAAATAAAAAAAAAACAGAGATATACAAATATAGGAATTCCATTGACAAATTAACGTATAGGCGTGGTGTGTCGGAGCTTAAAGAAAGCAGCAAGAGGGCATTCTACAAAAATAAGGTGTCTACACAGGTAAATGTGTTTGGTACCATCTAAGCCATGGTTGCCAAAGGGTAAATACTCGTTTATAATTACCTTTGCTGGAGACCATATAGAGCACATAAGCGCAGTGTTTGTGAACTAGAATGAGAGCATCAAACAGTAGGCGGGTGAGAGTTTTTCCAGGATCTTGTGATGCTCAATCTGGTTGCCAGAAGGATGTGGGTAACATAGTGTCTGGCATGAGAATTAATAGTTTCAGTATGTAGGTTCAGTAGTAGATCTGGATTAGAGGGGACATAGGACTGTGAAACAGTAGATATAATTTGAAAAATCGTAGACCAGAAGTTGAGTAGGAGTGGGCAATGCCAAAAGATGTGAATAATGTCCCCAAATTTCCTGCAGTTCTTCCAACAGAGAGGGGAGAATTGGTAATTGAAACTTGCTATTTTGGTGGGGGTGAGGTACCATCTAAGGGAGAGTTTTTGTGTTAATTCCCAAAGTGCTGAGCAACAAGTGGATCGGTAAATTGATTGTAGTGCTTGAGTCCATTGTTGCTCAGTGTAAGTAGTAGCGAGATCTTTCTCCTATTGGAGAAGTGGTCTGGACTTGGTAAATGATTTATTTTGATTTAGAATATTGTAGAAAAGTAAGATACCTTTGTGTTCTTTGGTAAGATAGGCAAGATAGGTAATTCCAAGTGAGTTTAGGAAGAGTGTAGAAGGGGTGGGATTGTTAAATAGACAGTGAGATATCCTAAGATATGTAAAAAGTAATTGGGGAGGTAATTGGAATTCTTGCTGAAGTGATGTGAATGATTTAATAGAGGAGCTGTTAAAAAAATCCTGAATATAGGACATGCCGCAATCTGACAGTTGCTGTATGGGAATGTGTGGGGTAAGATGTGTTAAAATGTTCAAAGGGAGTGTGGGTGTTACTACTTGTGTGGGAGAACAAGGGGTGTACATTAGTACCTTCCATGCAGAGACTGTTGTTAGAATAGGTGGGGGGAAAGTCGCTGATAGCAGAGTTACTAGGGGTATTCCCAGTACCCATGCACTGAGGTTGCCTCCTTGTATGTAAGTGGACTCTATTTGTCCCCACAATGTAGTAGTGGATGTGGTATTAAACCACTCTCTCAGTTGTGAGAGTATAGTTGCGGTATAAGAGTCGCTGAAGTTAATGTAACCAGAGCCTCCTACTGATCTGTGTTTTGTAAGAGTTACATGAGCACATTGAGGTTTTTTTTCCTGCCATATGTACGTATTTAAAGAAGTTTGTAAAGATTTGAAGTATGATCGGGGGTAGGAATAGGGAGGGATCTGAATAAATAAAGCAGCTGGGGAAGGATGGACATTTTAAAGGCGGCAAGTCTACCATCCCAGGAAAGTTCGTGTTTTTGAAGGGTTTGCAATTCCCGTTGCATTTTTGAGAGAATTGGAATGTAGTTGGCCAAAAATAGGCCATTAACTGATTTAGTTAATTGTATTCCTAAATAGGATATACTGGACTCTTCCCATACAAATGGGAATTGTAATAATGATCTTCTTATCTGCAAGATTATATAATTAGAAATGCATAAGGATAAAGAATTTCTTCAGACAGCTAAATGTCAGTAATATGTCTGTGTTAAATATGTCCAACATGCCATTTTAATACACAGTCAAGGCTTTAATGATGATAAATACATTAAATACAGTTGAGGACTTGTCACTTAGTATCCATGACAGGCTGACAACCAGCACTTATTTATACTGGAATCAGCTCAGTTATGTGTTACAAGGTCTCTCATTTAGGAGCAAAATGAGCAATAGACGTAGTAAAAGCCTGTACTGTAATTTCTTGTGTCCAAATGTCCAGTTGATTAGCTGGCACTCTAATAGTCTAAGACTGACTATACATGATTTGGTTTTTTTCGATCTGCAACTGGGCTGATTGAGAAAAAAAACTAACGGTTTCCCCCATCTACATAAGCGAGGTGGATGGAGGAATCCTCTCCACTGTGCTATTGTATTCTGACAGTGGGGACTCCTCTGCTGTCAGAATGGATTGATCTGTGCTAGAACCAACTGACTGCTGCCTCTGATCGTATGACAATTTTCCAACACTCCCGTTTGATAAGAGTCTATTGTTAGATGGACTTCTGTTGACTGGGAACAGCCACAGATTGATTGAAATTTGGCCAGTCCCTGCTGAACCAGCTGAATTTATATGCATCTATGGCCAACTTTAGTTTATTCACTAATGAGTCACTGAGCAAGAGCAAGCACCTAGCCAGTGAAAGTATAGTGAGAGTAGGATGTTTGATGTGAATACTTGTTCTTGGTCTATGACTAAAATTGGCCATAGATGATGAGATTTTCCTTCCTGCAACCACAGGTCAGAGTTGGTGGGGTAATCCCTCTCATGGAGCTATTTTGTTCTCCCAGCTGGGGGAGGGGGGGGGGGAGCCATTCCCTGCCAAGAGAACACAATGATTATTACTAGGAGCTATAGCTGCTGGCAATAATATCATGACAAATTTGACAGGCTGGTTGTACCCAAATCTTATAACAATCAATTTGGATACAATCAGTTTGCCCATCGATGGTTTGAATATTGGAGAGTCCAGCTGGCATAGATTTGAACCATCTATAGCCAGCTTAAGAAATAATTAGTCAGTAGATTACTGTGCTAAGTCCTAAAGTTGTGTTTCTCTTGTCTTTTTGTGTTGTATGTGTGCCTAGATATCTACCGCACTAACCTGCAGCATTTCTTTCCCTCAGCTTCACAACAGGTTTTGGAGCTCCCGTGGTTTGTCATGATTTCCTTTTCAATGTGTGAAAATGAAATTCTCCAGGTATCTGCAAAAAAATACGTAAAAATCTGCATCATGGTGAGTTAAATGGGTTTAGAGCATGACTTTAGGTTTTCCTGCATCTGCAATGAGCTATCCAGAAGCACATGGTATTTTATCTCTGCATTTATTTGTAAACATTTAATGCCCAAAGCCTGGCCACTCACTATTACATACAGTTGTTATGAAGCCTGCCATTCTGTCATGGAAGTGTATTAGTTCCCTGGCTATCATAAAGCTTTGACTTTGACACTTATAAAATTCTTCAGAATGCATATTTTGTAAATAAGTGTCAGAATTCCTTATCTCTATATCTGTTTTGTTTGGTTTGTTATTCAATATAATTAAAATGAGACACAGCCAGGCAACTAACATTTTCAAAAGCATCATTTGTGCTTATCTGATGACATGATAGAAATTAAAATACTGACAGTTTGAAATGAGTTACAATGAGTTCAGTGAATTATCAATAACATCACTCAGCAGTTGTTGAATAATTAACTCTTTAACTCCCTACAGAAATCATGCAACCAATGTGTGTATACTGTAAAAAACAACAAATTAACTTGTGAGCCACTGAGGTATATTTAAAAATGTGAGTATTAGATCACTGGTAAAAAATGCCCACTCTCATATGATGTACGTTTATCAACAAAATATTTAAATAATTACCGCGCTCCAATACCCTCAAGGAATTCAATCTAAAAGTGCATAGTGCTTATAAAGTGAGTGAATACAATCAAAAAGTGCACAGTGCTTATAATTAAAATAAGAAATGTATATAAAGGTGATTGAAAATAAATAAATAAAAAAAATGTATAAAAAAAACAAAAAAAAATATCAAATTTATCATCCTATCAAATCATTAATTGTGAAATCTCCATATAAATGTGCCAATATGTCATTTATGAATCACCAGAAAAATAAAAATAAAAAATGCAATGAGAAATACAAAAGGTTTACTTTAAAAAAGCAACAATAGTGTCTCAAATATAACTGTGTAGATGAGTGTCCAGCCAAAACAAATATACTCTCCTTTGATATGCAGATAAGATCTTTGTAGGAATGTTGTAAGCCTGTGTGGCTGCAGGGCTGTGAGGGAAACTCCCTCCTCTTACGCGTATCGCTACAGGGATTGCATAGCTTTGTCAGGGGGATGATGTGTCCCGGACGAAGCTACGCAATCCCTGTAGCGATACGCGTTGGGGAGGGGCAGTGACGTCACCACTCAATCTATCTTCTATACAGGTACTGAAGGTGCGTGGATACACACCCTCTGATCTTCTTGCATTGTAAACTGCGCATTTCTTTCACACTTACCAGCGCTAATGAATTATATGAAATTATATGAAATGAGGAAACAGAGGTTTAAGGAGAGGATAAGAGGAGGGAGTTTCCCTCACAGCCCTGCAGCCACACAGGCTTACAACATTCCTACAAAGATCTTATCTGCATATCAAAGGAGAGTATATTTGTTTTGGCTGGACACTCATCTACACAGTTATATTTGGGACACTATTGTTGCTTTTTTAAAGTAAACCTTTTGTATTTCTCATTACATTTTTTATTTTTATTTTTCTGGTGATTCATAAATGACATATTGGCACATTTATATGGAGATTTCACAATTAATGATTTGATAGGATGATAAATTTGATAATTTTTTTTTGTTTTTTTTATACATTTTTTTATTTATTTTCTATCACCTTTATATACATTTCTTATTTTAATTATAAGCACTGTGCACTTTTTGATTGTATTCACTCACTTTATAAGCACTGTGCACTTTTAGATTGAATTCCTTGAGGGTATTGGAGTGCGGTAATTATTTAAATACAATGTGTATACTGTATTATGTATAAACAGCATTATTTAATAAGCCAGTGCAAAGACAAATGATGACGTATCATGTGGTGAAGCCCATAAAGACCAAAAAGATTTCATGTTCCTATTATTCACACACCTATTACATTAGGCCATTATTTCACTCTGAAAAGTTTACAAACAACTGATTGTAATGTGGACAAGGCTCTCACAATGAGAGTGAATAATCTTTTTACACTGTGAAAGAAGAGTTTTAAAATGTCTCTATTCCTATAGGGGGACAAGTGTGTTTGGGGGGGTTGCTATATTCACATGAAACTTATTTAATCAGAAGCAATTAGGCCATGTTCATTCACAGAAAAAGTCCGGGGACCCTTTCACCCACATGTGCACAGCACTAGTTGGCAGAAGTGTTTAACCCATGTTAATAGCCTGTGGAAATGACACTGTAAGCAGCTTCTTAGACAAGTCTAGCCAATTTCTGATATACAGCTTCAAATCTGTAGGGAAAGGATTGATTTACAAAACGTGAAATCCACAAACTACAGAGATCTCAATGGGGACATCTTTTCTGATGACAACTAACAAAGGGTGGATTTATACAATGTTAATATGATCTTCTCATACTTTAAATAAATGGTGTATGCATACAGGTTAAGGCTAGGTTCACACTGCAACTTGTTCCAATTTTCAGTCCCATTTTGTTGGGTGCCATCAGTGCTTTTTTTATGTGTTGGAGCGTTTTTTCAGCTACACAGTGAACGATGGCTGCTGACCCACACAAAAAACTTCACTGACACTTGACTGCTCCCATCATTTGCCGGGGTGAGGTCACCCAGTGACGTCATTGACCATATATGAACATGTCCATATTAGATCAATGACATCACAGGGTGATCCCCCCCCCCCCGTTTAATCCATGACCAAATATAGATATGTCCATATATGATTAATGACATCACTGGATGACCCCTGTCCCTTTAGGCGGTGTGTCATTCGGCATGAGACAAGTGACTGGAGCGGTCGGGTGTCAGAGGTTATTATTTGGTGCTGGTTGGCAGCCATCGCTCATCATGATTGACATGGACCTACTGTACATCACTGGACAACATTATTGATGATAGATGTACACAGGGTGGCATTTGTTTTTTTTTAAATAAAGGACTTTCAAACATTTGGGTGTGTTTATTTCTAGGGCGGATTTTTTTTTACTCATTCACATGGGGAGGACTGGGATCTGGGGGCCCCCTTATTGTTAAAGGGGGCTTCCAGATTCCATTAAGCCTCTGCTGCAGACCCCCACAACCACTGGGCCAGAGTTGTGGGGAAGAGGTCTTTGTCCTTATCAACATGGGGACAAGGTGATTTGCCAGAGCAAAGTACCCACCCCCATGTTGATGTTATGTGACCTAGTATGGTTTGGGGGGGAAAGAGGTGTACACTCACCCCTCTCATCCTTTCCTGACCTTCCAGGCTGACCGGGCTGATCTGGATTGTTTGCCTGAACGTTATACCTTTGTTCTTTGCTTCCAGGCTGCATGCTTGAATAAAGGACTGTATGGATTTTGAGGGGGATCTCACCCCATCTTGTTTTTTTTTTTGCGTGGATCCCACCTTAAAATCCATACTTGAAGGGCCTGATTTCAGTGGGGTAATCCGCATACCGTTTATTTTTTTATTTTTAATGATAGGGCACACAAAATCATGCTACATTACACCAAAGTAGCACCTGTATCTTCCCCAAAATCACATAGCAGTTTTGTTGCATTGATGTGAGCAGGCACCACTGAAATTAATGCGATTTCCACTGTGTGCGACCCAAGTCACATCTTAAATCACATTAGAGTGAACCATGCGCAAAATATGTTGTAAGATGTTGAGGACTCATATTTACTGGTCAATGGATGTAAATCATTTTATGCAGACTAGACAGCTACTGTATATGCATGCACTTTCCTTCCCATACTCCTTTGCAGTGCCTTGAAGGTGTTGGAAGAGCAATATCTTGATGATAGTCTGGGAAGAGCTTAGAATCTGTCAAAAAGAGCTTGAGTCTGCCTAAGGAAACAGTTGGCAAGGATTAATGACAAATAAAAGCAGTGAAAAAAAAAAATATAAAACACAATAGCTAAGTGAAAATATGACACAAAATATAAGCACATGATGATATCTTTGTGTACTTTACTCAATCAATTATCATTATGTTGTTCACATGGCGATCTCATTGAGAACTTTGCACTTCATCACAATTTTCATTTTTCAGTTGGTGGACTTATGTCAAATGATTTACATATTTGTGTATATTTATTGAAGTGTTATATTTTGTGTCATATTTTCACTTTGCTATTGTGTTTTATACTTTTTTTTGCGCTGCTTTTATTTGTCATTGTTTCATGAGGTGATTATTGCATTATTCACCATTAAGATAGCTGCATGCTTACACATTTTATGTGCTTATTTATTTATTTAGGTGAGTGATTTACTGTGCACTTTTTTAGGTGTTAAGTTTTATATATTTTTACATCACATTTGCGCGGTGAATAAACGGTTTATAAATTAGTTGGCAAGGATTGCCAGTTCACAGTGCTGGCCCCAGAAGCTACCACTGTGATTGACAAGATGATAATATTTATTAAATACAAACAAAAAAGTGGGGGTGCCACCTCCAATACAATCCCACAAATAAGGAGAAGCTGCCTTTAAATGTGAAAAACCACTATAATCATAAATGTAAATAAGGAAATGGCGGTTATCGGCATTCCTCTCCTCACGAGCTGTCACGCTGATACGTGACGTCTGACGCACTCACGCGGAAACCGGAAGTGCAGTCGCGGCCATTTTGAGAGTGGGAACATGTGTTTTCCCTCACCAGGATAACACTATAGCTGCTCTAACTGCTGGAGTGAATTTCCACTTGCTGATTTCTTCAAATTTTAATGTAAGATTCTAAATAAAATGTTTTATACCTTTGATACATATACCTTTGACAAAAAATGGAAAGTGCAGCGCTATAGAAGAAAAAACAAATAAACAAATAAATTGTCCTTTTAAAGTGATAAACAGTAAATGTCCGATGTAGCCGTATCAAATGAAATGAGTGGTCCAGAGAAAAACTTCAAACAGCTCTCATGTCATCCAATATCCCAATACGAAAGGAATAGATAGATTGCCCACTTACCAGAAGCGCAATCTTAAAGCGCATGTAAAGGTCATATGTAGCTGGGGTCCTGTATGGATACTGCCTGGAGATACACTGATGGCTCCTCACTGGTATGGGGGTACCGGTCTGGTCAGATCACATAGCTCCTCAGATCCACACACAGAAGCCTGAAATGCTGGGGCTCTTGTTGCACTCTTATGACTGTGGCCTGTGTCTGGTCTGTTTCTCAAACACAGACCAGACACAGGCCACAGTCATAATAAGAGTGCAACAAGAGCCCCAGCATTTCAGGCATCTGTGTGTGGATCTGAAGAGCTATGTGATCTGACCAGACCGGTACCCCCATACCAGTGAGGAGCCATCAGTGTATCTCCAGGCAGTATCCATACAGGACCCCGGCTACATGCGCTTTAAGATTGCGCTTCTGGTAAGTGGGCAATCTATCTATTCCTTTCGTATTGGGATATTGGATGACATCAGAGCTGTTAGAAGTTTTTCTCTGGACCACTCATTTCATTTGATACGGCTACATCGGATATTTACTGTTTATCACTTTAAAAGGACAATTTATTTGTTTATTTGTTTTTCTTCTATAGCGCTGCACTTTCCATTTTTTGTCAAATTTATATAGAAAGGTTTTGTGGTTCCTTTTAGTGCAATTAGCTGCTTGTGAAAGTTCGCTCACTATTCTGCTTATATACATCTTTGATATATATACTGCTTAAGTCTCCTATTTTACCCTTATGAGGAGTATGGAAGAGTGACCACAGGAGTGTTAGTAAGCCGAAGAGTGATACTACTTACTGACTAAGGATATCCTGCAAAGCCTGTCATTACTTTCTAAGGGTAATTATCCATTTGCACTAGTTGGAGGTGATCACGGATTAACCACCATTTGAGTTGGAGTGTTCACGAATATTGATTGGGTGTATATATACACATGTATTTATATATTTATATATTTTTTTTGTGGTATTCACCTATGATTAGAGTGTACACGATATGCTGTTTGCATGATACACTTGTTTGCTCACAACTGTGTTTATGAAGTTTGGTGTACCTTTATTTATAATTTTATGATATAATTTTATAGAAGGTAATATACTATTATACGTTTATTTTTTTGAGGTTCACGGAGAATGATAAGACAATTGGAATTCCACACTGGATCATGAAAGAGTGACATTTTGGATTTTGATTGGACTTTGGAAAGACACTTTATCAGAGATATATTTTGGGACATTTATTTGATTTTATCATTTTATTAATTTATTGATTTATTTTTGTTTTTTTATTTATGTATGATGAGTTTATAATTTAAATTTTGTTGGTATTGGGATAGGAGAGATTTTGATATGCCAAAGAGAAGGTTGGTTATATTGATTTAACTTTCAAGGGTGAAAGTATTACTTTTCTTTAAGGGGTTTTGGGAGTACGTATCCATTAGTTAGTAAAGTGTGCGGAGGTACCATTTATTGAGCTCATGAGGAGAGATGGTAATCGACATTTCTCAGAGGGGACATCTACACTGATCATCAGGGCACTGATGATCAGTGCCCTGATGGTCAGTGTAGCCCCATCAGTGCCACCTGTCATTGCCCATCAGTGCACATCAATGCCACATATCAGTGCCTACCAGTGCACATCAATGCCACATATCAGGGCCCATATGAGCTGCCTTTCAGAGCCAACTATCAGTGACAGTCAGTGCCACCTGTCAGTGCCGCCTATCAGTGCACGTCAGTGCCGCCTATCAGTTCCAGTCAGTGCCACCTAACAGTGCCAGTCAGTGCCGCCTATCAGTGCCATGTACAGTGCATCCAGAAATTAAAAGCACACAGCCCACATAACAAAAGAGTGGCTATGGGCCAACTCTGTGAATGTCCTGGAGTGGCTCAGTCAGAGCCCAGACTTGAACCCGATTGGACATCTCTGGAAAGATCTGAAAATGGCTTTGCACCAACGCTCCCCATCCAACCTGATGGAGCTTGAGAGGTACTGCAAAGAAGGATGGGAGAAACACCCAAAAATAGGTGTGCCAAGCTTGTAGCATCATACTCAAAACGACTTTAGGCTGTAATTGGTGCTAAAGGTGCTTTAAGCAAAGTATTGAGCAAAGACTGGGAATACTTATGTACATGAGGTTTTTTTTCATTTTTTATTTTTAATATATTACAAAGATTTCAAAATTGACTTCTTTCACATTGTCATTATGGGGTATTGTTTGTATAATGTTGAGGGAAAAAATGAATTTAATTCATTTTGGAATAAGGCTGTAACATAACAAAAGGTGGCAAAAGTTACGTGCTGTGAATACTTTTTGGATGCACTGTATGAGTACTGCCTTTCAGTGCCCATCAGGGATGTCTGTGAATGCCTATCAGTACCACCTACCAGTGCCTCCTCATCAGTGCAGCCTATCAGTGCCCATCACTGCAGCCTCATCAGTGCAAGGAGAAAAATTACTCATTTACAACATTTTATAACAGAAACTAAGAAAAAAAACTTTTTTTTTTCAAAATTTTCAGTTTTTGGTTTGTTTTTCAAAAAAATAAAAAAAAACTGTGGTGATTAAATACCACCAAAAGAAAGCTCTATCTGTCTCAAACAAATGCTAAAAATGTCATATGGGTACAGTGTTGCATGACCACGCAATTGTCATCCAAAGTGCGGCAGTGCTGAAAGCTGAAAATTGGCCTGGGCAGGAAGGGGGTGAAAGTGCCTGGTAGGTAAGTGGTTAAACATTGTACCAAAATGCCTCTTTGACAGCTGCAGCTGCCTAGACCTGCTGTATACTTAGCAATCCTGGCTGTGATTAATCAAAGCCAACAATTGCTGTATACTGAGAGGGGGGCTGTATACTGAGGGGGAGGAGTGTCCCAGTAGTGGATCAGAGAGATTGGATGTGCTACACAAGTCCTGTGTAAGACCCTGTGCATCTAACAACCCTTACTACCCATAACTTTAACTACCTAATAGAACTAATTTATGCCATTGTCTTAGCCTGCTATGGAAGCCACTACTAAAGTTGATCTGCAGCCCTTACACCCCTTTTTTTCAGCCCAATCCAAAGCTTTCTTGCGGGTTGTGACCATTTCAGATACTCACCTACCCAGCTTTTTTTATTCTTTCTTCTAGTCAAGATGACATTATTGCAAGAATTGGGCTTATGAATTTGCTCTAAACACAGCATTCATCTCCAAAACTAACCTTTGACTTTTTTTCCTTCATTGCATTGCTTAGGTACCATATAGAACGAAAGGAACTTGAAATCTCTCTTCACCTTTGTTCCCAGCCAGCTGCCTATATTCATTCCATCTCTTGTCTTTTCTGGCCAGCTCTGCTTGATTTCTAAGGCAATGACAAGATCCACGTCTATGTTTGTTGGCTTATTCTCAATTGTGAGAGTCACAGCAGGGCTGGAAGGATTTCTTCTCTTTATAGAAACTGGCATTCCTGTAAAAAGGTATAAGCAAAATTAATCCTGACAAACAAAATACAACATAAAGACAGCAAAAGATTAAAATATATAGCTAAGAATTGCACTTGTGATCCTTGAAGCCACGATGTGGTGAAATGGGTCAAGGAGGAGATGGCTTCTTTGGGTGGAAACCCTATGGCTGTATATGTACACTGCTCAAAAAAGGAGCACTTTTTAATCAGAGTATAGCATCAAGTCAACTAAACTCCTGGGATATTGATATGATCAGGTAAGTAGCAGAGGGGGTTGTTAATCAGTTTCAGCTACTTTGGTGTTAATGAACTTAACAACCGTTGCACTAGATGGGCGACAATGAGATGACCCCCAAAACAGGAATGGTTTTACAGGGGGAGGCCACTGACATTTTTGTTCCCTACTCATCTTTTCTGACTGTTTTTCACTAGTTTTGCACTTGGCTAGGGTAAGTAGCATGAGGTGATACCTGGACCCTACAGGTGGTTGGTGCAATAGCAGCTGGGCTGATGAGCTGCAGGATGTTTTGAGGAATGGTCATCTCTCATATACACAGATGAGCTTGTTTTATTACTTCCTTTGTGAGTGTTTTTAATCCTTTGCCATTAAATACAGTGTTATTACTACACTCAGACGGGCGCCTCCTGTCTCTTTTCTTCAGGACAGGTATCTGCTCCTTTATGCAAGGAGGAACAGGATGAGCACTGCCAGAGCCCTACAAAATGACCTCCAGCAGGCCACTGGTGTGAATGTCTCTGACCAAACAATCAGAAACAGACTTCATGAGGTTGGCCTGAGGGCCCAAAATACTCTAGTGGGCCATGTGCTCACTGCCCGACACCATAGAGCTCGATTGGCATTTGCCATTGAACACCAGATTTGGCAGGTCCACCACTGGCACCCTGTGCTTTTCACAGATGAGAGCAGGTCCACCCTGAGCACATGTGACAGACGTGAAAGGGTCTTGAGAATGTTATGCTGCCTGTAATATAGTTCAGCATGACCGTTTTGGTGGTGGGTCACTGATGGTCTGGGGAGGCATATCCATGGAGGGACACACAGACCTCTACAGGCTAGACAATGGCACCCTGACTGCCATTAGGTATCGGGATGAAATCCTTGGACCCCATTGTCAGACCCTACACTGGTGCAGTGGGTCCTCGGTTCCTCCTGGTGCACGACAATGCCCACTTCATGTGGTGAGAGTATGCAGGCAGTTCCTGGAGGATGAAGGAATTGATACCATTGAATGGCCCCCATGCTCGCCTGACCTAAATTTAATAGAACACCTCTGGGATATCATGTTTCGATCTATCGAACGATGCCAGGTGGCACCTCAGACTGTCCAGGAACTCAGTGATGTCCTGGTCCAGATCTGGGAGGCAACAATCCAGGACACCATCCATCATCTCATTAGGAGCATGCCCTGACATTGACAGGCATGCATACAAGCACATGGGGGCCGTGCAAACTACTTAGTACCATTTTGAGTTCCTGCAATGAAAATTCAGCAAAATGGACTAGCCTTCTGCATAATTTTTCACTTTGATTTTTGGAGTGTCTTTGAATTCAATCCTCTGTAGGTTGATCATTTTAATTTCCATCAAACGATGAGGCATCCTTACATTCCTAACACATTACCCAGTCCATATCAGTATAGATATCCAGCATGATATTTTTCCCCATTGAGATCTGATGTGTTTTCAAAGTGTTCCTTTAATTTGAGCAGTGTATTATGGATGATCCAATAAAGTGACTTAGAAGAGTACAGACTATATTTTCACCTTATGCGAAGACAGGCTTCTTGAACTTGCAACCAGAGTTCAAAGATCAAACAAAAAGGCATGTCTAGAGTGGTGCGTTAGGATTGGATTAAGACTGCAGAGTTTTGTAGTGTTACTGGTGCTCAGTCACTTGTGTCAGAGTTCAGAAGTACAAAAGAATTACCAAATTTATTGTCTCTGCATGATAGCAAGGCAAGTAGCATTTTCAGAAGCACAGGTCACCAGTGGCAGTCTCTGCCCGTCTCTCGGCTTAGGCTTCCTTTTACACAAAGCTGCATTTCAGATTCACAGTGCCACATGTGTCAGTATCAACATATTCATCGTAAAGGAATAGCTCAAACCTTTCATTTTGATTTGGACACATAGGGGTTTATTTACTAAAGCTGGAGAGTGCAAAATCAGACTCCCTTCTGCATAGAAACCAATCAGCTTCCAGGTTTCATTGCCAAAGCTTCATTGAACAAGCTGAGGTTAGAAGCTGATTGGTTTCTATGCAGAAGGGAGTCTGATTTTGGACTCTCCAGCTTTAGTAAATAAACCCCATATTGTTATATTTGTCCCGGGTGGGTAGATTTAACCATTCTATCTGTGCTGATGAGCGCCATCGCTGAAGCAGAAGGTGCTGGAAAACCCCAAAATATTACATTTGTTACCAGAACAAGAGGTGAAATATTCCAATGGGGATAGCTGTTGCTGTGTCAACTGTCTAAAAGCGCAATTCCCACTTTGGATAGATTTTCTCACACATTCTGTCGCCTACACTATCTATTACTATAAAGGTTTGACTATACATATGCTTTAATTCTGCACACAAATATGCAGGGAGAGCTAGCATCTCAGCTACCAGTCAGATACTGTATGCATTACATCAAGTAAAACAAAGTATTTAATATGGTATTGTAGTCAGCAATGGTGTACCTAGTGTATTTGTATACAGTAGATTGCCTGGAGCAAATTATTTTTTTAATACTTCCCTCCTTCAACTGTCAAATTATTTTTAAAAATGTATTATTAAAGTGGTATTAAACCCAAAAACACAAATGTCATATATTGCAGCTTATCAATCCTTAAAGTATTACTAAACCCACAACAGTAAAATCAGCCTGTATATGCAGTAAAGCATTCTTGTTATACTCACTGTGGACCCTAAGGGGTTCCACTACATTGTGTAAAAATGCTGTTTGATCCTGACTTCTCTGATCCTCCCCTTCTTCCAGTGTTCCCCTATTATCTCCTAATAAGACATATCGTGTGGAGACTCTCTGCACATGCTCATTTTGGTGTGTATCGCTAGAGAGTTTTTTTTTCTTGGGAGAGTACATGTGATCAGCATAGGGCCAATTAGCACTGTCCAGACAGAGTCAAGGGGTTCTGTATCCTCCTAGAGCAGAAATAAAACTCCTCCTACAAGCTTTAACCATTGATCTGCTAAACATTGATAGAAATCACAAGACTGCTCTAACTGCTGATGAGAAGAGGAATTTAGCAGTTTATATTTACTAAATAATTGCATTTCCATGTTCTGTGTACTGTGGGAGACCAGATATAGTGAATGCAGGGTTCTGGGTTTAGTGATAATTAAATGTGGTGGCTGCATTCATTTTCATTTCTTAGTCTTCTCTTTATTTTCACCTGGTGATCTGGCTAGTACCATACTCCCTGTCTTAGTGTGTCTTCATTCCACTGGAAGAGAAATGGAGCCACCCTTGGATGGCAGCATTGTCAATCTGGGGAGAGGGTAGTGTTAGATGTACTAGCAGATTTCAATGAAATTGTCTAACAATCTATGTAAAGACAACCTCCAGCTAACACTTTATAGGCACTTACAGTAACAGTTTCTTTTTCCTTTGGGATAAAGGTTTTACATGAATAATAGCTGATCTTTGTAAGCACCGCTGTCAGTGGTAAATGGTTTGTCGCAACACTGACATTTTTGCATGATAGCTCCATCTGTTAACCACTTGCCGCCCGGCCTATGGTCAAATGACTCCTGGGCGAACACTTCGTCCCTCTGGGAAGGTGTCATATGACGTCCTTCCTGGATCGCGTTTTGCGCGTGCCCTCAGGACCGTGCTGTGGCGAGATCTGTCACCTGTTGGACACGGCCGGTGACAGATTTGTGTACCAGCCCCATTGCCAGTACCATGTGACCTGCTGTGACCAATCACATGACAGTTGTATACAATGGATGGCTTCCTTTCATGCCATCTATTGTATGCAACCAGTGGTGTATTTTGGTTTTGTGCTGCCTAGGCAAGACTAAAATCAGGCACCCCCCGCATTTAAATTTATCCCAACCCTTCGTGTTTAAGATCCACCCCTTCATCTGTAAACTCCACCCCTTCCTCTTTCGGCTCCACCTCTTCCTGATAGAGCTCCACCCACTGACAACAATGATGGGGCACTAATCCTCCCACTGACAACAACGATGGTGCCCCATCATTAGTGTCAGTGTGGGAGGAATAGTGCCCCATCATTAGTGTCAGTGGGAGGAATAGTATCCCATCATTGGTGTCAGTGGGAGGAATATTGCCACATCATTGGTGTCAGTGTGGGGGGAATAGTGCCCCATCATTAGTGTCAGGAGGAATAGTTCTCCCGTTATTGGTGTCAGTGGGAGGAATGGTGCCCCATAATTGGTGTCAGTGGGAGGAATAGTTCTCCCGTTATTGGTGTCAGTGGGAGGAATAGTGCCTCATCATTGGTGTCAGTGGGAGGAATAGTGCCCTATCATTGTTGTCAGTGGGAGGACTAGTGCCCCATCATTGTTGTCAGTGGGAGGACTAGTGCCCCATCATTGGTGTCAGTGGGAGGAAAAGTGCCCCATCATTGGTGTCAGTGGGAGGAAAAGTGCCCCATCATTGGTGTCAGTGGGAGGAAAAGTGCCCCATCATTGGTGTCAGTGGGAGGAAAGTGCCCTATCATTGGTGTTAGTGTGGGAGAAATAGTGCCCATCATTGGTGTCAGTGGGATGAATAGTGCCCCATCATTGGTGTCAGTGGGAGGAATAGTGCTCCATCATTGGTGTCAGTGGGAGGTAAAGTGCCCCATCATTGGTGTCAGTATGAGGAAAAGTGCCCAATCATTGGTGTTAGTGTGGGAGGAATAGTGTCCCATTATTGGTGTCAGTGGGATGAACAGTGCCCCATCATTGGTGTCAGTGGGATGAATAGTGCCCCATCATGTGTGTCAGTGGGAGGAATTGTGCCCCATGATTGGTGTCAGTGGGAGGAATAGTGCCCCATCATTGGTGTTAGTGTGGCAGGAATAGTGCCCCATCATTGGTGTCGATGTGGGAGGAATAGTGCCCCATCATTGGTGTCAGTGACACCAATGATGGGGCACTATTCCTCCCAAACTGACACTAATGATGGGGCACTATTCCTCCCACTGACACAAATTACATTGCTGTGCTGACCCCTGCTCCAGCCTGGGCTCCCTCCCTCTCCCATCCACAGCAACCATACCTGGCTGCAGCAGCACCATCTGCTCTGCCCAGATCCCTGCCACACTTACCTTACTGATCAGCTGTTTTCCTTCTCCGGCTGCCCTCCTCCTCTTCACCGGCTCCAGCTGGTCCCTCGTTCGATCTTCTTCGATTCTCTCTCCAAGCTCTGCCTCCTCGCAGGTGATTGGCTGCCTGTGTGCTTTTCCTGAGCTACAGATCAGGCAGCCAATTACCGGCGAGGAGACGGAGCTTGCAGAGGGAGGGACAGGCTGCCATAGGCTGCCCAGTGATCCCGGGGGTGTGGCCAGATGAGAGGGGCAGCATGTCATCCCACCCACATAGCTATCAAGATCCAAGGAGATGAAGACACTGGAAGGACACCCTCTCCACCCCTCCTCTAGCAGTGCCCCGTGGAACGGATCGAGGTGGGACATGGAGTTGCGGAGACAGGTAAGACACAGAAGTGTCCCTTTGATGGGAAAGAGGGGGGCGCTGCCCCCCTGAAAAGTACCACCCTAGGCAAACGCTTTGTTTGCCTCACGACAAATACGCCCCTGTATACAGTACAACTGTGTCTAGCTGTGAATGGTCACAGCGATCACATGCACAGGCTGGGCCAATCGCAGCCCATCTGTGTCATGTGATTAGCCATAGCCAATCACAGCTAATACTGCAGAATGAAATGAAAACGAGAAGCGCACCAACCTTGCGCATTACCTCAGTAACCAAAATGTATTAATTATAAAAATATACTCACAAACAGCGAATAAAATCAGGCATGTAAGTCCTCAAATTGACTTGAAGATAGCGCGAATCCCATCGAGGGGATGGATATTCAGTACAGCTGATGCGTTTCGAAGGGTGTCCCTTCTTCATCAGAGCCAGCTGAACTGAGAGTGCTCACTCCTATATGTACCCAAGGACTGAAATTAGGTCCTCCCCTCTGGGTTGGGCAATCTCAGGCTAGTAGGAGGGGCCAAGGTGTCGTCAACATACAATAGCAATTTGTAATGCCATCAAAAAGAAATAATACATAAAACCACATAATGCTTAAAACCACTCAATATGGATACAATACATCAACTAGATGATAACAGCAATGATGATGATGATAGATATTGAATATTAAAAATCATTATAAAACCCTGATTATTAATTGATTCATTAATGAATGATATATAAAAAATGGGCAATTCATCCAAAGTGCTTGTCATGATGCTGGATGATATATAGTATATAATGTATTAGTAAATTATTGATCAATAGATTTCTTAATGGATAGGTGACCATATAATGACATATATACATATATAATCATGTAAACATAAAATGATAGTAAATAGTGCAATGTGTATTACCAGGCAACTGCATACAGTTGCAAGAAAAAGTATGTGAACCCCTTGGGATTACGTGGAGTTTTGCATGAATTGGGCATAAAATGTGCTCTGAACGTCATCTAAGTCACAACAATAGAAGAACACAGTCTGCTGAACATAATATTACACAAACATTAGATGTTGCCATGGTTTAATTGCTCATAACATGTAAACGTTCACAGTGCAGGGAGGAAAAAGTATGTGAGGCCCTAGCTTAATGACTTCTCGCAGAGCTAATTGGAGCCAGGAGTGAGCCAACCTTGACTCCAATCAGTGTGATGATATTGGATGCATTGCTGATAGCTGTCCTGCCCTTAAAAAACACACACCTGTTTTGGGTTTACTAGTTTCAAGAAGCAATGTCTGATGTGAACCATGCCTCACAGAAAAGAGCTCTCAGAAGACCTACGATCAAGAATTGTTGACTTGCATAAGCTGGAAAGGGTTACAAAAGTATCTCCAAAAGCCTTGATGTTCATGTGTCCACAGTAAGACAGACTGTCTACAAATGGAGAAAGTTTAGCACTGTTGCTACTCTCCCTAGGAGTGGTCGTCCTGTAAAAATGACTGCAAGAGCACAGCGCAGAATGCTGCATGAGGTAAAGAAGAATCCCAGAGTGTCAGCTAAAGACCTACAGAAATCTCTGGCACATGCTAACATTTTTGTTGACACATCTACAATAAGGAAAACATTAAACAAGAATGGAGTACATGGGAGGACACCACCGAGGAAGCCATTGCTGTCCAAAAAGAATACTGCAGCATGTTTGAAGTTTACAAAAGAGCACCTGGGTGTTCCACAGCACTACTGGCAAAATATACTGTGGACAGATGAAACCAAGATTGATTTATTTGGGAAGAACACACAACACTATGTGTGGAGAAAAAAAGGCACAACACACCAACATCAAAACCTCATCCCCACTGTAAAACATGGCGGAGGGAGCATCATGGTTTGGGGCTGCTTTGCTGCCTCAGGGCCTGGACGGATTGTTGTCATTGATGGGAAAATGAATTCCAGAGTTTATTAAGACATTTTGCAGGAAAACGTACGACCATCTGTCTGCCAACTGAAGCTCCGCAGAGGATGGGTGATGCAACAGGACAATGACCCAAAGCATACAAGTAATTCAACAAAACAATGGCTGCAACAGCACAGAATACGCCTTCTGGAGTGGCCCAGTCAGAGTCCTGACCTCAACCCGATTGAAATGCTGTGGCATGACCTTAAGAGAGCGATTCACACCAGACATCCCAAGAATATTGCTACACTGAAACAGTTTTGTGAAGAGGAGTGGTCCAAAATTACTCCAGATCGTTGTGCAGGTCTGATCTGCAACTACAGGAAACGTTTGGTTGAGGTTATTGCTGCCAAAGGAGGGTCAACCAGTTATTAAGTCCAAAGGTTCACATACTTTTTCCTCCCTGCACAGTGAATGTTTACATGTTATGTGCAATTAAACCATGGCAACATCTAATGTTTGTGTAGTATTATGTTCAGCAGACTGTGTTCTTCTATTGTTGTGACTTAGATGACGTTCAGAGCACATTTTATGCCCAATTCATGCAAAACTCCACGTAATCCCAAGGGGTTCACATACTTTTTCTTGCAACTGTATACTTCTTAATCGGATGATGGAGAATCCATGTCTCAGGTGGATAATATTGGATCAGTAATATTTAGTGATCAGCAGCAGAGGAAAATCTTGTGCCTCCTCCTATGGCTGCAGGCTGATCCTGTGTGTGGAACGCACGCCAGTGTAGCATGGTCGTGACTGCGCATGCGTGCTCCAGCATGCACAGTATGCAAAGGAACGGGTCCGTCGGCGCGATCACGTGAGCGCACTTCACGCACATCTGACGGCCACTGCGTACGCGTGAAGTGGCACCTCTCAATTGGGCAAGATTCCAGACCTACCACCAGCCCCCACCCACTAACGAGGCTCTGGTTGGGGGAACTATCTGGGGATTCCCCTCTGACAAACTTGCTATTGAGCTTCCGTAATGTCCAATCTTATGGGGTAGTCAAAAGGGCACTGACTTCCACAAAACAGAGATGTAATAGAGTGGAAGAAGTAAACATATATATATATATGTAGATATATATCACCATGGATGGAAACGACAGTAGGGTTGCCGGTGGGCATGAAATATACATACATATATCCACACAAACATAATTTATGCATCATACATATAACTCTATACACATAACTCCACATTTGATATAGAAGTAAAAATAAAAATAAAATTAAAATCCTCGATAATAAAAGACGTTAGCAGCAATCTGATGATAAAAAAGTATTAAAATAATAATAAATATGATAATAATACTGATAATGAAAATACCAATATTAAAATACTATAACCAAGCACAGAGGACACCACTTTCACCCCAAAGAGAAGCAATCTGTAGTATTAATATTAAGGGAATGTAAAAATTTGAAAAATAAAGATAAAAAATAATAGAAAAATATATATATATATATTATTTTTTGTTGTTATAGTAGACAATGAATGATACTAGATATATATCGAACATGTATAAAAAATGTAATATACATTATACATATAATAATATAAAATTATATATATATATATATATATAAAAAAAATAATAATAATAATGATATGATGGGATTCATATCTAATTCATATCTATACGCACATAAAAACTGATGAATTGTGGGCTCAAAATAAGTGAATAGTCCTAGAAAGTCACTGATTATCACCATACCACCAGAGGAAGCATATGTATACTTGTAATATAGTAGGATGAGAGACTGTTATTGTCAAAGCTAGCAGTAGATGGCCACAATTCTCATAATCAACACACTACTAATAATGACAATAAAATTATTAATACATATAGAGAGGAAAAAAAAAAGGGGGGGGGAGACGGGATTAATAAAATGAATAAATGAATGAAAGAAATTTGGATCAACTAGTTATATCTGCACTGCCTGGTGACTAAATCACAGCTAATCACAACAAAAAAAAAAACCTGAATGAATCAATTTCCTTCAATAAAATGCTTGCTTATAGCAAATAAATTCTTCGCTATAAGCAAACAAATTGTGTAAAAAAAAAAAAAAAAATACTGATCACTTCCCCAAAGTAGTACAATGTTACTATGGTAACAGTATACTACTTTGGTCACAGTGCAATATGAAAAAAAATCTTAAAAAAGAGAAAAAAATTTAATAAAAAATAACAATAAAATTGGAAAAAAAATTATCCTTTTTTTTTTTTAAAGTGGACACTCCAAGGTATTTAGTAAGAGGCATGGTGAATTTTCTGAAGTTTGTGTGCGATTTCAGCGCGATTTCATGTGCAATTTCTGAAGACTTTATTGCAACTTGTGAAGATTTTCAACGATTTCTTGTTTTGTGATTTACATTATATTCTATATATGTGAAATTGCAATTAACTGTAGAAAAAGTAATGCAAAAACTGCCTTAGAAGTTGCGCTGCAGCAAATCGCACATTAAGACACTGACATCCACATTGATTAGATTCAATTCGCAAATCGCAGCACATAGTTCTGAAGGCGGAGCACCGGGACAATGGAATTACTCACAAAATGTCCCCATCTTGAGAAGCAAATACCCAAACGTATATTCTTTGAGGCATAATGAGTCTTTTAAGCGTGTCATTTTTTTTCCCACGTTTTTGAAGAATGTGGACAGAAAACAAAATTTTTTTTTTTTAACACAAAGTTGTCCATTTATAAGACTTTTCTAACACACAGCACATACGTATCTAAAATGACACCCCAAAATACATTCTGATTTTCCTCTTAAGTATGCGGACACCACATGTGAGAGACTTCCACAGCCTAGCCACATAGAGAGGCCCAACATCCAAGTAGCACCTTTAGGCATTCTAGGGGCAAAATTACACATCTAATTTCCTGACAACCTCTCAAGTTTATAAAGGCTCTGGAGCACCAGGACAGTGGAAACACCCACAAAATGACCACACTTTAAAAAGCAAACACTACAACGTATTTTTTAAAGGCATAATGAGTCTTTCAAACATTTTATTTTTTTTCACAAGTTTTTGGAAAATGTGGAAAGAAAATGAAAATTTATTTTTTAACCCAAAGTGTTCAATCTATAAGATATTTCTAACAAACAGCATGTACATACCAATAAGTACACCCCAAAATACATTCTGTTACTGCTTCTGGTTATGGGGATACCACATGTGTAAGACCTGTTTGTACTGGACATTAATACTGAAAATTTTATAGATAGGCAACTACTATCCTCATATTGATTAGTGGTTCCAAATTACTGCAGTAGGGAACAGACACAAAAAGATACACTCAGCCTCTTTCCAAATCACTGTTCTGTTTATTCGGTGCTTTTGAAGTTTTTAATACACATGATTACATAGGTATGACATTAATATTACAATTGTACGTTTATGGTAACAAGGGGCGTTACATAGGCAGGCTAATTTCTAATCAGGACTTGAAAGAATGCAAACGTAATGAAAACATTATTAGTGCTGTGTGCACAAGGAGTGCAGTGTATAATACATAGCCAAAGCATACAAAATAGAATACAATTTTATACAGAATTTTACAAATTTCCTTTACATTCTCAATGTCTAAACATATTGTGTACCCAGCATTGCAACACAAAAAAACATTATATAGAAAACAATGTAAACAAAAGATTACCTGTGGTTTGAGGAGAGCACTGGTCAAGAAAGCAGGCAGAGATGTGGTCAGCAACAGCCAAAGGAATCATCCAGATAACAGGCAGGAATATGCTCCATAAACATGCCAGGGTCAATACGGGCAGCAGGCAGAAACAGGGTCCATAAAATGTCCTGGGTCAGTACAGGCAGCAGGCAGAGATATAGTCAGCACAGCCAAAGTATTGGTCCAGGCAGGAACATGGTCCATAAAAAGTCCTGGGTCATTACAGGCAGCAGGCAGAGATATGGTCAGCACAGCCAAAGTATTTGTCCAGACAGCAGGCAGTAACATGGCCCATAAAAGGCCCTGCATCAGTACAGGCAGTAGGCTGACATCTAGGCAGCAGGCACGAACATCAGACTTAGGGCTCAGTCAAGTAGGACCAGGGCACAGGGGTAGAGGCTTCGTCCCAATCTCCTCGAAGCCTCTGGACTAACAGACCCTGTTTCAGGAATTACAAAACACGGAGAAAACCAAAAACTGGTTTTCTCTACTCGGAACTCTACTCTGAAGCCCCTCACATATGTGAGAACCCTGTGTTATCTTGAATCCCACTATTACAGTAGCAAGGCAAAAGATCAATCCAAGCAGCAGGCAAAAAACATGGTCAATTAACAGGCCAAGGTCAGTGCAGGAAGAAGGCAGAAATGTGGTTGATAAACAATCCAGATGGCAGGCAGAGGCATAGTTTATAAACAGGTCAGGGTCAGTTAACATGGAAGGCAGTGGCATGGTTGGTTGAGGCAGGAGGCAAATGATCAGCACAGATATTGAAAACTGGGAAATGGCAGGCTGTTAGAAATATGGGCTAATATTTTAGTGACGTGTGAAAATGTCGGAAGCAATCTCTGATACATAGCCCTGGTTGAGAAGGACATTGGGGACAATGAAAATTGGTGTCTTTTCTAACTCCCACTCTGCTGCATACCCAACATCTTCGGGCCTGCTTCTGTTAGTGGAATGCTCTTAGGGAAATGGCACTCATAAAGTCTTCTCACAGAATCAGAACAAATGTTTTCTAGGGGGCATCCTTGCTGGTAGATAAGGGATGTGACAATTTCTTTTATAAATTTAAGGAAGGTGGTGGGTCTGTCTCTGGATTTGAAGTAAGTGACATACGCATTATAAATGGCCAAATTAATAAGATAAATTGCAACTTTTTAAACCAGAAATGTAACCTTCTTGTTAATAAATAGAGCTGTAGCATCTGATTGTTGAAATCCACCCTCCCCCATGTAGAAATTATGATCTTGGATGCACGCAGGCTTTTAAATGGGACTGTGTCTTCCAGGAATTTCCACCAAGGTGCCATTGTGGATGGTGGACAGGATGTAAACATCTTTCTTATCCTTCCACTTCAGACCAATACTTTGTTGTTTCATAGACTGGCTGATTCCCCCTTTGTAGCCTGGTGTTTCCTAGACTTTGTGGGAAGCCCTTCCTGTTTTGTTTGGTAGGTACTGCAGGCCAAGGTTTTCTCACAGTACAAATGATGGAAAAAGGGCAGACTGTTATAGAAATTGTCTGGGTAGATGTGATACCCTTTTTGGAAAAGTGGAAAAGCCAGGCCTCAGACAATTTTTTTACTTGTTCCAATGTAGGTCGGGCACTCAGGGGGCTGGAACTGGGAATCTTTGCCTTCGTGCACGCAGAACGCATAGAAATATCCAGTGGTTCCTTCACAAAGCTTGTATAACTTTACTCCATATCTGGCCCTTTTGCTTGGAATGTACATACACTATATTGCCAAATGTATTGGGACGCCTGTCTTTATACGCACATGAACTTTAATGGCATCCCAGTTTTACTTCAATATTGAGTTGGCCCACCCTTTGAAGCTATAACAGCCTCAACTCTTCTGGGAAGGCTGTCTACAAGGTTTAGGAGTGTGCCTATGGGAATGTTGACCATTCTTCAGGAAGGTCAAGCACTGATGTTGGATGAGGTCTAGCTTGCAGTCTCTCCTCTAATTCATCCCAAAGGTGTTCTCTTGGGTTGAGGTCACGACTTTGTGTAGGCCAGTCAAGTTCCTCCACCCCAAACTCGCTCATCCATGTCTTTATAGACCTTGCTTTGTGCACTTGCTCTCAGTCATCTTGGAAAAAGAACGGGCCATCCCCAAACCGTTCCCACAAAGTTGGGAGCATGAAATTGTCCAAAATGTCTTGGTATGCTGAATCCTTAAGAGTTCCCTTTACTGGAAGTAAGGGGCCAAGCACAACCCCTGAAAAACAACCCCATACCATACCCCTTCCACCAAACTTTACACTTCGCACAATGCAGTCAGGAAAGTACTGTTCTCCAGGCAACCGCCAAGCCCAGGCACATCCATCAGATTGCCAGATAGAGAAGTCTGATTCGTCATTACAGAGAACAAGTCTCCACTGCTCTAGAGTCCAATGGCGGCATGTTTTATGCCACTGCATCTGATGCTTTGCATTGCACTTGGTGATGTAAGGTTTGAATGCAGCTGCTTGGCCATGAAAACCCATTCCATGAAGCTCTCTATGCACTGTTGTTGTGCTAATCTGAAGGCCACATGAAATGTGGAGGTCTTTAGCTACTGACTCTGCAGACAGTTGGTGACTTCTGCACACTGTGCGCTTCAGCATGTGCTGACCCTGCCCTGTCATTTTACATGGCCTACCACTTTGTGGCTGAGTTGCTGTTGTTCCCAGTTGCTTCCACTTTGTTAGTGGTATTATAACAGTTGACCGTGGAATATTTAGTAGCAAGGAAATTTCACAGATGGACTTATTGCACAGGTGGCAACCTATCACGGTACCACGCTTGAATTCATGGAGCTCCTGAGAGCGACCCATTCTTTCACAAATGTTTGTAGAAGCAGTCTGCATGCCTAGGTGCCTAATTATATACACCTGTGACCATGGAGGTGATTTGAACACCTACATTCCAATGATGTTATATATATATATATATATATATATATATATACACACATACATACATACATACAGTATATGTAACACGGGATTGGCAGTTTCACTTAACCTCTGCTGATCTGCTCACAAACTATCCAGGGCTTCAATTTCCTTGTAAAGAACTAAGGTTCCATTATCTTAAATCAATACAAGTAGATACTGTCTGTTTACAGGAGACCAGATTTTCCTCCTCATCTGCCCCATGCTTTCTCAGCTCATACTTCTCTTCACTTTACATAGCATCAGCTGAAGAAAAGGTTACAGGGGTCCTGATTGCCTTTCAATGCAACCTCCCGTTCACCTGCTCCTTTGAGATAAAGGATGCCACTGGAAGATCCTTACAATATGACCGCAATGTAAAGTGACCCGGGTCATCTATTATGCCCCTAATAGATTTTAAGATAAGTTCTTCTCTCACCTCTTCAAGGTAATTTCTTAACATACTACAGTACTTTTCTTCTAATAGGTGACTCCAACTTGCCCTTAAATTTATCCCTGGATCAACAATTCCCCCTGGGACTGCTCCATCTCATGACATTTCCCAGGAATCCAAAATGCACACACTTTTGCAATCCTCAGGACTGGTTGATGTATGGAGAGAAATGCATCCCAGGACTAAGGACTTCACTTTTTATTCAAATCTTCACCATAGCTTTTGTAAGATCGATCACGTCTTCATATTCCTTCAACATTTACTTTTAGCTACTAAAATAGACATTTGAAGCACCCCCTGGTCATATCATAGTATGATCCCGATTTAATGTAGGCTATTGTAACCCAACCGATCATGCTTTAATTGGAGATTGAATGACTCCCTCCTCAAATAAGACCTCCAATCCTCAACATTTTCGACTTGAAAATCCTCTTGAATGTTGATCTAAAATTGTTGGGTAATGTCCCTAGCCTTCGAATTAATAAATATCTCAACTCCCTAATTCATGGAGGACAAGTGGGCTTTGTTTCAGGTCAGCAAGCTAGAGACAGTATAGAAAAAGCAAATCCACCTTGCTCACCTCATGTATCACTGTAAAATGCCAGGCTTTCTTCTCTCCATCGATGTATACAAGGCATTTGATTCCTTGTCCTGGGATTATCAACACTATGTTTTGCAAAGATTGAGGATTTGGGGACTCCATACTTTACTGAATATCTGCCCTATATTCTTCTCCCTCAGCAACATTTAGATATCAATTCTATGGGTTCAATATCTCCCAAGGAACTTCGCCAAGATTGCCCACTTTTCCTGACCCTTTTTATCCTAGTCATGGAACCCTTAGCCATAGCAATAAGGGACAACCCAAATATTACTGAAATCCTATACGCAGGACTACACCATAAGAATAATCTCCTTGCTGATAATGACCTACTGACTCTCACTAATCTTATCATATTCCTGCCCAAATCTTCATAGAATACTTACTCAATTTGTTCACGCCTCACAGTAAACAAAAATAAATCTATGGTCCTCAAAATTACACTGCCTAACCTCGCTTTTACAGTCATAGCAATGACCGTCATTGTCTTGGATAGGCCACATCAATGTGAAAATGACTGTTCTCCCTAAAGCCTTATACAGTATAACTTTCGCATCTTACTAATTAAATGAGTCCTCTGTTCCACTCTTTTTGTACATAGATTACAGGGTGGTTTAGGAATCCCTAATATAGAAAAATACTACAAAGCGGACAAAATTGCATAATTCTCTTTACTGCACACCATCTTGGATGTACCCCTGTGGGTTCTTTTAGAGATGCCTAAGTGCACTACCATTCCTATTTCTGCCTTACTCTGGCTCCCTCACAAAGGTCACCCATCCCCCCAAGGCCTCTTATGTCACATGGTTTGAAAATCTGGGATTCAGCTCAACATTTCCTCTGTGAATGGAACAACTGAGAACCTTTGCTTGGTGGACCTCTCAGGTCTTCACTTGTATACATCATTTTCTAATCTCACATCCTTTTCCATCTTGGTGAACTATACAGGATAATAACCAAGCACCCAATATGGAACAATATCGCTATCTTCAAATCCACCACTGGGTTTTAAATCTTAGGAAACATTCAGAATTCCTATATATGTACAAAATTATACAGGATTTATATAGCGCCAACAGTTTGCGCAGAGCTTTACATTTTAAAGGGAGAGAGTACAATACAATTAGATACAAGAGGGTTAGGAGGGCTCTGCATCTGAAAGCTTACGAAAGGTAATAACTATGAGGGATAAACTGATGGGAGAACTAAAAGTTCATTTGTTAGATGAAGACGAGATAGGCTTCTCCGCGGAGATAAGTTTTAGGGATCGCACAAAAGTGGACAAAGCAGGAGACAGCCTGACAGATTGGGGTAAAGAGTTCCAGAGGATGGGAGAGGCTCTGGAGATGTCCTAGAGACAAGTACGGCAGGATAGCACAAGGGAGCTAAAGAGCAGGAGGTCTTGGGAGGAGCAGAAAAGACGGTTTGGGTAATATATTAAGACACGATTGGTGATGTCTTTTTGGTTTGGGCAAAGTTATAAATGGCTTTGTATGCTGTTAGTATTTTAAATTTTTTTCCTTGGGCAGTCAGAAGCCAGTGGAGGGATTGGCAACTAACACTGAGTGTTTGGTAAGGTGGATGAGTCTGGCAGCAGCACAAATCAGTTTTTGAACACACATGTCTGCACTCTTTGAGATTGGCGAATTTCATTTCCCTATAATGCTCTATTTTGAACCAGAAAGGACCCATTTCCTCTATCTCTTATGCTCAGAACTGGAAGCTAGACCTTGCCAAACCTCACAGACTGGAGAAAAACCTGATCTAAAATAGCAAAACAATCCTTTAATACCTCTATTTTGGAAAGAGCATTTAAAGTTCTCTTTCAGTGGTATTGAGTACCAACACGACTGGCTCATGCAATTCCAACATATAGTGATTGATGCTTCAGATGTTGTGGTCTTCGGGGAGATTCAGTACATGTCTGGTTGTCTTGTCCCACGCTGACCACTTTCTGGTCTAGGATGTTTGGCCTCCTTGAAACTTTATTCCATATAGTTGTCTCAAAAGACTCAAGATGGCCTTTCTACATTATACAGTCCCCGGACCTTTTCATACACCAACAGAAACTGGTCATAAACTTATTTCTGTCTACTACTTAAGTAATTGCTAAAGCTGGGAAAAAGCCCCTGGTCTGTTTCCAAGTTTCCAAGAGGTCAAAGAGCATATGAGTTTGATGCTGGTTAATGACAGAAACAATTGAGTACTGTCCGTGATACTTTTTTTATTTGCACTAACATACAATTTTGAGGACAAGCTTTCGGGGTATGTCCCCTTCTTCAAAGTCCAAGCAGTACTATACAAATCACAAAGTTTAAGCAGAATGTTAGAAGGGATTGAGAAAAAAAAAAAAGGGCTACAGATAAGATACATCAAAAGCGAGGGGGGGAGGGGGGGATACAACACTCACACAGAGAGGGTCAAGTTTTAGCTAATAGATGGTCATAAAGCTGTCGGATAATGGTTGAGGAATCCCATGTCCAAATTAAGACCGTTATCTTTTGTGTCAAATAGAATTATCATTCTTAGTTCAAATGTTTTTCTTTCCTGGATGGATTTAAATTTTCCTTTCAGAACTAAAATATTGAGGTCTTCCATATTGTGGCCTGGTTGTGAGAAATGGTGTCCTACAGGTGTGCAGAGGTCATCTTCTTTATGTTCCTTGATGGTATGTCTGTGCAAATTCATCCGTGTTTGTAACTTCTGTCCTGTTTCACCAACATAAGATCCTTTGCTGCATTTTCTGCACTGGATAAGGTATACAACATTACTGGAGGTGCAGCTGTATGAGCCGGAGATATTGAAGATCCCTTTTGAGTGTCTGACACTTTTTGATGGATTGATTTGGTTGCACAGCTTGCAGCGTTTCTTATTGCAGGGTTTGCTTCCATTATTTGTGGCATCATAATCAGAAGGAAGTTTCCTACTGATTAGTTTATTTCTGAGGTTGGGGGGTTGTCTGAAAGCCAGTATTGGGGGTTGCTGGAATATTTCTTTCAGAGTTCCATCCTCTGTTATGAAGGGTTGTAAATCTTTGATTATTTTTCTTATTCCCTCTAGTGCCGGGTTGTATGTAGTTACTAGAGGTACACGGTTGTTTGTTTTTTTCTCTTTGTACTGAAGTAGATTTTCCCTTTGGGTTCTCAAGGCTGTGTTTATGCCGGTGTTGATAGTTTTGTCCTTGTAACCTTTCTTATGGAAGGCGTCTGCTAGTGTCCCAAGATGTTTATCTCTGTCTCTTGGGTCAGAACATACTCGGTGGTATCTGATGGCCTGACTGTGTATGATGGCACGTTTCGTGTGTTGGGGGTGGAAGCTAGAACTGTGGAGGTAGTTGCATCTGTCAGTGGGTTTCCTGTACATTGAGGTGTGAAGCGTATCATCCCTGATGTATACTGTGGTGTCTAGGAAGTTGACGTGTGTGTTTGAGTATTCCATTTTTAGTTTGATTGATGGATGAAAAGTGTTCATCAATGAGTAAAATTGTTTTAGGTGTTCTTCACCTTCTGTCCATATGATGAAAATATCATCAATATAGCGAAAGTATCTGTATGGTTTTTGTTCCATGATGTTCAGGAATTGTTCCTCCATGTCAGCCATAAATAAATTTGCATATTGGGGTGCCATTTTACTTCCCATTGCAGTGCCCATACATTGAAGATAGATGTCCTTATTGAAAGCAAAGTAGTTGTGTGTAAGTATGAATTCAATGAGCTGTGTAACATCCTCAGCAGTGTATTTGTTGTTTGGTGAGGATGATAAGGATCTGTGACATGCAGCTAATCCATCCTTGTGAGGGATATTACTATACAGGGATACTACATCCATAGTCACTAGAAGTGTATTAGATGGTAATTGCTGGATGTTGTTGATCTTGTTCAGAAAGTCAGTTGTGTCTTGCAGGAAACTAGCAGTATTCATGACTAACGGTTTTAAAATTTTTTCTACAAAGCCTGAGATTTGTTCGGTGAGTGTATTCATACCTGTTATGATGGGTCTGCCTGGATTTCCTGGCTTGTGGACTTTGGGCAGCATGTAGAAGTCCCCGATTTCTGGATAATCCGGAATCGCATTTATAAGTTCTGAATGTAGGTGGGCTGGAAGTGTTTTAATGAGACCTTTTAATTGCTTTGTAAAGTCCTGGGTTGGATCATAATCCAGTTTTTTTATAGTAAATGGCATTTTCCAGCTGCCTCTGGCCTTCTTGTATGTATTTGTTTGTATCCATCACAACAACTGCTCCCCCTTTGATGGTTTGATGGTGATGGCCTGATTGTTGCGCAAATCATGTATAGCCCTTCGCTCTAGTGGTGAAAGATTGTACAGAATTTTCTTTTGCTGGGTGGATATCAGGGATGTAGCTCGCAATCTAAAGCTATCAATATAGGTGTCCAGTTTGGGGTTGCGTCCTTGTGGAGGTGTGAAGCAGCTGTTCTTTTTCTTTGTGTAGCACTCCATTGTCCTAGGATTCCTTTCATTATTGTGGAAATATTCTTTGAGCCTTAGTCTCCTGAAGAAATCCTCCATATCTGACAATACTTGTAAATGATCCAATTTGGTGGTTGGGCAGAATGTAAGGCCTTTGGAGAGGATAGTTAATTCTGGTTCGGAAAGTTTATGATTTGACAAGTTGATGATTCCAAGTTCCTCTGTTATATCCACATTTTCAGTCGGGTCAGCATTTACACAAGGGATCCCTTGGGATTCCCGATTAGATTCCAGGTCACTGATGGTAAGAGGTAGAGATGTTGGGTTGCTTTTATGTTTAGGTTGTATCCAAAAGGTCTGCTCTTGGTGCAGCTTCTGAAGTTTTTTTTGTTTCCCATTCATGGCAAGTTTTTGTGTTTGTCTTTGTAAAGTTTCCAATTCATTCTTGATTTGGTTAATGTTGGTAGGGTCCAATGATGTTAGGGTTTCAAACAAAGACTGCTTTTGTATCCTGATAGTTACCCTTTTTCCATACAGTTTGTGAATGAGGTGATTCCTTAATCTCTCACTGGTGCGTCTGCAAAGTCCTTCTGCATAAGGAGAGTTGATTGTATTTACGCAAGGATTTTTAATCCGGAGGCCTTGTGGTATGAGATTCCTCTTTTTGCATCTTGAGAGAAAGAAAATATCACTGTTGATCTGTGTTTCCTTTGTGATTAGGTTGGTTAACTGCTTCTTTATGCGGCTATATGCAGTATCTTCCATTAACCAGTATTTTGATTGATGCACAAAATAAGTTTCTAAAAATATGGGAATCCTGGCTTACCTATATCATCTCAGCCTTGAAACCATCCAGCCTGAACTACCTAAATCCTATGTACTGGGCTTAATCCTGAGTCCAAGGGGGACCCACTCCCTCTCTCTTTCCCTAAGTCCCGTTACTGAACTCACTTTCACTCCCCTCTAGTGCTCTCTGCCACCCATCTTTTATCCCTCGGGAGCTCTGTTGATTTTTCCTTTCTAAGAGTCCCCAGAGTCTTCTCTCTCTAGTTTATCCCCAGCTCCTTTCCATGGTCCTCTATGTAAGCCAGCTTTTCTAATTAATTCTTTTGGGCCCAGGATATCCCCATCTGAGACAGGGGCTAGAACCTGTAAACTTGTATTATAGTAACCTGATTTTGTACCTCTGCCATTTGTTATCTTCTTACGATACTTTAGCTCCTTGTGGGAAACTTTGTTGTTCTTGCAAAAACCCAGTAAAAATTAGTGAAATAGACATTCTACAGTAACAGTAAAATTGTTACAGAATGCACTGTATTGTTTGTAGAAAGTATCAGAATCAAACAAATGTGCTCGATATGGCCAGAATTCTATACAGTTTCAGTGAACTCCTGTTCACATTTATTACATGGTTGTTAAAGCGGAACTAAACTGTAATCGTGTATAGGCATGTCAGGTGCTTGGGCATATAATTTATTGGCCAGAATGTTAATTTATTCTGGCTACTGAAATGAAAAAATGCTCATGCGCTAAACACGCCTAGCGCTTAGGTGTAGTACCACGTTTAGGTGCATCAAGCATTTTTTCAGCCAAAACGTACCTCTCCTGAACTCACAAGTGTTTTTTTTTCAGCTTCTAAACACCCCTGCCTCTAAAGTCTTGTAAATGCCTATGGGTCCATGGACACCTAGGTAAACATGTAGGGACATGTAGAGGCACAAAAGAAATGTCACATGCCTGTAAAGCAGGCTTTTTATTTTTAGCTCGAGTAGGCCTTATGTTTGTAGTTGTTCCTCATAGCTGAGGTCCTTCAGCCCCCTTGTTTGCTTTTTTGCCCTTCTCTGGGCTCTCTCTGGTTCAAGCACATGTTTCGTGAGGATTGGTTATGAAAACTGGACAGCTTGTGCAAGATTTGGATGAACCAGAGTTCTGCAAAGTGGTGGAATTATAGTTTTATCTCTGAGTATTAAATACCCTTTTGAATGCATGCTAATAGTCTGTTAGTCTTACTTGCTGCAGCTTGACATTGCATGCTTTTGGGGGTGGCTCCAGACAAAATGTTTTGGGGGTGCTTAAAGTATAAGTGGGGGTGCTAATGTGGCACACATAGTGTGTCGACTGCCGCACTCTTTTCGGCATGACCAAAAAGTGGGTGTGGCCAAAGGAGGGCATGACCCAAAAGTGGGTGTTTTTTCATGGTCTATCCCATGGTCTTCAAATAGGTCCTTGAAGCGCACTTAAAAGGTTGTGGGAGTAAAATAAGCCCAAATGGGACCAGCAATGATACCCCTCAGCAAGTGTCAGGGTTAGCAACAACCCCAGCAAGTTTAAGACTAGAATGGCATAAATAATCCATGGCATGGAACAAAAGTAAAATAAACACCCAGCCTGGCACAATAATTAGCCCCAAGCACAAAACAGTAATTAACCTAGATCACAGCACAATGCTTACCCATCAGCATGGCAAAATAACATGCCTACAGCACTAAACAACAATTAACCACCAACAATGCACAATAATTAACCCCTTAGCATGACACAACAATGAACTCCCAGCAAGATAAAATACTAAACCCCAGCATGGCATAGTAACTCCCAGCACTGCAGTAAACCCCAGAATTGTGCATTATTAGCTCCCAGAACTACACAATAATTAACTCTGAACATTGAATAACAATTACCTTCCAGGTTTATAGCAGTCAGTGTGCCCTTCAGTAAGTAATGGGGCAAAGAGCAGTATGCAGTGGGCCAGTATGCAGAATATAGTGGGGCAGTGAGCAGTGTGTAGTGTGTAGTGGGGGCAGTGAGCAGTATGCAGTTGGACAGCATGCAATATATAG
This sequence comes from Staurois parvus, assembly GCF_062004578.1. Lineage (NCBI taxonomy): Eukaryota > Metazoa > Chordata > Amphibia > Anura > Ranidae > Staurois > Staurois parvus. The sequence continues at coordinate 9,274,467 of NW_028318060.1, forward strand.
TGGGCAGTATGCAGTAGGGCAGTGAGCAGTATGTAGTGGGGGGCAGTATGTATTGGGGGCAGCAAGCAGTATGCAGTGGGAACAGTGAACAGTATGTAGTGGGGTTGTAGAGATAAAACAAATTCTCCTGCATTAGTTTTACCTGTTTATCGGCAGTCCTCTCTCCTCCACATCCATTCGAAGAATTGTTAGAGCTTGTCTGAACTCTCAGAAAGCGGGGGTTTAGGAGCTTAAGTTGCATTCTGCAGAGCTCAATGAGGACAGTTGATTGGAGGGAAAGGACAAACCTTCCTTCACACAGCACACACAAACAGTGCTGAGGCTGTCAATCACAGGCTGTGTGCAGGAGCTCTCTTTCCTCACTTTTTAATCTCTTGGTGTCAGGAAAACTTGTCAGAAGTGACTCGGGTAGATAGCAGAGGAACAAGGCAGCATACAGAAATTACGCTCAGGGAGGGGATAGGGGATGATTTACTAGAACTGGTGCACACAGAATCTGGTGCAGCTGTGCATAGTAACCAATCATCTTCTAGGCTTTTTGTCAAAGCTCTACTGAACAAGCTGAAGTCAGAGGCTGATTGGTTACTATGCACAGTTGCACCAGATTTTGTATGCACAAGTTACCAGAATAAAGTTTTATTAGGGGGTTTGGCACAATAACAAACAAACAGGTAAGCAAACAAGAGCTTCAATCTGTGACAGTGGTGATACAATAAAGAGTGATGAAGTGGTTGTAAAGGCAGAAGGTTTTTTTACCTTCATGCATTATATGCATGAAGGTAAACAACCTTCTTTGTGCAGTGGGGGACCCAAGAAGAGTAAGATCGGGCTGCTCTGTGCAAAACCACTGCACAGGACAGTTAAGTATGACATGTTTGTTTGTTTTTTTTTAATTGCCTTTATTATCACTTTAAGAACCATCCATGAATAGCCAGAATTAACTGTCATAGAACACATGGACATTATGGGGTTTATTTACTAAAGCTAGAGAGTCCAAAATCAGACTCCCTTCTGCATAGAAACCAATCAGCTTCTAACCTCAGCTTGTTCAATGAAGCTTTGGCAATGAAACCTGGAAGCTGATTGGTTTCTATGCAGAAGGGAGTCTGATTTTGCACTCTCCAGCTTTAGTAAATAAACCTCTATTAGTCTCCCAGCAGGTGCAGACTCATCCATTTGGACAGCAGCAGTATCCCACTAATCAGGCACCCACATGGGTTCAGCCGAAAAAAAATAAAAAAGTGATTCCAAATATTGGGAATATTAATAGGAATCCAGAGTAACATTCCTACATGTGCCACAACACTTTTATTGATTTTTTTTAGAACAAGGAAGAAGAAAAAAAAGAGAAAAGAAAAAAAAGAAAGAAAAAGGTGGAAGAAGTCCTGCGGGAAGGGCCTCAAAACGCTGGTCCTGATACTTGTGTGCACCAGTTTTAGTAAATCTCCCCCTTAGTGCTCTGGATTGAGATAAGTACACACTATAGAGGGACATGCTTTTTTCATTTTTAATGTCAAATTTTACAACCACTTTAAGGCGCTCACTCTACTTTGTCTCAAGCACCATATTACAACCAATATTTTAATGAGGAAATATAATTTATCACATGAAAGAGCTGACCATGTACAGCAAGAATGAGAATAGTATATAGTAGATAGAACACATATGTAGTCTAACTGAAATAACATTGTTTGTAAATCTAAAAATTTAAAGGGGTCTTCCAGCTACTAGCTGTTTCAAGAAGGGTTAAACACATCAGACCTCTCTGACCAACTGTGTTCAAAGAGCTCATCTTATTTCAGTAGTGAAGACACACAGTGGGTCTCCATATACATTGCTACACGGTGTCTTGAAAAGTGTAACTAAAGACAAAGCTTCTTTTTTTTTTTTGGATAGAGCAAAAAGGGATTGTCACACCTGTTGGGGTTTTATTGCTGTCTTTGCTCCCATAAAGAAGATTCACCCTCTCTATTTCTGCTGTTTGTCATTATCATCAATAGTGAAAGAAAATGAGAATCCCAAATTTTTGGTTGACAACAGGACAGTAACAAAGGGGGAATCTTCCAGTTTTGGAGGGATTTCCTCTCACTTCCTGTTTTGACTATGGGACAGGAAGTGAAGGGAAAAATTACAAGGGTTATAACCCTCCCTTAATCTATTCAAATCGACAAAAAGTTTTACTTTAGTTCTACTTTATGTTTTGAGCCTCTAGGGAAGAGTAAGAGTTGGACTCTTGGTGTATGAGAATCCCACCCCCAACACACACACCTGTTGCTAGCCTATCAACCAAAGGCAATAGTAAAAGAAAAAAGTACCATGTGACTTACCTGACATTGATATTGCTTCTTTAACAAGCTTTCTGAACTCTGTCAGAATTATTTTGGCAGAAATGTTTCCATCATCGTCTATATACTTCTCCATATGGTTTGCCTTATTGCGTTTACAGTTTAGTGTATAGTAAGCTCCACTGTTATCAAACTCTGTAAAACCAATTCTTTCATCATCAGAGATTGGTATTTTCAACATAATATCAAACTCATTTGGTTTAGAAATCTAAAAGAAAGGAAAGAATCATAAATGTTTTCATTATTTACATTATTTGACTACAAGCAAGGAGCATTAATTAAGTTTTCAAATTATGTTTCCTAATTGTACAGTTCAGGACACATCCTTCTTTAACAATGGGTTGTATGTAGCCATTTTCATGTGATTGGACACTGGAAGGTAATAGGCCGCAGGGACATTACCCTTATAACCCTCCTGCTCTCAGCAAGTCTCCTTTTTTTTTTTTTTGCTATTGCCCTTTTGTGATGGATGTCTTCTTCACTGGGAAATGCTTACTTCTTTTATACAGTGGTTTTGGCTTTCAATGATTCTTCTGTTCTGTTATATATTCTAAGATTCCTGACTGTTCTACAGTGATTGTGGTTCCTTTCTGTAACTTTTGCATCAGCTGATTCCTTGGCTGAGCCTTGGGGGACTGTACTGGAATGAAGATGTGGGGCCTGCCTGTAATGACACTTCAGGCACTGGATCCCCCACGTTGAGTTTGTTGTAGAGTGCTATACAGACCCAGAGCTGTGGTCTGTAAGCTGATAGAGCCCTGTCCTTGAAGACCCCATCAAGTGTATGCCCATTGAGGTGGGAAGAGAAAGGATGGGTCTTGTCTCTAACATTGTGAACCTGGAAGAAGGCAATCTGCTGTGGTGAGTGTATGCTAACAGCACCTCCTATGGGCCCAGTGAGCTGTGTTTCCATCACTGGGGTCTAATGGACCATTGGCTGTGATATTAAAAACGTGTTTTGCAGCCATGAGTAGGAGAGCCATTTCTGGAACATGTTTTTATTACTTGATGTCATTTTTCCACTGTGGTAGCTTTTACTGCATTTTCCTGGATCACCATAGCTCTGTTTTGGCCATTTCCCATGGCTACTCATTCGCATTCCAGTCCTGGTCTAAGGAGGACAAAACGGTTCAGCATTAGGCTCCTGCAGTAAAAAAAACCACAGCAAATACCTGAACTCTGGCTGCTAAGAGTGCCTAGTACATACGGCAGTAACACTTTTTAGCCCATTAAGGCTATTCTGAGCACCTCTCTCGTGACATTGTAGCACCACACATGGCAGGTCTAAAGGCATAAAGTCCTGACCCAGGGTTGGTCAAGTCCCTCTGGGTACTTGGGATACAGCAGTTTGTGTTGACCTAGTCCCGGATAGCCACTATCCCCTACTACTATGCAGTGGGCTGTGAGTATCCTTTGTGGGTAATGTCTCACTATGTACTGTTATATGGAGCAATTGTCCCCTTCTACTCTGCAGTGGTTGTGAGTGACCCTTTTTGGTAATGTCTCACTAAATGATGTTGCTATAGCAGCCTATGGTGACTTTGTCATAGAGGACCATCAACCTTCCTGCCTCCCATTGACTTGTAATAACTCATTGTTCATAACATCTCAATATATACTGTTTTACAGCGGAACTTGGTGACCTAGTCATGCACAGTCATTAACCCCTACCGCAGTGGGTCTGTAAGTGATTTTTCTGTATATTGTTTATACAAAGCCTATGGCAACCTGCTCCCTTACGGCCATTGACCCATAATGCTTGGCAGTGGTTTGTGAGTAATTCTTATTGGTAATATCTATGTACTGTTTGTACACCAGCCTATGGTGACCTACTCATGTGAAGCCATTGTCCCTTCTGCTCTGCAGCAACTCTGTGAATACCCCTTGGTCTTTGTTCATGTCTCCCTGTATACGGTTGATACTGCACCTATAGTGACAATGTCATGTATGGCCTTTAACCAATTTGCAGTGGGATTGTGAATACTGTTTGTTTGAACTTTCTTCCTGTGCATTGTTTGTACAGTGTTCCATGGTACAACTGTCTGGAAGGCCATCATCCTTTTCTGTTTTGCAATTGGTCTGTGAGAAACCCTTGCTGACATGGACTCACGTGCATTCTGTTGTACAGCAGCCTTTGGTGTCCTTGTCACAAATGCCCCTGAACTGTTCTGCAGTATCTTACTTACATAGTGTTGCATAGTGGCTGTAGTCATGCAGCTGAGTAGCATATTCTGATAATGTATCACTCATACGCTGTTGATGACCTATGTTGACCTAGTCACAACAGCCATCACCCCTCCTTCTGTGGGTCAGTGAATGCCCCTTCTGGATACAGTTGCTCTTATGTAATGTTTTGAATACTGGCCTAGGGTGTTTTAGGTATGTACAGCCTTTAACCTCTCCCTCTCTGCTATGTTCCGCACACTGCAGGTTCAGTGTCCCTTATACACTTACTGTTTTGTGTAGCAGCCTAAGATAACCTAGTGACAAAGGGCATTTACCCTTCCTGCTCTACAGGTGGTGCTTCAGTTAACCTTACAGGTACTATTTAACTTGCATAATGTTGTATGCTGGCCTGTGATGACCTATTCACGCTGGGCCATAAACCCCTTTGCTCTGCAGTTGGTCCATGAGTCTCCTTTTGATGTTGCTGACTCACTTGAAGGACATTGTACAATGGCCTTCAGCGCCCTTCATCAGTAAAGCAAAAAGCCTCTTCTTGATCCTCATGGTCAAGGAGAGCACACAGTTGTAAGGTCAGGGACGCTTCTCTTCCTATGGTGTTGTTTCCTTCTTTTACATTAACAAAGATGTCATCATACTCTCTCTGTCCTGGTCCTGTATATCTTCTGGAGGTTCCATTTGTTGTCTGAATGTGGAGTGCCCTGTTCAAATTTGCCACACAGCTGCCATTCCTTTTTGTCAGTCAGTTTGTGGGTTCAAAATTGCTGTCTGAGTCTCTCGTTATTCTTGTCCTATTGTTATGTGGGGCTGTTGATGATTGTCTGCTGTGTTGGCCATCTCTGAGTTGGACTGCTTTTGGACATACCATGGTTAATGTATACAGCATCCTATAGTGTACAGTTAAGAAAATAGGATTTTTGACTTTACTTGTAAAATCCTTTTTCATGGAGTACACTACAGAACATATGTCTCTCCCCTCTGTTCTCTATTTTCTTTCTATTGCTTGCTACAAACCTGAGGCTGGGAGTAGAAGGGGTTATGTATGTGGGGGTTGACTGTGCAGCTTAGTTTTTGCCAATGTCCAATCACATGAAGCTGTCAGCATATAATCCATGGATAAAGAATACTGTGTCCTGTACTATATGCCAACAAAAAGATTTTACAGCCAGGTCAAAAATATTATTTTCATGACCATTCTTTTTTTCTGACCCAATTCAAGTACATCCTGTAGTGCCGATAAAAAGGACATACAAATTAAGATCCATACTATGGGCCTATTCCCACGTGTGCATTGCGGTAACACACAATGCATGTGTTGGTGCACTACAGTGCCATTCATTTTGAATAGCAATCTAACTCACCACAACAATACAGCTGTGCCACAATGCACCACAATGCATGGTACATGCAATAAAATTAAAAAAATACAGCCCGCGCTAAATTTGCATGCATTTATTTTGAATACAGATTACGGTGCTGATACCAGTTTTATTTTAAAAATATTTTTTTTTAAAGATTATAGAAGATTTATGATTTATTAAACATTACATAACTACTTTGAAGTGTGTTCTTTTCCTATTTTTAAAAGTTGCCTTTCATTTTTTTTCCAAATATCTGAGACTTCTAGCAGATTTGTGGTTAAATGGCGACATCTTGTGGTTACCTTTAAGTTAATTCAGATGTCTGTTTTCCAGAGATCAGGGTACATGTACAACAACTACAAATAGGAAACAGAATTACCATAGGGATGGAATTACCCTTATGCTGTCATGGAAGCATCATGGAAAACCATTTACAGTACTAGTAACGGTAATTCATTATATTCTTTATTAGTAAGGATTTAAAAAATTATGCAAGTCAGAAAGAAAAAGATTTGTTAGGCCACCATTAAACACTTGAAAAGTTTTAAATGTAAAAATACTGTATCTCTACTACACTTAAACAGGGCTGCCCATAATTTATTTTCTTCAGTCTGTATTGCATCATGGGACAGGATGAAGTGGCTGTCTGCTGAGGTACAGTATATTTGTTATAGGAACTGCCCAGTCGCGCACATTGGATCTAAGCACTGAAAAAAAAGGAACTGTAAGCATGATTGGAGGAGAGAAAGCAGGGGATCTGCAGAAGACTGACACCCTGCGCTACGTGACAACAGCAAAGATGCTATATCCATTATGGAGTGTCATAAAATGTAATAAATAGTTCCACTGAGTACTGATTATCAACCAGTTTTGGACAGGGTGTGAAAAAGTTATGTTTTTCTTAAAGTGGTAGTAAACTTTTTTTTTATACTTTTACCTACAGGTTATAATAAGTTTATAATAAAGCTTACCTGTAGATAAAATGAATATCTCCTAAACGTGCTCCATTTACACTCCTTTTGAGAACCGGCGCAGGCACTTTGAAGGAACGGCATAACCGTGTCGTTCCTTCAGAGCTGTGTGCTGTAGACAGAGACTCCCACTTGCATGCGCAAGTAAGATCATTGCAGCTAGGCCAATTAGAAGGCCATAGCTTGCGAACCCAGAAGGAAAACCGGGTGAAGATGGAAGCCTCTGCAGTGGTGACAGCACGGAGGGCTTCGGTTTAAACTAAATTCTTCATAATGTGCTACTCTACGGTGCATACTAGCAAATTATGACATAATCTTGCAGGGGATTTTTTTTTCTTTAAGCTGCAGTTTACTACCACTTTAAATCAGTATTAAACCCAAAAAACAAAAATGTAATATATAGCTTCTTACCAATCCTTAAATATGGTTGTTGAATTATTTATTTTCCCTTAGTGATTCAGCCATAACACACACTGTCTTACACAGACTGGGGAGAGCGTTGTGTTAGATGCACTAGCAGATTTAGGTGAACTTGACTAATAAATTCCAGTAAACACTTTTTTAAGCGGTCCTTTTCAGACAAAAGGGTTTTACATAAAAAAAACTGGCCATTGTAAGCAACCCTGTCAATGTTAACCACTTCCCGCCTGGCCTATAGTAATATGACAGCCGGTGCAAGCTTCTCGTCCTGTCAGCACCTGTGATAGTGAGCCCTTGTAGATACTCAACTTGCGGTTCCCCAGGGCATGGAGTCTAAGCCCCAGCCTGCTTCTTCACCGGAGCCCCTGATGGTGGGGATGGGCTTGCAGCAAGCTGGGACCAGGTTGCGGTCCTCGGTACGCCCAGCTGTGGATGAGGAGACTGCACGTGGGAGCAGAGTACAATGGGAGGAGACATATGGAAATCTGATAGACTAGCCGAGGTCAGGACAGGCAGAAAACAAGCACAGTAAGAGAACAATGCCAGGGTTGGTACACGAGTAGTCAAATACAGGACACAGGCGATAGCAACACACAGGAGCTCAGACAACTAGGAAGTTGCTCAGTCAAAGTGGCTTAGACTGAGAATGTCTTATATAGGCAGACAAACAAGGAGGTGGGCCAGGAAGTGATGGAAGGGAAGGAAATAGAACCCAGAGAACAGCAGATGACACCCATAGGTGAGCACAGACAAACACACATGTGAAAGGGATCAGGAACAGCACTGCAGCAAGGAGGTAAGAACACAAAGAACACGGCCAACGAAAGATCTGTGTACCGGCCCCGTGGCCATAACCATGTGACCTGCTGTGACCAAATCACAGCAGGTCACATGACAGTTGTATACAATGGATGGCTTCATGCAGGTGTGTCCTTTAGCTAATCCTCCTAGTTGGTCAGTGTCTGGCAAGCTACACCCCTGCTCCAGACAGCTCCAGCCAAACAGTCCCCTGGCCTCACCTCTTTTCTGCAACCAAGTTGTTCAGTACAGCGGAGGACCCAACGGTGGTGACAAGGACATTATATAAGTGTTTAGGTTGGTGGTAAAAGGGTTGCATATATACCAGGGTGGTGTTTATCTTAATGCTGTGAATGCATTATGGTAAAGAATGTTCACATTAATCTCTACTTGACATCAATGTAATTATTCATCTCTGCTGTCCAGCAATATACTTATTAACTGCTTCTCACCTGTCGTACCTATATAAACGTCCTCAGTGTGAAGCAGCAATACCAGTAACATGGCTGCAGCTGCATCACTGTGTTCACACACGAATGTGAATGCATCTGTAAAAGGCTTTTAACTACTTCCCATCCAGTGACGTACTCGTATGTCGTTGGACTTTCAGTGCCTTACAGCTTTCTTGTAATAGCAATCAGAGTGGCTAAGTAGTCGCTCAATTGCTATTACAAGCAGAGGGAGGGGATGTCCAAGACCTTCCCCTGCCATCTTCTGTGGCTTGCTCAGGCTCTCCTGTGCCACTGGTGGACTCGAGCCACCAGCTGTTGCATCCGCTGACTGGCCAGACAGCGAAAAACAAATCCGGGATTGGCTTTGATTGGCTCTCCATTATGGTAAACTGGAAGCAATGACCTGACATCAAATCCTGTTTACTTATATTATAAAGCGCTGAGCAAACTGTTGGCGCTATATAAATCCTGTATAATAATAATAATACTGGGAAACAAATGGCGCCAAAAATATAAGAACATTCAAAAACACCGATCTTGGTGTTTTGATTGCTCTTAAGTGCAGAAGAGGGATTTGGGGTCTTATAGACCCCATATCTCTCCTTAAAGAGTACCTGTCACATGCCTATTGTTGTCACAACAATGTTTAAAAGTGCTATAGAAAAAAATTAAAGCAACAGTTTAAAAATAAAAAGTGTCCCGTCCTCCCGAGCATGCGCTCAAAGGTGAATGCAAGCATTGGTCCCGCACACATGCAAACAGCGATTAACCTACACATGTGAGGTATCACCATGAATGTCAGATGATGGGCAGTAATTCTGGCAAACCTGTAAAGGCTTTTAAAGTATTATCTATGGATAGTAACATTTACGTTGTTTGTCACCATTGCATGTGTGTGCGCAATTTCAATGTGTGACATGTGTGGTATCTATTTACTCGGCATAACATCATCTTTTGTATTGTACAAAAAAAGGTTATGTATTGTGTTTTTTTGCATTAAAATTAAAAAAAGTGTATTTTTTCCCAAAAAATTGCATTTGAAAAAATGCTACACAAATACCGTGTGACATAAAAAAATGCAAAACCCACCAATCTATTCTCTAGGGCCTCTGATTTAAAAATATATAATGTTGGGGGGGGGGTCTAAGTAATTTTCTAGTAAAAAAAATACTGATTGTTACAAGTGAACAAAAAGTGCCAGAAATGGCCCAGACTGGAAGTGGGTAAAGCATTGCCTATGGAGATTTTTAGGTACCGAAGTTATTCGCCATTCCACAGGCATGCATAATTTTAAAGCCTGACATGTTAGGTATCTTCTTACTAGGTGTAACATCATCTTTTATATCTTACCAAAAAATTGGGCATTATGTTGTGTTTTTTTCTGAAAGTTTGTGTTTGAAAAACCGTTGTGCAAATATTGTGTGACATATACAATTGCAACAGCCATTATTTTATTTTCCAGGGCCTTTGCTTTTAGGAAATATAAAATGTCTGGGGGTTCTAATTGATTTTCTAAAATTATAGAGATTTTTTAAATGTATGCAAGAAATGTCAGAAATGGCTTGGACCTGAAGTGGTTAAGGCATAAACTCCAGCCAAAAATAACAAGATAGAATTTCAACTAGCAATTTTTTTGTACATCAGAAAAGTGACAAAATAGGGTCTTTCCTTAGTGAAATGACCTTGCAAACTTTCATATTTTAAATAAAGTGTAAATGATTTAACACCTGCATTATTTTCTTGCTTTTGTGAATTGGAACTTTTTCTCTCTACGGCTAATGACTGAGATTATGCAAAAAATATGAAAGAACATATCTTAATCTTCTAGGAAGGGAAAGAAAGATGCCAAACATAATATACAGCCTATCTTGCCAAGAAAGAGTCAACCTTCCCTCGAGAATATCAGCTACACCCACTTAGTAATTTGGATTCATGCACACAGGGCTTAAAATATGCTGCTGTTAGAGACGTTTGGGTTTTTTTTCTGCCTCTAAACACCCCTCTATGTTACTGTGAGGAAGAACAAAAAAGAAAAAGAAGCGCACCAACCCTGCGCATTACCTTAGTAACCAAAATTTATTAAATAAAAGAATGGTACTCACAAACAGCGAATAAAAACAGGCATGTAAGTCCTCAAAGGGACTTTAAAGGCAAGATGCAAATGCGAATCCCATCATGGAGGAAGCCACTCAGTACAGCTGACGCGTTTCGAAGGACAAGCCTTCTTCCTCAGAGCTCTGAGGAAGAAGGCTTGTCCTTCGAAATGCGTCAGATGTACTGAGTGGCTTCCTCCATGATGGGATTCGCATTTGCATCTTGCCTTTAAAGTCCCTTTGAGGACTTACATGCCTGTTTTTATTCGCTGTTTGTGAGTACCATTCTTTTATTCAATAAATTTTGGTTACTGAGGTAATGCGCAAGGTTGGTGCGCTTCTTTTTCTTTTTTGTTCTTCCTCACAGTTCTGTTTAGGCTTCCCCAGCCTTGGTGTGGAGCTGCACGACCTTATCTATTTCGGTGGTTCCCTCCTTATTTTTTTGGAGTCTGATTCCATCTACTCACCACCGGTCTGGGTCCTGGAGCGCAGGAGATATCGCATTTGGTTCATTAACCCCTCTATGTTAACCTTTCTGTTCATGCACACATAGGTGTTTACAAGCAAAAAAAAGTGCACCACCAGCATGTTCAGGAAAGGAACATTTGGGCAGAAAAAATGCATATAAATGCTAGACATGTTTAGGCACGTTCATGCATGCTAATCACCAGAATAGATTAATATTCTCACCAACAGAATGCATGAATGCTCCGAAACATGTGTGCAATAAGTGGCTTTAGGCACTTTTTTTAACCACTAACCGCCTGCCAACATTACATTTACAGCTGGCAGGCAGCTTCCCAAGGCACCACAACATGCCCATATATTGTGGTGCACATGCATACTGGCATGACCCCACTGGACACAGTGGATCGCAGTGTTCGGTACCCAGTTGCTGAAAGCGGCCAATGTATCATGTGATCACTATGACCAATAACATGTAAGCAAAACTGTCATGAATGAAAGCCATTCATGACTGCTTATTTACTATTGTGATGCTGTAATTGGCCCACAGCTATCACATGGTACCTGGGCCAATATTACAGCATCCTGTACCATGTGACTAGCTGTAGCCAATCACAATAGTAAGCAAGCTGTCATGAATAAAGGTTATTCATGACAGTTAAATCAACTACGTCAGTGATCATCACTGTTATAAGCAATAACAGCAGTGTTAAAAAGATCCCTGATCACCCCCCTCTAAGTAGTACAGTGTCACTAAACTACTATGATGACAAGATGTAAAATTATTAGTAAAAAAAGGTAAAAAAAGAAAAAAAAATTAATTGATTAAAATATTATGATTTTTTTTTTTTTTTTACACGCACTGTTACTAGTCAGTATCCCTAATCACCATCACACAAGTCATATGCTGATACTGTACTGAACCAGTCACCATATGTGAAAAAATGTTTTATTTAATTTCCTAATTTTCCACAAAATTGTGACGAAACAATTACAACTTCAAAACCTCATCATGCCTTTTTACTAAATACCTTGCGCTGTCTATTTTCCAAAAAGGGGTAATTCTGGGGGGGCATTTGTATTGTTTTGGCATTTTAGGGCCTCAGGACATTGGTCATGCAACGCTGCACCCAAATTAAATTTACTTCCTTTTTTTTCCCACAAATGGAGCTTTCTTTCGGTGGTATTTGATCGCCTGTGCGGTTTTTATTTTTTGCGCTATAAGCAAAAAAAGGCTGACAATTTTGAGAATGAAAACAATATTTTGGACTTTTTGCTATTAAACATGTCCAGTAAAAAAATTTTAAAAAATTAAAACTCATAAATTTAGACCAAAATGTATTCTGCTACATCTTTGCTAAAAAAAAATCCCAATACATGTAAATTAATTGGTTTACAAATAGCGGTACAGATCATGGGATTTTTTTTGTTGTTTTCTACAAGTATTGGCAGCGATCAGTGACTTTTAGTGGGACTGCGGCAGACATTCTGACACGGGGGGAACTAACCCCAGTGACACCAATACAGTGATCAGTGCTAAAAAAAAAAAAAGCACTGACACTGTACTAATGACATTGGGCAGGAAGAGGTTAATATGAGGAGCGATCAAAGGGTTAACTGTGTGCTGGGAGGGTTTATTAGTGGGCGGGGGTGTTCTTCACTATAAGCACACTGATCGGGATGGCTGTATTGTGCACAGCCATTCTGAGAAGTGTGCTCGAGCTGACAGGGAGGACGATTGTAAACAAAACAATCTTCCTCCGTGTCGGAGATGCTCGGTAATTACCGGGCGCCAGGACCTGGTGATTGACATCTGTGGCCGCGAATGGGCGCACGTCCCCTACCCGGAAATGCAGAATGATGTACATATATGTGATCCTGCACACAGGTGCCGCCCTTTAACAGTATTTCAGCTATAGAGCAGTCCTAAAGCGGTTAAACTGTGTCTAAAATGTGAGCCATTTATGTGCCTGCATGGTCATCGGGCTTGTTATCACTCATATGATTATGTTTCATGCTAAACAATTGACATTTAGTTTGAGGCATGGAAAAGTAATAATTCCTGACCCCTGTGCCAGAGGGAACAATGAAATACATTCCAACTGTTAAGTAAACACAACTCCACCTGATAACAGCACAGCAAAATACTTACACAGATCAGCCATAGCTTTATGACCAATAACAGGTTAAATGATTAACTGAATATCTCCTTAAAATAGCGTCTGAAAATGGGTGGGACGTATTAGAACGCAAGTAAACATATTGAAAAAAGTGCATCACAGTTTGTTGTCCATGGGGTGGGACTGTGTAGCTGCAGACCAGTCCAGTAGCGCTGCCACTTCATCCCTGTAAATCCAAATATTAATTACACAGGTTCTGAGGCTAATTTAATGCAGATAAGGCACTAAGCGAGTTCAATGAATACCTTTACCAGCCAGAGAACCTGTGTAATTAATATGTGTTCGGTTTAAAAGGGATGAGGTGGCAACCCTACAGTCCAGGTACCCATGCTGACCTGTGTCCACAGCCAAAAGCACCTACAATGGGAACATGAGCATCAGAACTGGACTACAGAGCAATAGAAGAAGGTGGTCTGCTCTGATTAATCACATTTTCTTTTACATCATGTGGATGTCCAGGTGCGTGTGCGTCGCTTACCTGGGGAAGAGATGGCATCACAATGAAGTATAGGAAGAAGTCAAGCCGGCGGAGGTTGTATGATTCTTTGGGCAATGTTCTGCAAGGAAAATGTTTCCTACCTACTGTCTAATGCTCATATTTCTAAAAGGCCTAGTTTGGAAGAAAGATAAGCAATGGGATTCTCAATGTATCAATCTAGTCCCTAGGCTGCGAGGACCTCTTTGTTCTAGAAGGACTTGCATCAGACTGTATTAAATTAGTCTCTATGCTCCAAGGACCTGTTTTGCTCTGGAAGGACAGGCATCAGACTTCCAGGCTATAAGGACCTATTTTGTCCTTTAAAAACTTGTGCTGTACTGTAACAAGCTAGTCTCTGAGCTAGGAGGATTTGTTTCACCCTGGACCAGAAACTTTTGCCAACTCATAACTTAATGCATACTAATGGGGTGTAACCCCCTGTTTTGTCTTGGTCAGAAAAAACAGACATGCTGATCCCGTGCTGTTTTTTAACAAACAATTTTGAAGCTCCAGGACAGGGGGCTATTGAGTCATGCATTACTACATGTAGCACAGTGGCTAAGTGGTTAGCACTTTCACCTAGCGTCATTGGTTTGAATCCCAACCACAGTGCTACCTGCCTGGAATCTCAATTAGATATTTACAGCTCTAGTAAATGCCCGTGTTCTAGTGTCTGCTGTCCCTAAGTTCAGATAACAGGCCCTTTGAGTCACATTTCTGCAAGGGTCTGGATTTGCAAAGCAGAACAACACTCTCTCAATCAACTTGGACTATTTTTAATCCTTATGCTGCTAACAATAGTAAATGGATATGAAAGTCTATCTTATTTACTTGTTTTAAACTTTTTTTTTTTTTTACATTTCTTCAGTTACTTCCTGGTTTCCAGGCCTAGGCAAATTATGTCATACATCCCAGGAGTCTTAAGGAGGGGAGGGTTTTCAGCTCAGCATGTGCCTGAGCTCAGGGCAGATGGATTCCAGGAAGTAATGCTACATGAATCATCTGCCCCTACTTAAGATGGCCACTGCCAGAAATGCTAGGGGGTGTTTTTCAAAATGATTTCTCAGCATAATAAAGCATGGAGACATGGATGAATGGGTGAGTTTTCTTTGAATATTAAAAATGAATTAAATAGCATTTTTGGTTTGTGGTGCTCAGATGCAGTGCAGTACTACTTTAAGTTAAAAGGCTATGGGGGTGTACTTTTAGGAATTTGCTGCTGCAATATGTCCCTGTTCTCCAAAACTGTCATGGCCACCCTATGATTCCTGAAACAACATGCCTGCCAAACACAGCTTTTCACGTGCACACAACCATGAGGCCCCTTTCACACTGACGTACCAATCATGTCCACCCGTTAGTTTTTCAGGTGGATCTAATCAGACTATCTTTAGCCCTCTATAGACTGACGGGGGTCAGTGGACATGTGTCCGCTGACACCTGCTGGCATCCAATCCTGTACGCTAAAAACAGATCCACTCGTTATCTGACTGGATCGGATGACAGTCCGGTGGAAACAGACAGGCGGTCTGTTTCCATCCAACCGTGCCATAGAAAACAATGGCTGTGTCCACTCTATAGCAGCAGAGCGGACACAGAACTGTCATACACTTGCTCAGGTGGGAACCATTGACGGGTCCACCCCGTCTGAAAGGGGCGTTACATCCCACACAAAACACCACACTTTGCATTACTAACAATTGCAGTACATTATCTGATGAGTCTACTTGCCTACTCCACAATACTTTTTTGAAACCCACCAAGCACCAGATCGCTCCTCATACTGGGGTTATTAAGTCTGACAGAAAAGAATGTAGGACTCTCAAACCTCAAAAACATCCTTCCTAATCTATTCTCCTGCAGAGTTAAGGAGAAACTCCAGACCAGGGTTTTTACTATACACTAGTAATTGTTAACTTAGAAAACTACCACTGCTAAAATAAAGAGAATATGCACTGCATACAATATAGCACTACATAAACTGCATGCACTCTGACAAATTACATTTATTTAAGAAAACAGTCTCTGAGTTAAACATGTACTGTACTTGTGCTTACTAATGCTGGCTAACATAGCCACAACTGAACATGTATATAGAAAATCTGTAGTATGTTAAATAAATACACTGCTCAAAAAAATTAAAGGAACACTATGAAAACACATCAGATCTCAATGGGGAAAAATGTCATGCTGGATATCTATACTGATATGGACTGGGTAATGAGTTAGGAACATAAGGATGTCCCATCGTTTGATGGAAATTAAAATGATCAAACTACAGAAGACTGAATTTAAAGACACCCCGAAAATCAAAGTGAAAAAAAGATGCAGCAAGTTAGTCCATTTTGCTGAAATTTCATTGCAGTAGCTCAAAAATGGTACTCAGTAGTTGGTATGTCCCCCACGTGTTTGTATGCATGCTTGACAACATTGGGGCATGCTACTAATGAGACGATGGATGGTGTCCTGGGGTATTTCCTCCCAGATCTGGACCAGGGCATCACTGAGCTCCTGGACTGTCTGAAGTGCAACCTGATAGCGTTGGATGGACCAAAACGTGATATCCCAGAGGTGTTCTATTGGATTTGGGTCACACGAGCATGGGGGCCGTTCAATGATATCAATTCCTTCATCCTCCAGGAACTGCCTGCATACTCTCACCACATGAGGCCGGGCATTGTCGCACACCAGGAGGAACCCAGGACCCACCGCACCAGTGTAGAGTCTGACAATGGGTCTAAGAATTTCATCCCAATACTTAATGGAAGTCAAGGTGCCATTGTCTAGCCCAGGGGTGGGCAAACTTTTTGACTTGAGGGCCGCAATGGGTTCATATATTGGACCCGGGGGCCGGACCAAGAGTAGATGAATGATGTGTATGTGTCATCCATAGTAAGTATAGTAATATTCCCCCATAGTAAGCATAGTAATTAATCCCCCATATAGTAATTCATCCCCCATAGTAATTCATCCCCCATAGTAATTCATCCCCCATATAGTAATTCATCCCCCATAGTAATTCATCCCCCATAGTAATTAATCCCCCATATAGTAATTCATCCCCCATAGTAATTCATCCCCCATAGTAATTAATCCCCCATATAGTAATTCATCCCCCATATAGTAATTAATCCCCCATAGTAATTCATCCCCTATAGTAATTAATCCCCCATATAGTAATTCATCCACCATAGTAATTCATCCCCCATAGTAATTCATCCCCCATATAGTAATTCATCCCCCATATAGCAATTCATCCCCCATAGTAATTCATCCCCCATAGTAATTCATCCCCCATATAGTAATTAATCCCCCATAGTAATTCATCCCCCATATAGTAATTAATCCCCCATATAGTAATTCATCCCCCATAGTAATTCATCCCCCATAGTAATTCATCCCCCATATAGTAATTCATCCCTCATAGTAATTCATCCCCCATAGTAATTCATCCCCCATATAGTAATTCATCCCCCATAGTAATTCATCCCCCATAGTAATTCATCCCCCATAGTAATTCATCACCCATAGTAATTCATCCCCCATATAGTAATTCATCCCCCATAGTAATTCATCCCCCATAGTAATTCATCCTCCATAGTGATTCATCCCCCATATAGTAATTCATCCCCCATAGTAATTCATCCCCCATAGTAATTCATCCCCCATATAGTAATTCATCCCCCATAGTAATTCATCCCCCATAGTAATTCATTCACTTACCTTTGCTCCGCGCGTTCCTCTCGCCGTGTTCCCGCGCCGTTCCGGTCTTCAGGGCGGACTGTGAGAGGAGCCTAGCTCCCCTCACGTTCGTCACGCTGCCCCGCCTACACACATCCTGACAGCATCACGCTCCACGGGCCGGATTAAAAGGTCCGCCGGGCCGTATACGGCCCGCGGGCCGTAGTTTGCCCATTGCTGGTCTAGCCTGTAGAGGTATGTGCATCCCTATATGGATATGCCAACCCAGACCACCACTGACCCACCATCAAAATGGTCACGCTGAACAATGTTACAGGCAGCATGATGTTCTCCACAGCTTCTCCGAACCCTTTCTGTCACATGTGCTCCAGGTGAACCTGCTCTCATCTGTAAAAAGCACAGGGCGCCAGTAGCGGACCTGCCAATTCTGGTGTTCAATGGAAAATGCCAATCCAGCTCTATGGTGCCAGGCAGTGAGCACAGGGCCCCCTATAGGACGTTGGGCCCTCAGGACACCCTCATGAAGTCTGTTTCTGATTGTTTGGTGAGAGACATTCACACCAGTGGCCGGCTGGAAGTCATTTTGTAGGGCTCTGGCAGTGCTCATCCTGTTCCTCCTTGCACAAAAGAGCAGATACCGGTCCTGCTGATGGGTTAAGGACCTTCTATGGCCTTTTCCAGCTCTCCTAAAGTAACTGCCTGTCTCCTGGAATCTCCTCCATGCTCTTGAGACTGTGCTGGGAGATGCAGCAAACCTTCTTGGAATGGCACGGATTGATGTGCCATCCTGGAGGAGTTGGGACTGCCTGTGCAACCTCTGTAGGGTCAAGGTATCATCTCATGCTACCAGTAATGACACTGACCCCAGCCAAAAGCAAAACTAGTGAAAGACAGTCAGAAAAGATGAGTAGGAAAAAAATGTCAGTGGCCTAAACCTGTAAAACCATTCCTGTTTTGGGGGTCCTCTCATTGTTGCCCATCTAGTGCACCTGTTAATTTCATTAACACCAAAGCAGCTATAACTCAATATCCGAGGAGTTTAATTGACTTGATGTTATACTCTAATTAAAAATTGTTTTTAATTTTTTTGAGCCGTGTATATGAAAGATATGAACATTAAAGTGTAACTCCAATTTGTTGACAAAAAAATTCTACTTTAAGTCATCAAACCTGCAGGCTCTAATCAGAAAAATTGCACAGTCTGCATTCCTTTAGATGTGATTTCCCTTTGGGGAATATCTCAGCAAAAATTATATTTTGTTGCAGGGGATACCAAAAATCTGACTTGCATTTTAGTGCAAACTTCTGGGAAAATCAGTAAGCCATTCACACAAGCAGGAAATCACATTTATGGAGGGCATTCTGTACATCATTTGTGTACAGAATGCCTCCAGGTAGCCATGCTAAACTCCATTTTACAGAAAATTACAGCGCTGGAGATTGAAAATGAAAGGTCTTTTTAAATAACATTAAATAACAATATGACTTGTGTTGCAATTGTATACGCTGTTTTTTTTTTTAGTTTGCAATGTTTTTCCCATAAAGTATGAGTGGAGTTACCCTTTAGGAGAATCACACTGTGAAGAGATCTGGTCCTGTACAGCCAAAAGTGAGGTAGCTATAGCTCACTGTAGAACCCACATTGTGCTATGATGAAGCAATTGAATGCTATCTTACATGTGTAGATGGATGAGGATATAATGGCTTCCAGGTTGACACATTCTCAAATTCAAGTGATATGATTTTTACTTGCCACTACAGTGAGATTTTCCAAAAAACACACAGCTGTAAAGCCCCCCTCTGTGGGCAAAAGCCAGTTGAAGCATACAGTATTACATATTCCCACAAACTAGGGAGATGGTTTTATTCAAAATGGTATGAAGCATTACAGAACTCACCAGACATATGGTACACAGTACTAACACAACAGCATTAATCATCTGCACCATTGGGATATCAGTTTAGAAAACTAAAGATAACCTTTTTGAACTCTCCACATGGTCCAAGGATTCCCTGAAGCAGGAATAATTGGTAATCCCATAGATCATGGTAGATACATGCTGTCATAGGTTTACACTAGCATGGAGTAGAGTCCAGATTTTCATGTCAACTTTAGCCCAGCAACACAGGTGGATGTCTGCATTGTACCCTAACATCACAAGATTAATTTAATATTGCAGTAATATGATAGGTAGAGTGTTGTCTACATCGGGGGTTAGCAACCTCTGTGTATTGTGATGTATGGTACGCTAGAATGGCAGAACAGGGCATTACAGCTGCTATGCGCAATGGGGTTTGGAGGACTGTCCAGGATATTTGGACTTAGATCACCTCTTCGTTTTTATGAAAATGTGTACTTAACCTTTAACAAATAGTTTTTTGTCAATCTGTTGTAAAGTTTCTTGACTGCAGAACCAACTAATAACAGCACTTCCTGCTGAAGGCACCAAGCTTTAAAGTATATGCTGTATTGCCAAAAATATTGGGACGTATACCTTTACACACACATGAACTTTAATGGCATCGCAGACTTAGACTGTAGGGTTCAATATTGAGTTGACCCACGCTTTGCAGCTATAACAGCTTCAGCTCTTCTGGGAAGGCTGTCCACAAGGTTCAGGAGTGTATCTATGGGAATGTTTGACCATTCTTCCAGAAGCGCATTTGTGAGGTCAGGAACTGATGTCAGGTGGGAAGGCCTGGCTCGCAGTCTCCATTCTAACTCATGTCAAAGATGTTCTTTTGGGTTGAGGTCAGGACAGGCCAGTCAAGTTCCTCCATCCCAAACTTGCTCATCCATGTTTTTATGGACCTTGCTTTGTGCACTGGTGCACAGTCATGTTGGAATAGAAAGGGGCCATCCCCAAACTGTTCCCACAAAGTTGATAGCATGAAATTGTCCAAGGCTGATTCCTTAGGAGTTCCCTTCACTGGAACTAAGGAGCCAAGCCCAACCCCTGAAAAACAACCCCACACCATAATCCCCCTCCACCAAACTTTATACTTGGCACAATGCAGCCAGGCAAGAATATCTCTCCTGGCAACCACCAACCCCAGACACGTCCATCAGATTGCCAGACAGAGAAGTGTGATTCGTCACTCCAGAGAACACATCTCCACTGCTCTAGAGTACAGTAGCAGCATGCTTTACACCACTGCATCCGACGCTTTGCATTGCACTTGGTGATGTAAGGCTTGGATGCAGCTGCTCGGCCATAGAAACCCACACCCAAGCTCTCTATGCACTGTTGTTGTGATAATCTGAAGGCCACATGAAGGCACTGTGTGCTTCAGCATGCGCTTACCCCGCTCTGTCATTTTACATGGCCTACCACTTCGGGGCTGAGTTGCTGTTGTTCCCAGTTGCTTCCTCTTTGTTGTAATACCACTAACAGTTGACCGTAGAATATTTAGTAGCAAGGAAATTTCATGGATGGACTTATTGCACAGATGGCAACCTATCAAGGTACCACGCTTGAATTCACTGAGCTCCTGAGAGCGACCCATTCTTTCACTAATGTTTGTAGAAGCAGTCTGCATGCCTAGGTGCTTGATTTTATACACCTGTGGCCATGGAGGTGATTGGAACACCTGAATCCAATGATTTGGACGGGTATCCCAATACTTTTGGCAATATGGTGTATGTAAACCCTCACCTTGCAAAACAGCCCATTTATTTTAAAATAGAAATGAAAGGCAAAACATTTTCATATAAATATTAGAAACATTAAAAATACCTTTTACCTCTCTTTGTTTATAAATGATCACATACCCTGTGTTCTCAGCTGCATAAATAGCTGAGGGTGGAGGAACAGGAGCACACTGGTGTTCCTAGTGGATGGCTGTGCAGTTGAAGGGGGGTGGGTTGTCAGCACAAGTCTGACAATTGGAGGATAGCAGGCTGAGTTCTCAGCACAGCTAGAGAACTGAACATGCTATGCTCTCATGCCTAGTGTGGTCAGTTTTTAATAGGTAATCATAGAGACTGGCAGGAACACCAGGGATTTCACATAAAGGAAGCAATACAAAGAGAACAGAATACTTTTTCATACAAGTACATGGTACAGCAGGCTCATATCAGGAATATAAAAAGTTGGGTTGACATATTCATTAAGCAACTGCCTCAAAATTACCAGCAGCATTGACAGCTTGTCGTGTGAGCTCCTTTAGTTGGCCATTTGGCTGCTATCTGATAGAAGTGATAGGCAGCCCAATAGCCAAGGGAAAGAACAAACAGCAGGCTGACAACATTGCTGCTTTTTGCAAGGCATTGGCTTAGCATTGTCAGCCTGCAACAAATGTTGTTACTACTTGGCTCTCCAGGTACGAAGCTTTGCATCAGATTTGCAAGAAACAGTTTGCTTAAGAAAAACTATACAGTGAGATATGATACCAGACATATAGAAAAAAAGATTTGGGGTTTACATACATGATGATTTCTTTCAATTCTACATAGGTTCTCCATGAAAGATTTTTTTGGACAGCATACTTTACCTGTGAGTGCCTTATTTATAATGTATAACAAAGAGTAAATACTTGTGTCTGCAGGACCCTGCAGTGTTTACACTGTGCAAACAATAGCAACCTTCCCAACCTATAACCAGCCTTAGTAGTAAGGTGCACATGGAAGGGCAATGCACATCACAAACAAACAAAGCATTTCCCAGCAACAGTTACCAGCCAGACTGCAAAACAACCAATCTGGCCCTGTCTAACAGTTTGCATTAAACAGAGGGTTTTATTTGAACACATTTTCAAATTGTGTAAGCCACAGTCCTGTGTCAAGGGTCCTCTGTTTTGTGATGTGCATTGCCCTTCCATGTGCACCTTACTGCTAAGGCTGGTTATAGGTTGGGATGGTTGTCATTTTTTGAGCCTTTGGCTAATTTGGATGCAGGGGCACACTGGATGCCTTTGCTGTCACTTTGGTATAGCTGGGCATCACGTGCATCCCTGTAACTTTTAAGGAGGGATGGGCTCCTCCAGGCACACCTGCCCTTAACCTATCCATTGATATATGTGCTTTTAGTCTACACTGTACCTGAATTTCAAGACTTAAAGTAGAACTAGGTAAAACTTTATACTTGGCACAATGCAGCCAGGCAAGAATATCTCTCCTGGCAACCACCAACCCCAGACACGTCCATCAGATTGCCAGACAGAGAAGTGTGATTCGTCACTCCAGAGAACACATCTTCACTGCTCTAGAGTACAGTAGCAGCATGCTTTACACCACTGCATCCGACGCTTTGCATTGCACTTGGTGATGTAAGGCTTGGATGCAGCTTGGCACAATGCAGCCAGGAAAGAATATCTCTCCTGGCAACCACCAACCCCAGACACGTCCATCAGATTGCCAGACAGAGAAGTGTGATTCGTCACTCCAGAGAACACATCTCCACTGCTCTAGAGTACAGTAGCAGCATGCTTTACACCACTGCATCCGACGCTTTGCAAAGTAGAACTATAGGTAAACTTTTTAATCTTGGATAAAGTACGGGTGGGTTATAACCCCCATCAGGTTGTTTTTGTCATCTGTGTTTCATTGGGTAGGTGTCCCTTCATTTCCTCTCCTATAGCCACAACAGGAAGGGAGAGGAAATCCCTCCAAAGTGAGAGGAAACTCTTGTTGTCACCAGAACTAGTGTCCCTACTGGAAGATTTCCCCTCTATCCCTGTTCTGTGACAACCTTAAATTTGGGATTTTCTTTTACTTTCGATGATAACAGTAAGCAGGACAGATAGAGAGGTGAATATCCCTAATGGGGTCACAGACAGCACTAAAACCTGATGATCTAATTTCTCACTACTCTGTCCAAACTTAAGAAAAAAAGTTTTGCCTTAAGGCTAAGTTCACACTTACTAAAAATCGCTGACCTTAACACAATCCAATGCATCTATAGCATTAACATACATTTTTGCACGTTAACACGTGTTTAACTGCTTCCAGCCGGCCGTACGCATATACAGTTGTGCTCAAAAGTTTACATACCCTGGCAGAAATTGTGAAATTTTGGCATTGATATTGCAAATATGACTGATCATGCCAAAAAATGCTCTTTTATTGAAGGATGAAGGGTGTCCCTTCATTTTCTAACTTTTCTAATTCTTCCCTATCCTATTCTATATTATGGATTTTTTGCCTTTTTTAACATTGCTCTTACTATATTACAATTCTACATGTTTTAAGATTTTTTACTAATTTTAAGTAATCTCTTATCATTGCTTTTGATACATATATTCACGTTTTATGGTATTCTAATCTATTTCCATTTATATTTTAGGACTTATATGTTATTATAATTTATTCTATCATAGTTTGAAAGTTACTTTGTAATACAAGTGGTCATTGTGGTTAATGGCATTATTAGTGAGAGGTCTCTTCCTGTCACTAAGATTTAGTACAGTACATATATGAATCATTATGCCTTATTGGTCAAAGACCAAACGTCATGATTTCCCATAGGTATACATTACTATTGATAACGCACACATGCTGCTAATAAGAGTTTTTTGATATTGAGTTGAAACCTCCATTGTTTTGTTTATATTTTTTTTTAGCGCACATACGTTCGGCATCTTGAACTAATATGCAAGTTTTCTGAATCCTAAATACCTATGGAAAAATGGCACCTGCATAACCGCTTCGGCGCACATGCTTTTTTGGTCTTCTCCAAGATGACGCACGTTCAATTATGTATGCGCTATCGCGGATATAAATAGAAGGCGCGCGGCTAAGCGTTACTGACACCCCCTCAGACGACGTGCGGGTGCACGAAACGCGTAAGCAGGAGACAGTAACGCCGTTGACGTCACTCCGCCAGAGCAACTAGGAGCTCTGGCGGCCACCTTTTAACTCTGGACGGTTAGTCCACATGGTTTTACATGCCCTGCTGTTCATTTTACCTGAATTTGTGCAAATAAATGTTTACCAACTTACTACACTATGGGCATCCTTTTGCTTTGACTCCCACGAGGAGTTTTTTAATTTACAGTGATCCTAACATCCAGAGAGGGAGCCTCCACTAGACACAGAGGACTGCACCCACCTATCTCATAAAAGGGAACTCTGGAAAATCCTGATATTGACGAACCCATCCATCCACCCAAAGATGAAAGGCTTAGGATCCCTGCTATCATCCCATGATGACTATGAGATGACATCAAATCATTACTAATGCGCATTTACATGCGCTTTCTGGTGAGTGCACATTGCTTATACACTTATATGCAAGTCCACCGGGCCCAGGAAGACACATGCTTTTTAGAGCACTTTATTCTCCTTATGAACTTTCATCAGCAATTGATGTTTATGTCCATTTTATGTTGATTCATATAAAAAGTACAAAAAAGGAGATGTGTTCTGTGTATATTTCAAGTAAAAAAGTAGAAAACATGATCAAACCACTCATAGGGAGATATAAATAGTGCATAAGACCCTGAAAACTAGACACCTCACCAACTATTCAATCTGCAGTGCATGATGAAAGTGAGAGCCTGTTCCTAACTACCATCAAAGCATGCAGTCACCATGTGCTCAAGAACGGCCGCTCACTTTCTCTTATGACCTCACTATTAGACTGATGTTAAAATGGCACATAAGGGTAGCTCATGGTGCATGGGACTACTGTCCTCAAACCACACTTGGTCCTCTTCTCATGGCAAATAGTAGCATATGCAAAGCACAAAATAGGAGGACAAACAGTAGCATAAAATACTCACATAAAAACATATATATATACACAGGGGTTAGATGAAAAAAATTGAAACACTACATGATTTGCAGATGTGAATGTGTTTTGCATTGAAAGCAGAAGTGATGTAAAATTCTTTTGCTTCTGCTGTGTGATGAGACACCTAGCTAACTGGTGGGAAGCCTCACTTTTGTCATTCACTGCGTCTGCAAATTGGGCAAATTGTTGGTGCCCACTTACCTGGTGCCTCTGTGACTGAAGTTGACAATTTATTTGCCACGTCACGAGTTACGGTATCAAATGTTATGACAGCAGACACAGTTTCTAGGAAATCTTCGTCTGATAAGCATAAGCACGGTCAACATGGTCAACTTACCAAAAGAGACAAAAAAGGACATTGCGCAAGATTGTGACCCAGAATAAGAAAACAACTGCTGAAAAAGTTACTGCAGAGCTCAATCTCAGTCCCTTGAAAACTTTACCCGCTTGCCTACATGGCTAATTCTGACACTTCTCTCCTAGTTTTCTTGCCAGAAATTACTTAAAACTTATATATTTTTTATAGAGGCCCTAGAGAATAAAATGGGGGTTTTTGCAATTTTTTTATATCACATGGTATTTGCGCAGTGGTTATTCAAGCAATTTTTTTGGGAAAAAAATATACTTTAATGACTTTTAATCCACAAAAACACAACATAATACCCAATTGATATACAGAAAAATATATAGAAAATTATATGCAAAGTAATATCCCGCGCCTCAATGTGCAATACGCTGAAAAATTTAAATTAAAATACGTGTACCAGTTAGAAAATGTCTCTATGTGTATACTCAGTAGTACATTGTAATAGTATAGTGTTCAAACAATAGTAACTATTCAGGGTGGCTGCAAGCAAAAATTGTTCTCCCACAACTGATAGAGAGTATATTATGTAGCAGCACAGTGGCTAAATGGTTAGCACTTCCACCCGGCAGCACTAGGGTCGTTGGTTCAAATCCCAGCCACAGCAACACCTGCCTGGAGTTTGCATGTTCTGCCTGTGTGGGTTTCCTCCAGGTACTCCCATTTCCTCCCACACTCTAAAGACATGCTGGTAGGCGAATTGGTTCCTGTCTAAATTGGCCCTAGTATGTGAATGTAAGTTAGGGACCTTATATTATACACCCCTTGAGGGTTAGGGACTGATGTACAATATATATATGTAAAACACTGCATAAATTGACAGCACTATATAAGTGCCTGAAATTAATAAATATTATGCAAAAATACTGTATATTGCTGCACCTTCCCTATATAAACAAGCAAACCAATGAAATTCACCTCTACTGTGTTAAAAATATATATAAACCTTCTAAAATTCAAGAACAAATGAGTGGGACCCTACCTGTCCTCGCTGTAGGTTACATCCCGGTACCTTTCTACATATGTTTTGACATGTCCTAGAATTGAATTATTTTGGTCTGATGTTTTTGATCTAATTAATGTATGGCTTCAGTTGCCCATGTCCCTTCCTCTACCCACTAAGCAAAATGGTAGTGTGACAAGAACACCCCTACCTGGAAAAAGAAGGTTACTAGGTGATCCACGCGGAGTAATATGAATTCAAAAATATTCCAAACAATACTTTATTTGATCACATAGATCATAAGGAGGTTAAACATGAGCACGGTGTACATATGAAAAAAATAAAATCATGTTAAAAAGCACTAGGCGTCTTCAGTTTAGGGTCATCTTAGCAAATAGAGTACCATAAAGCAGAGTTATATGATGGTGATATAGTTATCCTGGGTTTCCATGGGTTTTCGTCTTGTATTCAAGTGAACCATGTATTCAGCAAATGTGTTCCCAATATATGTCAGGTATCTCCTGGTATGAAAAAGCTGGAACACAGAAATACATAGTATATATATAAAAGTATGAAAACCAAAAAACCAAAACACATCCAAAGTTCACCAGGCCTCCCTCTACAATGGTCAATGGATACTACTATTACCTTCTCAATAGTGAGATTAGCAGGCCAGCTTCTCAAATGTAGGGACTTCCTGGATAGCCACCCCAAGTGAAACAAAGTCCACAGTACCAAATGATTCTGAGGATATATATAGAAAAATAGTGATACATATAAAAATCATGGGCATCAGGTCACCCTGAAAACAAGACACACATAGAGTGGGTATATTACCATAAATGAAGATCAAGAAGACTTCTGTCGACTTGAAATAGGATCAGGTCCTTGATGCTTTTCCAAGATGCATGTGGGGGTGGGGAGCCAGGTAGTCACAATATATAGATTCCAAACACATATACTGTGTATATAGCATATAACAGGCTATGCAGGCCTGAATTTTTATACCCAATAAAGGGTTTCCAAAAATTACTCAAAATGAGAAGGTTATTGCTCCATATACTTTGTATATAGCTTATAACAGGCTATACAGGCCTGAATTTTTATACCCAATAAAGGGTTTCCAAAAATTACTCAAAATGAGAGGGTTATTGCGGTTTCATGAGGATATGGCTATGTCACAGCACAACACCTAGATAGGATAGCGTATATATATATATATGTAGATTGTCCTCAAAAGAGGATTTACAAAAAATTCCCCGAGTATACAGGGTAAATTAGGCCCATATAGCATGCCCTTTTAACACCATAAATGCTCTATAGATCTCAACAGCCGTAAGCTGAATTAACTTGCCACCGGTGGAAGATAAATTTCCCTGAAAGATTGCCGTTTGCGAACCGCTGCAATAGTAGCCTTATGGTAGTTTTCATAGGGTCAAGGGCCTTCCTAGCAGGGAGCTGTGACGAACTGACGAAGTCTGCGGTGATTGGCGGACGAAACGCGTCAACGTATTGACGTCACTACGCTCGGCGTCTTCACTGGGTGCGGCGCCCACGAGGCGGGAAGGAACGGCGGTGTCACAGCTCCCTGCTAGTAAGGCCCTTGACCCTCTGAAAACTACCATAAGGCTACTATTGCAGCGGTTCGCAAACGGCAATCTTTCAGGGAAATTTATCTTCCACCGGTGGCAAGTTAATTCAGCTTCCGGCTGTTGAGATCTATAGAGCATTTATGGTGTTAAAAGGGCATGCTATATGGGCCTAATTTACCCTGTATACTCGGGGAATTTTTTGTAAATCCTCTTTTGAGGACGATCTACATATATATATATATACGCTATCCTATCTAGGTGTTGTGCTGTGACATAGCCATATCCTCATGAAACCGCAATAACCTTCTCATTTTGAGTAATTTTTGGAAACCCTTTATTGGGTATAAAAATTCAGGCCTGTATAGCCTGTTATAAGCTATATACACAGTATATGGAGCAATAACCTTCTCATTTTGAGTAATTTTTGGAAACCCTTTATTGGGTATAAAAATTCAGGCCTGCATAGCCTGTTATATGCTATATACACAGTATATGTGTTTGGAATCTATATATTGTGACTACCTGGCTCCCCACCCCCACATGCATCTTGGAAAAGCATCAAGGACCTGATCCTATTTCAAGTCGACAGAAGTCTTCTTGATCTTCATTTATGGTAATATACCCACTCTATGTGTGTCTTGTTTTCAGGGTGACCTGATGCCCATGATTTTTATATGTATCACTATTTTTCTATATATATCCTCAGAATCATTTGGTACTGTGGACTTTGTTTCACTTGGGGTGGCTATCCAGGAAGTCCCTACATTTGAGAAGCTGGCCTGCTAATCTCACTATTGAGAAGGTAATAGTAGTATCCATTGACCATTGTAGAGGGAGGCCTGGTGAACTTTGGATGTGTTTTGGTTTTTTGGTTTTCATACTTTTATATATATACTATGTATTTCTGTGTTCCAGCTTTTTCATACCAGGAGATACCTGACATATATTGGGAACACATTTGCTGAATACATGGTTCACTTGAATACAAGACGAAAACCCATGGAAACCCAGGATAACTATATCACCATCATATAACTCTGCTTTATGGTACTCTATTTGCTAAGATGACCCTAAACTGAAGACGCCTAGTGCTTTTTAACATGATTTTATTTTTTTCATATGTACACCGTGCTCATGTTTAACCTCCTTATGATCTATGTGATCAAATAAAGTATTGTTTGGAATATTTTTGAATTCATATTACTCCGCATGGATCACCTAGTAACCTTCTTTTTCCAGGTAGGGGTGTTCTTGTTACACTACCATTTTGCTTAGTATGTACCTTTTGGGTTTATGGATCCACACTTATACAAGTGAGTCGGAGATAAGTTAATGACACCAGCCATACGTGTCATTCTGGGTGGCTTGTTTGTGTTTTATTGTTGTGATACCCTTCCTCTACCCACCTTTTCATTGCTTTTACTGGTTGTCCTTCCTCTGCCCACCTCTCCATTACTCTTAGGGGCTGTCCATAGAAATATGATAAAGTATGGCTCCCCTGGACGTCTCAATAAGGGATTGTGGTGACTCATTATTCTCTACTAGGATTCTGTAGTGGGGATTTATGGTAGCATCACCCTTCTTTTCCTCCCTTTTCCCTCTTTCTTGTTCTCTTTTCTTTCTCTCCCCCTCCCCGCTTTTTCCTTCTTTCCGTCCCCCCCCCCCTTTTTTTTCCTTTTCTATTTCCCAGGATATCTGGTTTCTGCTCATCTCGCTCCTGGGTTTTCCTCACACTGCTTCTATTGCGGCAATATTGGACTGATTTCCATGATTGTGTGCAGCTTGTTTTGCTCTTCCCTTCCTCTTGTCCTACATTGGATGTTGTACAATATATTGTTCCTGATCATTTGTTCTGTACCATACCTTTCATGTCAAATCTTGTATTCTGTATCTGATATATTGTTTTATACTTCCTTTTACAATAAAACACCCTATTTTTGTAAAAAACTATTCAAGAAAATAATGTTCATCTCAAATAATAATACATCTCTTTAGATATTGACAGTTTTTTTGCAGACTGATGCCATGCACCTCTCTCCACTGTGTCACGCTTCTTGTGCTTCACAAGATAAATATGTAGTGTTTCTCACCACCATTCACCACTGTGTTCACCTCAAATAATGGACCTGTCAATTTCCAGGTGCTGGTGCTGGGGGGAACTGACTAACTGCCACTGACATTAATACAGTGATCAGTGATAATACTATACGCTGTCACTTTACTAATGACACTGGCTGGGAAGGGGTTAACATCTAGGGTGATCAAGGGGTTAAAGTGCCTAACTATGTGTAATGTATGTGCTGTCTTTAATTCTAGATCTCTAAGTTTCTCATGCCTGCTTTGCAGGGATAAAAAAACAGAGAAGTTGTTCTCTCTGTGCAAAGCTCTGTGCTGATTGTCAACACAGAGCTCTGGGCTGTGATTGTACACAGCCGATCAGCAGGTCCTGGAAGGGGGGCATGGGTATGTCACTTTGACTACTGTACAGCATCTGCCCGTCTGCAATGCAGGCGGGCAGAAAGTGGTTAAAGTGTTGCCAAGGTGGGTGGGAAGGGGGTTAATCAACTTTTCATTCATAAGCCTGATGTGTTTCACACACTGAAAGCTGTTGCAAGATCACATATTTTCTATTCTATAAAGCAAAACACATTAAATATGCTATAAAAATAAAGAGAAACACATAAAATATAAAACAAAATCCATAAATGCTGGCAGCAGAGAAGAATGAACTGTAAGGCAGAGCTGCACTGATAACAGGCACTCTCCCTGAACATTAAAAGCATTTCCCAGTTATGTATGTTCTCTCACCTTCACTTTTTCATAATAGCTCCCAGTGGACATCCACTCCATGTTGAAGAACAGAGGGTCTTTCTTTGACACCATAGTGATGATGGTGTCTACTATCGGGTTCACTTTCGTTGCAGCACTAGAGATGTCATCCATTTTCAGTTTCAGCCTCTCTACCACAGCTTTCAGTCCCTTGCCATTGTGGACAGACAATGGCTTGGTCTTGTCCTTAGGCTTAGCTCGGGCTGGTTTGCTCCCCCCAGAGTCTGTTTTCTGCTCTGCTCTCTCTTTTTTAGGGCTGTTTTGTCCCTTAACTCTTCCAGCAACTTCGGTCTTTCCTCTGTCCAGCTCATTACTGCACTTAGCGGCTGCCCTTCCACTGGCCGGCTCTCCATTACTCCTAGCAGCTGCCCTTCCTCTACCCACCTTTTCATTGCTTTTACTGGTTGTCCTTCCTCTGCCCACCTCTCCATTGCTCTTAGGGACTGCCCTTCCTCTGCCTGGCTCTCCATTGCTCTTGGGGGCTGCCCTTCCCCTGCCTGGCTCTTCATTGCTCTTGGTGGCTGCCCTTCCCCTGCCTGGCTCTTCATTGCTCTTGGGGGCTGCCCTACCCCTACCTGGCTCTTCATTGTTCTTAGGAGCTGCCCTTCCTCTGCCCCTGGGCTGTTTGGGATGGGTGTCAGGCTCCTTGCCCCTTCCACGGCCTCCCATGTCTGTCACCTGCCTGGCTCTGAAGTAATCTTTACTTCTCTTATTGCTGCTGAGCTGGAAGACTTGTCCCTTCCCCTTTCCTCCTTAATTATACAGATAAACGAAACTAACTCTGTCTCTGTTCCCGTAAGGGAGATTTCCTTATTTACCCATGTCACTGAGAGTGAAAGTGAAAGAAAAAACACTTTGCATTTTACAGAAGTGGTTGTGAAGTGAATTTTTAATAACATTCAATTACAATATAACTTGTGATGCAAATGTATATGCTATTTTATTCCCCGCAAAAGTTACCCTTTAACCCTTGCGCTGCCAGGCCCTGCACACTCCATTTTAAACTCAGGTGACCAGGCCATTTTTGAAATTTTTCCATTGCTTTTTTATTTTACCCTTACAACTTTCAGAGTTTGCAAGAGGCCCCCCCCCCCCCAAAAAAAAAATACATTAATACATTTTCTGAAACATAGGACCAGTAGAATAAAAGGAAGGTGCTACTGATTTTTGAGGCCCTGAGATATTTGCACAAATGTTTATCAAAACAATATCTTTGCTAAAAATACACTAACATCACTATTAGTGGGTACATACATGGCAAAACTGCCAAAATTACTGCTGAATTCCTACTAGATATAAAAGTTAAAACTGTATTGAGTTAATAAACAAATATGTGTACATTTACAATTGTGCATTTTTGTGAAATGGAGAAAGCTGCAAGTGCACAAATCTGTAAATAAAAACAATTTACTATAAAAATTTGGAGGTTACCATTTTTCACTTACAACTTTCAGAATTTGTAAAAGACCGCCCCCCGAAACCATATATTTTCTGAAAGCACCTATAGATCTATAGAATACAACGTGCTACTGATTTTTTAGGCCCCGTGATATTTGCGCAAATGTTTATCAAATTTGTATTTTCACTAAACATACACTAAAATCATTATTAGTGCACACAAACACAACATAACTTCCAAAATTCCTGTTTAATTGCTACTAAGGCTTTGTCCACATGGGACATAGTGAATTGTATGCCTGTGGAGGGCCGTGTTTACAGTGGGAAAAATAATTATTTGATCCCCTGCAGATTTTGTAAGTTTGCCCACTTACAAAGAAATTAAGGGTCTATAATTTTTTTATCATAGGTGTATTTTAAATGGTAGAGACAGAATATAAACCAAAAATCCAGAAAAAAACACAATACAAATGTTATAAACTGAGTTGCAGTTCAGTGAGTAAAATAAGTTTTTGATCCCCTACCAACCAACAATAATTCTGGGTCCCACAGACTAGCTATGTGCTCATGTGGTACACAGATTAGTCCTGTCAATTTAAGAAGGTGCTCCTAACGACAACTCGTTATGTGTATTAACCACTTGCCTACTGGGCACTTTCACCACCTTCCTGCCCAGGCCAATTTCAAGCTTTCAGCACTGTCGCACTTTAAATGACAATTGCGCAGTCATAACACTGTACCCATATGACATTTTTATAACATTTTTGAGATAGATAGAGCTTTCTTTTGGTGGTATTTAATCACCTCTGGGGTTTTATTTTTTGGTAAACAAACCAAAAACAACTGAAAATTTTGAAAAAAGTTTTTTCTTAGTTTCTGTTATATAATTTTGTAAATGAGTAATATTTCTCCTTCGCTGATGTGCGCTAATCAGGCTGCAGTGATGGGCACTGATAGCCTGCACTGCTGGGCACTGATAGGTGGCATTGATGAGGAGGCACTGGTAGGTGTCATTGATGGGTATTGACAGGCATCACTGGTGGGCATTGACAGACATCACTAATGGGCACTGAAAGGCAATACTCATATATGGCACTGATAGGCGGCACTGACTGGCACTGTTAAGTGGCACTGACTGGAACTATTAGTCAGCACTGACTGGCACTGATAGATGGCACTAACTAGCACTGATAGGTGGCACTGATAGGCGGCATTGATTGGCAGTACTCATAGGCAGCACTGACTTGCACTGATAGGTGGCACGGACTGGTACTGATAGTTGGCACTGAAAGGCAGCTCGGATGGGCACTGATGGGCACTGACAGGTGGCATTAATGGGCACTGACATGTGGCACTGATGGAGGTACACTGATCATCAGGGCACTAATCATCAGTGCCCTGATGATCAGTGTAGATGTCCCCTCTGAGGAATGCCGATAACCGGCATTCCTCAGAGGCATTTCCTTATTTACATGCGATCAGCTGTGATTGGATACAGCTGATCACATGACAAAGCCGACGTCATCGGCTCTTTCTGCTGATCGGTGATCCGCTGTGTCTTCAGCCAGAACACTGAAGATGGGTCGTGGATGGGTCTTCCAATGACTTAAAACATACCGCTTGAGTGACTCAAGAAGAAGCACAGTAACCCTTGACGCCGACGTCACAAATATGCGGCCTCACGGAACTTGGCTTTTTTCCCATGGGGCCACATATTTGCATACCTGTCTTTGTGCTGGGAGCGCGCTGCACTGTGCGCTCCCAGCACAAAGACCATGGTGTCACTGAGAGCCCCGGGTCCCGTTCTAACGATCGATCCGATTCCGGGTCACATGATCGCTGTGATAGCCTCTGATTGGCTATCACAGTGATCAGTCACTGTGCAGCCCGGCCCCCTTGTTTTTTTCTCTCTCTATGAATGGAGAAGAGAGATACATTGTATCTCTCTAACTCCTGGCATAGAGAGAAAAAAAAGTTTGTTAAAAAAAAAAAAAAAAGATAAATAAATAATTAAAAAAAAAAAAAAAAAAGAAAAAGAAAAAATACCTAGATCAAGGTTTGATCTAGTTCAGTGCCAGGGTTAGTGTTTGGGTCAAGGTCAGGGTCAAGGTCAAAAGGTCAGGGTCAAAGCTCAAGATTTTTTTTAAAAAATTGGTATCAGTGTCAGTTAGTGTCAGTGTGTTTTAGGTAAAAAAAAAAAAAGACAAAAACAAAATGCGCACTATTGCTTCATGGTAGTAACAAGAAACACACAGCTAAATAAAAAAAAAGATTTTTTTTTTACTATTTTGGGCCAGTTTTCCTTTGATAATAAAAAAAAAAAATCAGGAGATATCCATTACCATTTACCACCAAATGAAAGCCCAATTTGTCCTGAAACGCGGTATAGTTCAATTGGATGTACAAAGTAGTTGTGATGATATGTACGGTTTCACTAATGTTGCAAAATTGCTTAGGCATTTAGATTTGTTTTGCCCTTAGGCATGAAGGGGTTAAGGTCATGGAGTGGCCTAGTCAGTCTCCAGATCTTAATCCTATAGAAAATTTATGGAGGGAGCTAAAACTTCGAGTTGCCAAGCGACAGCCAAGAAACCTTAAAGATTTAGAGAAGATCTGTAAAGAAGACTGGACCAAAATCCCTCCTGAGAAGTGTGCAAACCTGGTAACCAACTACAAGAAACGTCTTAACTCTTTGCTTGCCAACAAGGGTTTCTTCACCAAGTACTAAGGCATGTTTTGCTTGGGGATCAAATACTTATTTTACTCAATGAACTGCAACTCAATTTATAACATTTGTATCATGTGTTTTTTTCTATTTTTTTTTAGTTGATATAATGTCTCTATCATTTAAAATACATCTATGATATAAATTATAGACCCTTCATTTCTTTGTAAGTGGGCAAACTTACAAAATCTTCAGGGGATCAAATAATTATTTTTCCCACTGCACCTGTGTTTTCCTTGCATCCCCATGCAGACAGTCCTATTCATGTCAATTGGGATGCAATGACTGCACGGGAACAGCAGCTGCTCCTAATCTGACATCAGTGTGGCTGTAGGTGCACGACCCCAAATGCAGACAGTGTGAGCTTAGTGACTCAGGTACTGCAGGGCAGCCACAGAGCCTTTAAAAATATTTACATACCTCCCCGTCACCCAACTAGCAATGCCCCTTACTTCACCGATTCCTTAGCATCCATCCCGCTATGCTGCTGGTGGGCATTCCATCCTCCCCTTCCCAGCTGCAGCTGCTGCTTGGTGAGAAAGAGAAGCTGTCAGGATGGAAAGCATTGGGGAGGGGGGGAGGGGTTGCTAAACATGTATTTCCCAGCCCCCTTCCTTTCCTTGAATGGAGACAGTGAGCAATCAGTACTGATCTCTCCTGTGTTCATTCATCACTGAAGCATAGTAAACAGTGTTTGCTATGCTTCAGTTTGTGAATGAATAGGAGTCTCTATACAGAATCCTATTCATTCGTTTACAATGCAGCTAATTCTGCAGAGAAAGGGACTGTCTTTAGTCCATTTCATTGTCTCATAAGAGACATCAAAGGTCTGTTTTGAGCTCTGATATCTCACCAAAGACCCCCCCCCCCCCACAAAAGTACAAAATATTAAAAAAGAAAATTGTAAAAAAATAAAAAATAAATAAATTTAAATAACAAAAAACATAGTAAGGCCTAGTTCACACAGGGCATACTACAGCATGTGCCACATATGCCCCTGAAAGGCTGTGTTTACAGGTGTTCCATGCATCCCTGTGCAGGCAGTCCCATTGATCTCATTTGGGATGTAGCAATTGCCTGATTCTTCATTGCTCTTAGGGGCTGCCCTTCCTCTGCTCCTGGGCTGTTTGGGGCGGGTGTCAGGCTCCTTTCCTGGTCTCCCATGTCTGTCCCCTGCCAGGCTCTGAACTAATCTCTACTTCTCTTATTGCTGATTAGCTAGAAGACTCATCCCCTCCCCTCTCCTCCTTTATTATACAGATAAACAAAACTAACTCTGTCACTTGCTCCATTAGGGAGATTTCCCTATTTACCCATGTCACCGAGAGTGAAAATGAAACAAATTCCCAAAGTGTGGGTTGTCACCAAAACAGGAAAAGAGGGGAAATCTTCTAATGGGGACACTAGTTCTGGTGACAACCATGGATTCTTTCACTTCTGGAGGGGTTTCCTCCTACTTCCAATTGTGGTTATATAACAGGAAGTGAAAGGAATATGTATCATATTCCTATTGCACATGTCCCTGGAGGTGGCAGAAATAACAGATGCTGTAATGATTACCAGCTGAAAACTGGTAATATTATAAGTCCAAGTATACATACCACGACCTCTTGGGGCTATCACTAGCACACCACGAATCTTTAACTACTTCTTGCCCGCCCGCAGCAGTTATACTGCGAGCAAGCGCCACAGCCCTGCCAGACCTTGTACCTGTACGCTGGGGGGGCTCTTCCTGTTTTGCTGATTCTGTACACGGATCAGTGATCTAGATGTTTCTTTCCCCTGCAAAGCAGGGAGAAAAAAACAGCCAGATAGAAAAGTAAAAACAGCACACATCACACACATTATATTTATTAAGCACATATTTAACACCTTGATTGCCCCTAGATCAGGGCTCAAAATTTCAAGTCCTGAGTTACTACCAAGGACTTAATAGTTACTCGCCACCAGTTGCCCCACCAAACCACAAACCTGCCCCATCCCTAATTCCACCCCTAAAGATGCCTTCATAAATTATCTCATTAAATGGCACTGTTAAATGTTTTATGCAGTATGAAGGAAAAGAAGTGAAGGAATGAGGAAAGGAAATTGAAGGAAGGGAGGGGTGGAAGGAAGGAAGGGAGAAAGGGAGGGAGGGAGGGAGGGGTGGAAGAAAGGGAGAAAGGGGTGGAAGGAAGGAAGGAAGGAAGGAAGGAAGGAAGGGATGGGTTGGTGTAAGGAAGGAAGGGAGGGTTGGAAGGAAGGATCAGAGGGAAGAGAGGGGTGGGTGGAAGGAAGGAATGAAGGAAGGGAGGGGTGGAAGGAAGGGGTGGATGTAAGGAAGGGAGGGGTTGGTGTAAGGGAGGGGTGCAAGGAAAGATCAGAGGGAAGGGAGGGGTGGAGGGAAGGGAGGGAGGGGTGGAAGGAAGGAAGGAAGGATGGGAGGAGTGGAAGGGAGGGAGGAAAGGAAGAAAGGGAGGGAAGGAAGAGAAGGAAGGGCGGGGTGGGTGAAAGGAAGGAACAAAGGAAGGGAAGGCTGGAAGGAATGAAAGTAGAGGTGGAAGGGAGGGGTGGAAAGAAGGAAAGGAGGGTGGAAGGAAGGAAGGGAGGGTGGAAGGAAGGGAGGAGTGAAAGGAAGGAAGAGGTGGAAAGAAGGAGTGGGTGTTAGGAGGGAAGGGAGGCGTGCAAAGAAGGATCGGAGGGAAGGGAGGGGTGGGTGGAAGGAAGGAAGGAAGGAAGGAAGGGTAGGTAGAAGGAAGGAAGGGGTGGGTGGGTGTAAGGGAGGGGTAGAAGGAAGGATCAGAGGGAAGGGATGGGTGGGTGGAAGGAAGGAATGGTAGGTAGAAGGAAGGAAGGGGTGGGTGAGTGGAAGGAAGGGAGGGAGGGGTGGAAGGAAGGATCGGAGGGAAGGAAGGGGTGGGTGGAAGGAAGGGGTTGGTGGAAGGAAGGAAGGAAGGAAGGAAGGAAGGAAGGGTAAAAGAAAGGGAGGGGTGGAAGGAAGAAAGGAAGGGGTGGGTGGAAGTAAGGGGTGGAAGGAAGGAAGGGTGGGTGGAAGGAGGGAAGTAATGGGTGGAAGGAAGGAAGAAAGGGCTTGGAGGAAGGAAGGAAGGAAGGAAGGAAGGAAGGAAGGAAGGAAGGAAGGAAGGAAGGAAGGAAGGGTGGGTGGAAGGCGGGAAAGGAGGGGTGGAAGGAATGAAGGAAGGGGTTGGTGGAAGGAAGGAAGGAAGGAAGGAAGGAAGGAAGGAAGGAAGGAAGGAAGGAAAGAAGAGGTGGGTGGAAGAAAGAGAGGGGTGGAAGGAAGGAAGGAAAGGGCTGGTGGAAGGAAGGAAGGAAGGGAAGGGTAGGTGGAGGGAAGGGTGGATGAAAGGAAGGGAGGGTGGAAGGATGGAAGGAAGGGAGGGTGGGTGGAAGAAAGGAAGGGGTGGGTGGAAGGAAGGAAGGAAGGAAGGGATGGGTGTAAGAAAAGAAGGAAGATCGGTCAGACTCACATGCTCATTTAGAAGCATCAGAGCTGTTGGCTGCTCTGTGTTCAATTTCCTGCCTACGCATCCTCTGAAGCTGCATGGACTGGAGTGTGGGCGGTCACAGGGGGAGGCACAGCAGATCCAGCCTCTCTTTCCTTCTCCTCCCTCCTTCTTCAATGAAGCAGCTGAAAGCCACGGGAGGGAGAGGAGGAGAATTGGCTTCCAGCTATTTTATTGAAAGCCATACAGGAGATTGCTGCTTGTCACTGCTGTACAGATCATACCTGATTGTTCCATTTCTTTCCTGGCCCTCCTGTGTGCTCCTCAGTGCCCAGTCTCCTATAGGTGTGGTGGATAGGGGGAGGAGCTGGTGGAGGCCAGGAAAGAAACGGAAGGATGAGGTATGATCTGTGCAGCGGTGACAAGCAGTGACCTCCTGTATGGCTTTCAGTGAAGCAGTTGGAAGCCACATCTCCCCCTTTCCCTCCCTCCCTCTCCCTCCTGTGGCTTTCAGCTGCTTCATTGAAAGCCATACAGGAGATTGCTGCTTGTCACCGCCCCCACTGCCACCCCTCCCACACACCCGTAATCCAATGCGAGCGCTGAGGGCTGCCCTAGATGTTAACCCCTTCCCAGACAGTGTCATTAGTACAGTGTCAATGTACTGTATTATCACTAATCACTGTGTTAGTGTCACTAGCAATGTCAGTGTCAGTTAACAATGTTCCCAGATAGTGTCTCACAGTCACACTATAAGTCGCTGATCACCACCATTACAGTATAACGTCTGTAGCTGCGTAAATTCCAGTATATATACCATAGTCTGTAGCAGGGGCGGACTGACAACTCATGGGGCCCCCGGCCAATAGGGGATCATGGGGCCCCTGTGTCCTTGCCCAAACTCAAAAAAAGCCTATGAAAAAGGTACCAGGGGCATCTCATGGTGCCCTCTACTGACCCCGGGCCCTCAGGCATTGCCCGAGTTTCCAAATGGTCAGTCCACCCCTGGTCTGTAGACACTATAACTTTCGCACAAACCAATACACGTATTGGGATTTTTTTTTACCAAAGACATGTAGCAGAATACATTTTGGCCTAAATTTATGAAGATATTGGATTTTTTTTGGTTATTTTTTACAACAGAAAATAGAAAATATTTTTTTTGTTTATATCGCAAAACATTAAAATCCCAGTGATCAAATACCACCAAAAGAAAGCTCTATTTGTGTGACAACAATTATATAACTTTCATTTCCGTACAGTGTTGCATGACAGCACAATTACCAGTTAAAGTAGTGCAGTGTCATGTCACTGTGGTCATGAAGGGGTTAAAACCTTCCAAGTGGTTAACAATTGTTCAAACATTTACTCAGGTAATCACATCACAGTGGTAAGGTGCAATGCTTCAGGATGACACAGGGCCCCTTTGTCAGACATGCCTTGTGAAGGGGTCCTGTGTGGCCCTGAAACGTTGCACCTTACCTCTGTGATGTGATTACCCAAATAAATGTTTGGATATTATCTTAAAGTAGAATTCTGACTATACACCTAACTAGCATTAACTGCTTACCACCCACCTGCAATGTACTGCAGACGGGCGGAAGCTACAGGCAAAGCGACGGATGAATACGTCGCTCTGGCTATACTAACACAGGGGGATGCTGCGCATACAACTAGGTGTGCAGCGCTCCCCACCCACGACTGGTGGACACAGTGGAATAAAGATCACTATGCAATCACATGATCACAATGTTAGCAAAGCTGTTATGAATCAGTCTGATTCATAACAGTTCTGCTTATCTTCCTGGTGAGCTGTGATTGGTCCACATCTCCCACATGATACAAGGGACCATTCATAGCACCCTGTACCATGTGACCAGCTCTAGCCAATCACAGATGACTAGTATCTTGAACTGTCATGAACCTAACTCATTCATGACAGTTCAAAGCAAGCTTTGCATTGCAGAGCAATAATCTTTATTTCCTCCTGCAAAGTGAAGTGTAAAAAAATAAAAATCCCTGATCACCCCCCCCCCAGAG
This sequence comes from Staurois parvus, assembly GCF_062004578.1. Lineage (NCBI taxonomy): Eukaryota > Metazoa > Chordata > Amphibia > Anura > Ranidae > Staurois > Staurois parvus. The sequence goes on from NW_028318060.1 coordinate 9,314,983, forward strand.
TAGTACAATATTACTATGGTAACATTGTACTACTTTGATAAAAGTATTAAAAAAAAATGTAAAAACAAGATAAAAAAAACTGTATTGAGAATTTTTTTCTAACTATTTGCCGACCGCCTACCCGCAATGTGGCTCTGGGAAAAGTGTCGTAACCTTATGTCGCTTTCTATTTCAGATTGTGTGCCCCCCACTGCCTCCTTGTTGGTCCAGAGAGATGAGAGAGAACGCCGCACTGTGAGTAAAAGCCCTACATTTTACACACACAAGTTAGATTAGCACATTTAACCCTTTGATTGCCCCTATTAACCCTTTCATCACCCTGTCACCCAGCCAGTGCCATTAGTACAGTGTCAGTATATAGAATCTTTCACTAATCACTGTATTACTGCCACTAGCAATATGAGATGTCATGGTCAGTAAGCTCCCCTCCCAGCCAGGGTGAGCTAGCGTTAGATTGCCCGCACACTATCGCACTCACGCTATAGGTCGCAGATCACCGTCATTACTAGCATAGTGTTTGTACAGGTCAATATATTGACATATTGATCACAAACAGAACTATACTAGTGCCTCCTTTATATAGTGTCCCCAAAAATTCGGTGTTAGTAGGATCACCCCGTTTGCTGCCAGCACTAGCGTTTAGCCACTCCGCTGGTTTTCACAGAAGATTTGTATCAATTGACTGTGGGCCAAAGCAATTTATGAGCACAGCAATACATTGCCGCCCACCGAAATTCAGCTCTCGCCAGACAATTTGCATGGAAATCTATCACAGTTTCTGAATTTAAAACTTTTTTGGGCCTAGTCTTTAACATGGGCATTACAAAAAAGAATGAACTGCGGTCATGTTGGTCCACAGACCCGATTCATCATATGTCCATGCAGGGGCATATTTACCACAAGGCAAACAAGGCATTTGCCTAGGGCAGAATTTTTTAGGGGGCCAGCACTGCCCCCTGGAAGAAGGGACATATGCGGCATTGGGACCAGGTGGGATCTGAGAGAGACTGCAGGCTGCTTGATGATGTATGCAGAGCCGGATTGTCATTCATGGGGGTGTCCAGAGCTGTGAAGGTGAGTGTCTCTCTCTTTCGCTGGGGGGGGGGGTGTCAGTGGAAGGCTCTCTCTGGTGTGGGTGGGGATGGGGCAAGGGTGTTGTGGGTCGCTGTCAGGCTCTCTCTGTGGATGGGGTTGGGGGGGGCTAGTGTTGGTTGGTGTCAGGCTCTCTCCATCGGGGAGGGGCATCCAATGTTACCTAGGGCAGCACAAAACCTAAGTACACCACTGTGCCCATGTTCTCTGCTGGTACATACAGTGCCTTGAGAAAGTATTCATACCCCTTGAAATTTTCCACATTTTGTCATGTTACAACCAAAAATGATAATGTATTGTATTGGGATTTGATGTGATAGACCAAAACAAAGTAACAAACAAGAGATCCCTGTGCTCAAATCCATACAGCTAGTGCATGCATTTATCCATCAGGTGCTAAAGGGGTGTAACCACATTAACTCTAGAAATTCTGAAGGACCCTCTGCACACTGGTATATACCCTTTCAAGCAAACTTGTTGGGTCAGTAGCCAGACCTGACCCTTGTAGCTCTCCCCATTGTGTCTTTTCCCCTATGCTAGCATTGTGTCCACAGTAGCACTTGCGTAGGCAGAGAAGAGTAGGACTGGCCATAGAGGGATGACTTTGACACAGTTGGCCAGCTTAAGCGTGTATTGCAATATGTGTGAACTAAATATCCCTATTTATTGCATAGTCTGCTTGAAAGGGTATATACCAGTGTATCACAACAATAAAGCAAAAGCAAGCCACCAAAAATGACACTGATTGTTAGTGTCATAAGCACCTCTCCGACTCACTTGTACAAGTGTGGATACATAAACCCAGGGGACAGCATACTAAACAATATGATAGTGTGACAAGAACACACCTATCTGAAAAAAGAAGGTTTCTAAAAGATCCACGCGGAGTAGTATGAATTCAAATGAATTTAACAATACTTTATTTGATCACATAGATCATGGGGAGGTTAAACATGAGCACGGTGTACATATGAAAAAAATAAAATCATGTTTAAAAACACTTAGCGTCTTCAATTAAGGGTCATCTTAGCCAACAGAGCATCATATAAGGCAGAGTAGTGTAATGATGGAGTAGTTATCCTGGATTTCCGTAGGTTTCCTGCTTAATATTTGTGTGAACCGTATATTCAGTGGGTGTGTTCCCAGTATATATCAGGGACCTCCTGGAATGTACAAGCTGGAACACAAAAATACATGGTATGTATCTAGCAATATGGAAACCAAATCACATCCAAAATTTACCAGGCCTCCCTCCACAGTAGTCAATAGATGCTGCTGTTACCTTCTCAGAGGTGAGACTATCATACCCGCCTCTCAAATGTAAGGACTTCCTGGATAGCCACCCCAAATGGAACAAGGTCCACAGTACCAAATGATTCATCAATGAGGATCAAGAAGACTCCTGTCGACTTGAACTAAGATCAGGTCCTTGATGCTTTTCCAAAAATGCATATGGGGGTGAGGGACCAGGTATACACGATGCGTGGATTTCAAACACATATAGTGTGTATATAGCGTATAGCAGGCCGTAGATACCTGAATTCAATATACCCAGTAAAGGGTTTCCAAAAATTGCTCAATTTGAGAAGGTTATTTGCGGTTTTATAAGGATGTGGCTATGTCACAGCAAAAAAATACCTGAATAGGATAGCGTATGTATATATATATATATATGTAAATTCTCCTCCTTAGAGGATTTTCCAAAAAATTCCCCGAGTATACAGGGTAAATTAGGCCCATACAGCATGCCCTATGAACACCATGTAGGCTCTGTAAATCTCAACAGCCGTAAGCTTTTAAATAACTTGCCACCGGTGGAAGATATATTTCCCTGAGGGATTGCCGTTTGCGAACCGCTGTGATAATAGCCCACTGGTAGTTCTCAAGGGGTCTTGGGCCTACCTAGCAGGGAGCTGTGACACCGCCGTTCCTTCCCGCCTCGTGGGCGCCGCACCCTGTGAAGACGCCGAGCGTAGTGACGTCAATACGTTGACGCGTTTCGTCCGCCAATCACCGCAGACTTCGTCAGAACTGGGAGGGGACTTCAATCCTTTGCCTTATATGGTGCACTAATTGCATACCAAAGAGTCTCCACCTCGCCATCTTGTGTTGAAAGAATATCACTACATTGGGAATATCCAAAAGTGAATTAAAACATATATCCTGAATTTTAAAATGATTGCTGGATGTGGAAGAGGAGCCTATACTATAGACCAAATCATCTTCCAAGAGAATGATAGACGGGAGATCATTATTAGCATATTTCACTTTCACATAGGGAAACATCAAGACCAAGTACAGCTACCAAGATTTCAAAAACAGTCCTATTGTTCTATATGCTCACCACCTAATTAGAGTAGAAAGAATCGAACAATTAGGTTCATATTTTGTCCACAGAGGCCCATATTTAGTGCATATATAGGGTATCGCAATGTAGATTATAACTCATGATATATGGAGAGTTCAAGGGAATTTATTTCAAAAACACCCCAAAGTTAAGTTCTGTGTTTAGTCCAGATGGGACAAGTGCTCCTAAGGTATAGATCCAGAATTTTTCTTTTTGTAGGAGGACTTTATCAAAATCACCCCGACGAGCCGAAATATTCAGCAGAAAGATCCCTTTTACTTTTAGACCATCTGTTTTGCCCCCGTGTACTTCTTTAAAGTGTTGCGCCAATGGGTTCAATTTTTCTCCCTTTCCTACATTCTTATTTTCATTTCTAATGTCTCTCAGATGTTCACCGATCCTAGTCCTAAGGCTTCTTTTGGTTTTTCCTATATAAATCTTTTTACATGGGCATTCTATCATGTATATCATTTTACTACTAGAATAGTTAATGAAGCTTCGTATTTGAAATATCCTAGAGTTATCATTGTTGAAGAACTGATTAGACTTATGTACAAATGGACAAATCTGACAATGACCACATGGAAACATACCATATACACCAGTCTTCCTAGTTAGCCAGTTTCTCTGTGGTACCCTCTGAAACTCTGATTGTACTAATATATCATTTAGATTCCGAGTTCGTTTTGCCACCATATGGGGGCTCTCTCCTACCACTCTCGCTATCTGCGGATTTTGAATTAGTAAATGCCAATGGGAGTCCAGGGCCTTCTTGACTTCATCCCATTGTTGTCCGAATTTAGTTATGAATCTTACCGGTTGGTTTTCAGTATTCGCAGCTGCCTTTGGTTTTGATTTATTAATTAGTTCCTCTCTTGATTTACCGAGGGCTCTTCTTTTTGCTCTTCTTAGGGTTCTATGTGAATAGCCCCTCTCTCTGAACCTTTTGTAGAGCTGGATGGATTCATGTCTATATTCTAATTCTTCTGTACAGTTTCTTTTTATTCTCTGGAACTGACCAATAGGGATTCCCTGTTTTAGACTCTTTGGATGGTAGCTATTAGCATGTAAAAGTGTATTGGCCGCTGTTTCCTTTCTAAATGTTTTAGTGACCAGTTTATTTTTGTGGACAGAGATTGACAAATCCAAAAATGTTATCACCTCTCTATCCACTGTATATGTAAGTTTGATATTTCTATCATTCTTGTTCAAAAATTCCATAAAGCTTTTAAGCTCATCCATACCTCCATCCCATACCATTAGGACATCATCAATGTATCGCAACCAGGTTATTGCATATTGTTTATAGGGAGTGGAGGGATATACTAGCTCCTCTTCCCACAAACCTAGATGTAAACATGCGAATGCCGGGGCCCAGGGTGCTCCCATGGAGGTACCACATATTTGCTGATAGAAGAAGCCCAGAAACTGAAAACAGTTATGGGTCAGCATAAACTCAAGCAAATCCAATATAAATTCATTTTGGGCCTCCATTTCAGGAAAATATATCTCCAGAAAGTGGGCCACCGCTTTTTGTCCCCAAACGTGTGGGATGGAGGTATAGAGTGATTCCACATCGATGCCCACCAGGAGTGCACCTTCTGGTACTTTTACATTTAGAATCTTTTTAAAAAGATTCTAAATGTAAAAGTACCAGAAGGTGCACTCCTGGTGGGCATCGATGTGGAATCACTCTATACCTCCATCCCACACGTTTGGGGACAAAAAGCGGTGGCCCACTTTCTGGAGATATATTTTCCTGAAATGGAGGCCCAAAATGAATTTATATTGGATTTGCTTGAGTTTATGCTGACCCATAACTGTTTTCAGTTTCTGGGCTTCTTCTATCAGCAAATATGTGGTACCTCCATGGGAGCACCCTGGGCCCCGGCATTCGCATGTTTACATCTAGGTTTGTGGGAAGAGGAGCTAGTATATCCCTCCACTCCCTATAAACAATATGCAATAACCTGGTTGCGATACATTGATGATGTCCTAATGGTATGGGATGGAGGTATGGGTGAGCTTAAAAGCTTTATGGAATTTTTGAACAAGAATGATAGAAATATCAAACTTACGTATACAGTGGATAGAGAGGTGATAACATTTTTGGATTTGTCAATCTCTGTCCACAAAAATAAACTGGTCACTAAAACATTTAGAAAGGAAACAGCGGCCAATACACTTTTACATGCTAATAGCTACCATCCAAAGAGTCTAAAACAGGGAATCCCTATTGGTCAGTTCCAGAGAATAAAAAGAAACTGTACAGAAGAATTAGAATATAGACATGAATCCATCCAGCTCTACAAAAGGTTCAGAGAGAGGGGCTATTCACATAGAACCCTAAGAAGAGCAAAAAGAAGAGCCCTCGGTAAATCAAGAGAGGAACTAATTAATAAATCAAAACCAAAGGCAGCTGCGAATACTGAAAACCAACCGGTAAGATTCATAACTAAATTCGGACAACAATGGGATGAAGTCAAGAAGGCCCTGGACTCCCATTGGCATTTACTAATTCAAAATCCGCAGATAGCGAAAGTGGTAGGAGAGAGCCCCCATATGGTGGCAAAACGAACTCGGAATCTAAATGATATATTAGTACAATCAGAGTTTCAGAGGGTACCACAGAGAAACTGGCTAACTAGGAAGACTGGTGTATATGGTATGTTTCCATGTGGTCATTGTCAGATTTGTCCATTTGTACATAAGTCTAATCAGTTCTTCAACAATGATAACTCTAGGATATTTCAAATACGAAGCTTCATTAACTGTTCTAGTAGTAAAATGATATACATGATAGAATGCCCATGTAAAAAGATTTATATAGGAAAAACCAAAAGAAGCCTTAGGACTAGGATCGGTGAACATCTGAGAGACATTAGAAATGAAAATAAGAATGTAGGAAAGGGAGAAAAATTGAACCCATTGGCGCAACACTTTAAAGAAGTACACGGGGGCAAAACAGATGGTCTAAAAGTAAAAGGGATCTTTCTGCTGAATATTTCGGCTCGTCGGGGTGATTTTGATAAAGTCCTCCTACAAAAAGAAAAATTCTGGATCTATACCTTAGGAGCACTTGTCCCATCTGGACTAAACACAGAACTTAACTTTGGGGTGTTTTTGAAATAAATTCCCTTGAACTCTCCATATATCATGAGTTATAATCTACATTGCGATACCCTATATATGCACTAAATATGGGCCTCTGTGGACAAAATATGAACCTAATTGTTCGATTCTTTCTACTCTAATTAGGTGGTGAGCATATAGAACAATAGGACTGTTTTTGAAATCTTGGTAGCTGTACTTGGTCTTGATGTTTCCCTATGTGAAAGTGAAATATGCTAATAATGATCTCCCGTCTATCATTCTCTTGGAAGATGATTTGGTCTATAGTATAGGCTCCTCTTCCACATCCAGCAATCATTTTAAAATTCAGGATATATGTTTTAATTCACTTTTGGATATTCCCAATGTAGTGATATTCTTTCAACACAAGATGGCGAGGTGGAGACTCTTTGGTATGCAATTAGTGCACCATATAAGGCAAAGGATTGAAGTCCCCTCCCAGTTCTGACGAAGTCTGCGGTGATTGGCGGACGAAACGCGTCAACGTATTGACGTCACTACGCTCGGCGTCTTCACAGGGTGCGGCGCCCACGAGGCGGGAAGGAACGGCGGTGTCACAGCTCCCTGCTAGGTAGGCCCAAGACCCCTTGAGAACTACCAGTGGGCTATTATCACAGCGGTTCGCAAACGGCAATCCCTCAGGGAAATATATCTTCCACCGGTGGCAAGTTATTTAAAAGCTTACGGCTGTTGAGATTTACAGAGCCTACATGGTGTTCATAGGGCATGCTGTATGGGCCTAATTTACCCTGTATACTCGGGGAATTTTTTGGAAAATCCTCTAAGGAGGAGAATTTACATATATATATATATATATACATACGCTATCCTATTCAGGTATTTTTTTGCTGTGACATAGCCACATCCTTATAAAACCGCAAATAACCTTCTCAAATTGAGCAATTTTTGGAAACCCTTTACTGGGTATATTGAATTCAGGTATCTACGGCCTGCTATACGCTATATACACACTATATGTGTTTGAAATCCACGCATCGTGTATACCTGGTCCCTCACCCCCATATGCATTTTTGGAAAAGCATCAAGGACCTGATCTTAGTTCAAGTCGACAGGAGTCTTCTTGATCCTCATTGATGAATCATTTGGTACTGTGGACCTTGTTCCATTTGGGGTGGCTATCCAGGAAGTCCTTACATTTGAGAGGCGGGTATGATAGTCTCACCTCTGAGAAGGTAACAGCAGCATCTATTGACTACTGTGGAGGGAGGCCTGGTAAATTTTGGATGTGATTTGGTTTCCATATTGCTAGATACATACCATGTATTTTTGTGTTCCAGCTTGTACATTCCAGGAGGTCCCTGATATATACTGGGAACACACCCACTGAATATACGGTTCACACAAATATTAAGCAGGAAACCTACGGAAATCCAGGATAACTACTCCATCATTACACTACTCTGCCTTATATGATGCTCTGTTGGCTAAGATGACCCTTAATTGAAGACGCTAAGTGTTTTTAAACATGATTTTATTTTTTTCATATGTACACCGTGCTCATGTTTAACCTCCCCATGATCTATGTGATCAAATAAAGTATTGTTAAATTCATTTGAATTCATACTACTCCGCGTGGATCTTTTAGAAACCTTCTTTTTTCAGATAGGTGTGTTCTTGTCACACTATCATATTGTTTAGTATATACCAGTGTGTAGAGGGTCCTTCAGAATTTCTAGACCAAAACAAAGTGGCACAATTGTGAAGTGGAAGGAAAATGATAAATGTTTTTCAAAATTTTTAACAAATAAATATGTGAAAAGTGTGGCATGCATTTGTATTCAGCCCCCCGAGTCAATACTTTGTAGAACCACTTTTTTAGGTAGGTCTCTTCCAGCTTTGCACATCTAGAGTGCGACATTTTTGCCCATTCTTCTTGGCAAAATAGCTTAAACTCTGTCAGATTGGATGGAGAGCATCTGTGAACAGCAATTTTCAAGTCTTGCCACAGATTCTCAATTGGATTTAGGTCTGGGCTTTGACTGGGCCATTCTAACACATGAATATGCTTTGATCTAAAGCATTCATTGGAACTATGACTGTATGTTTAGGGTTGTTGTCCTGCTGGAAGGTGAACCTCCTCCCCAATCTCAGGTCTAAGAAACCGGAAGTTACGAGCATTTCATCATTTCCGTTTCTCCGGATATTAACAGCACCATTTTTAAATTGGGAAACCATCTGATCATACGGATCTTGGTGTGATCAGATGCTTTAACCATTTCAATACCGTGCAATTTTACACCTTCCTGCCCAGGCCATTTTTCACGTTTCAGCACTCTCACACTTTGAATGACAATTACGCGGTCATACAACATTGTACCCAAACTAAAATTTTATCATTTTCTTCACACAACTAGAGCTTTCTTTTGGTGGTATTTAATCACCACTGGGGGTTTTATTTTTTGCTAAATTAACAAAAAAAGACCAAACATTTTGAAAAAAAAACACGTTTTTCTTTGTTTCAAAAGTTTACAAATAAATAATTGTTCTTCATAAATATAGGCCAAGATGTATTCTACTACATGTCTTTGGTGAAAATAACCCAAATTAGGATGTATTATTTAGTTTGTAGGAAAGTTATAGAGTTCACAAACTATGGTATAGATCTGAATATTGATCAATCCTGAAGTACTGACGACCAATCTAATTTCTTGAGGTCCAAGAATGTCAGAACAGTACAGATATCCCCAAATGACCCCTTTTTGCAGAGTAGACAGTCCGACGTACTTCATAAGAGGCATGGCGAGTTTTTTGAAGTTGTATTTTTTTTGTCATAATTTTTAGGAAAATGAAAAAATGAAAAAAATGATTTTCATAATATGTCACTAGTGGGCGTTTTTATTTATATGGTTTGTATTTTTCTTATATTTATTTTAGCCATTGTTATTTGCTATTCTTGTATTAAAAAGTTTTTTTATTTTTATATATATATATTTTTGTGTTAGAAAAATACTCAATAATTTGTTTACTATTGATGAATGGCAAGTTGTATCATGTTTTGTCTTTAATTTCCTGTTGACTGAATCGCCTTATTCACTTTTTTGTGGGCCCGGCTGCTTGGTCTTCAAGAAAATGGCGTTCGAACCGGATATTCAACCAGTAACGAGTGTTACCTGGACCTATAAAGTCCGTTCATACTCTCCAGCTATCTATCTCTTCCAGCCACCATCTTTGTTTACCTTTATGCTTGAATAGGGCTATTAGCCCCCAGCTCCATGTGAGTGTACATATTTTTACACCTATAAATAAATGCTAATATCTACTACCCTATGAGGAGCCTCTGTGTTTCTGTTTGAGCTTTATGTCCAACTATAGTGTACCAAAGTGGACCCCTACTTCTGTGATATCCAAGTGATGGAGGATTTCAATTGAGCACAAATTTACCTACTTAGGTCAGAATTGGGAGGTAAGTGCACACCCCTGGGGGAGGTGGACACAGCGGTGTTGGAAGTGGACATTATGAAGAGTATGTTTTCACATATCATGCAATGAATAATATGTTTTTGGGACTCTAAGTTATCACTGTGCACTGGCACTTGATTTATGTTGATTATTATATTTTATTTGCTCATCCTATTCATATCAATACGACTGTATTTGTTATATGTTGTTGCATATTGCTTAGGAGGGTTGGTGTTTTATTATTTACTTATCCTCCCTTTCTTTGCACTTTTTTGGAAGATCACTATTTGTTTTGTATCAATTTACTATGGTTTCACATATTTACAACACATTTTTTACTTTCACCTAAAGGGCAGCCGAGGGTTTATTCTGAGTTTTTTTTATTTTATTCCTTTAGTTATCATTTTATTGGCTTATATTTTGAGGTTATTAATGTTTTGCTGAGTCATTTTTCATTGCCCTGGGTTGTATTATGCAGTGCTCAGCTGGGTGTTTACTTTATGATTTATCTATTTTTTATTAGGTGTTGAATTTTTTATGTGTTAGTGCAGCAATTTATATATATTTTTGTATATATTTCTTTATATTTATTCAGCGTAACATCATCTTTTATATTTAATCAAACAATTGGGCAATATATTGTGTTTTTGTGCATTAAGATTCAAAAAAGTGTATTTTTTCCAAAAAATTACCGTTTGAAAAATCGCTGTGTGACATAAAAATTTGCAACACTCACCATTGTATTCTCTAGGGCCATTGCTTAAAAAAATATATAAAGTTTGGTGGTTCAAAGTAGTTTTCTAGCAAAAAACATGTTTTTTCATGTAAACAAAAAGTGTCAGGAAAGGCTTGGTCTTCAAGTGGTTAGAAGAGTGGGTGATATCTGGCATAAGCTTCTAATGTTAGCCCTGAAATGCCAGGATAGTGGAAGCACCCCCCCCAAATTATCCCATTTTGGAAAGTAGACGCTCCAAGGTAGTTGCATGGTGAGTATATTGCAGATCTCATTTGTTGCCAGTTTTTGAAAAGCAAAAATGTATTTTCCTCTTTTCCAAAACCATGTGACAAAAATTATATCTGCAAAATTTGGGGGGGTCATTGGGGGGGGGCGGGGTGTTAGGACTATCCTGGCATTTTAGAGCTTCTGAAACTGTGATAGGTAGTGAGGAAGTGGTATGAGAAAATATGCCCTTTGACAGCCTGAAACTGGTCATTGGATCTTGGGGGCCTGTATGTGGATAGGCTGCCAAAAAGTCTCTCACATGTGGTATCCCCATACTCGGGAGAAGTAGAAGAATGTGTTTTGGGATGTAATTCCATATATACCCTTAGCATACATGAGCAATATATCATTTAAGTGACCACTTACACCAATGCTGGGGTTTGCTACTTTAGTCAGTGACACTAATGCTGGGGATTATTACTGCATCCAATGACACCAATGCTGGGGGTAATTATTGTGCCCACTGACACCAATGCTGGGGCTTATTATTGCACTCACTGACACCAATGTTGGGGTTATTATTGCATTCACTGAAACCAATGTTGGGACTTATTATTGCATTTACTGACGCCAGTGCTGGGGGTTATTATTGCATCCATTGACACCAATGTCAGGGATTATTACTACAGCCACTGACACCTATACTGGGGGTTATTATTGCACTCGCTGAAACCAATGCCAAGGTTATGATACTCCAACTTCTGCAGTGTGCATTGCAATATGCTGCAAAAAATGCATTGAAACATGAAAATGCGTTGCTGCTGTGTGGCCCTCTGGAAGTGTCATGGGCTACACTGGGGGTTCTCTAAGTTGGCCAATACTGTTCTAGAGAAATCCCACAGGCACATACGTAATTATATGGGTCCAAGCTGGAAAAATGTAACTATGGAAAAAATGCCACACCTGGAATTCTTTTGTAAAACACCAGGGAAAGAAAAATCCATCTGTGCAGTGGGACTGCCCCTACACTGCAAGGAATAACTGCTCTTTTAGGAACCGATCCTCCAGTCCCATGAGCTGTAAGACTTACAAGACCAAAGGAAATGCTGGTAGCTAATTCTTGCTCTCGTTTTCTTGCCTTTCTTGGGCACAGCTTTGAAAGTTCAGGTCATATTTAATGTATGTCTAAAAATTAAACTTTATTTTTTATTAAAGTGATATTGGAACTAGTGATGTCCTTGATGTTCGAGTCGTATTGAAGTTCGACTCAAACATCGGCTGTTTGTGTGTTCGGCGAACACATGAACAGTAAGGGCGCTCCACAATGCACTGTTCTCTGACAGTGCATTGTGATTGGCCAAAGCAATGCACCTGACCTCCTACCAGGCCTAAAGGGCCTGGTGTGGTATTTATGGGGAACCTCACACACTTTTAAAAAAAATAAATTTACTGTGGGGTCCCTCCTAACCTTCCTACCAGACTTTAAAGGTACCCCCCAGGACCCCACTTTTTTGGGGCTTTTTTTAAAATAAAAATTTAATTTTTTTAAAAAAAGTCAGTCCTGCTGCAGCAGGTTCTATACATTGTACAGTAGTGCAACTTTGCAGGTAGTTTAGGGAACCCCCAGGAAACATGATACTTAAAGGAATTTTTCTTTTTTTTTACTTTAAGCAATGAAAAATGACTGCCCCTTTAAAAATGGTACTTTTTGAATTTCCTTTTTCACTGATTCATGTCCTTCAGGGCAGTACCCAAGTCCCCATACCCCTTTTATGGCCAGTAACTTGCATATACACCTTCAAAATTGGCAATTTTGAATTTACAAGTTCGAGTCCCATAGGCTTGGATTAGGTTTGAAGTTCGCGGTCAAATTTTCAGTTCAAATGTTAGACCGCGAACTGAACAGGGAAGTGTTTGTCTCATCACTAATTGGAACCTAAATTGTATAAGTTATATCAGATACTATTGAAATAATGTAGTCTTTGCTGCTCTTTCTTGTGAAATGCTTTCCTTTCAATGCAGAATGAACTTGTCCACCTGTGCACTATTGTTGAAATCCATTTTAAGGTGGCTCAGTTCTATTGCAGAATCCCATGGAGCCACCTGTGCATGCACTCTCCTTGCTTGCACGATGGCCAAGCTTCAACAGGTTAAACAGACTTTTATATATTGCAGTTCAGGTCCTAAGATGCAGATGCTGCTTTAGTTTTTTACTGTTTTATTTTACTTTATTTTTACCTGATGATCCTGCCAGTACTACATTTCCTGTCCTAGGGTAAATGCTCACTCACTGTATCTACAGAGGAGCAGTGTTGTCACTGTAGCACTACTGTTATGAGTCCCCCGATGTTGTGCGTACCCCTAAACTCTGCACAGCCAGACAACAGGTATTTTTCACACTTTCATCCACAGCCAGTGAACAGTCCGCGAGATTGGTTTTGTTATTTTATTAGAGGAAATAACTTGGATAGAGAAATAGGGATTATGGGATGTCCAGTCTGACTTGAATATATGAAGGGGGGAACAACTTCCTTCTTATGTACAGAAACATATTCTGGACTGTTTTTTTCCTTGAAAGCCATCAGGCTTTGCGAATCATACTTTTTCACTTTTTTCTGGTCGAAAATTCTTCATCCACATCGAATGATATGAATGGAGGAATCTGTTAGGCTCTTTTTCTTTCATGTATGCCCAGCATTAGGAGCATGGGGTGGTCAGTGGGCAATAGCTCCTATGCTTCAGCATATACTTTTTACTGTCATAGCCTTTTTCATTGATCGATGTGAGTTGAGAAATCTGCTAGAAAAAAAAGAATATACATTTATGCCACACTCCTAGTCTTAACTCCTCAAGTGGTTAAAAGGATATATCTTGGCTTATTTTCCTGCTGACAACAGGTTTACCAGACAGGAAAACTGCAACAAATAAACAGAAAAAAAATGTACAAGGATTCTTGGCTTTTCTATACTGAACTGCATAATTAACTATAATTACATACATAATAACTATAAAACATTGCTACAAAATGCATATCATTATTTCTGTCTGTGCTTCTGTTGAAGATTCATGCCCCTGCCCCCCACTTTCTGTCTGGTAGATCATTGTCATTAGGAAGGAAATTAAGTGAAATCTGCGGTTTTACCTTTCCCCTTTTAGCTAGCCAGAGGTGTACACAGGCCAGGGGTGGACTGACAACTCATGGGGCCCCCGGGCAATAGGAAATCATGAGGCCCCTGTGTCCTAGCCCACACTCAAACCACACCCAAAAAAGCCTATGAAAGGTACCAGGGGCATCTCATGGGGCCCCCTACTGACCCTGGGCCCTCGGGCAGTGCCCAAGTGGCTAAATGGTCAGTCTGCCCCTGACACAGGCCATCATCATGGCAGGAACTATACCCCCATCATTTTCAAGTGAATGGGGCTGCCTGCTCTGCAAGTGCCCCACAACTGCATACAGTGCACGCGGTTGCAGTGTATTAGTGTGGGGCAATCCAACCTTTCCTCACTGCCTGTCAAATTCTCTTTGTAGAGGAATCTAAAGGCGGATTCTTCTTCAGAGATCAAAGCAAGTGTTAACAAGCCCTAACAGTACACCTGGTTGAAATTAAAAAACAAATGGTAGGGTTCTTTCCCCTTTTCACTATATCCAAAGTTAGGAAAGTTTTGACTTGACATACACATTAGGACTGGAAACTTTACTAATGTATTAAAACATTTTATAGACAAAATTCATAATTCAGAAATGGCACTTTTTTCCACACAGAGTATTGAGAAATATGGAATTGCAGACACAAAATTATTATTATTATTATTATACAGGATTTATATAGTGCAACATGATAATTTGTTTTTAAAACTTTGAAGCAGATAGGTTTATTGGATATTTCGATTAAAAAACTCTCAGCCTTTTGGTCTGAATTCACATTGGGATATTACATTTTTTCCACAGACAGGTTACATTTGCCAGTACCTGCAAAGTCTAAATGTCATTTATATAGTATTGAATGTATAGAAACATTATATCATGGTTTGCAGTTGCCATCTATTGCCACCAGATGTCCTCGTAGTACTGTTGTCTCTATTCATATATTTGATACTGGTAAAAAATATCACAATTTTGTATCAATAAAGTGTAACAAATGTTTGATTCTTGGTTATGGGTTGAATATCATACTGATGGGATATCAATCTGTAGTTAAAAAAAATAAAAAGAGCTCTGTTAATATGTAGTGATGGTGCTGAATACGCCCCTGTTTGGTTCATGGTCAAATATTTGAACCTAACAAGCCCTTTGGGTCTGGTATAGATTTTAAGGGGTACCCCCATACCAATTTTTTTTTTTTAATGGCATGGGGGTCCCCCCCAAAATCCATACTAGACTTTTATCTGAGCATGCAGGCCGGCATGTCAAGAAAGGCCCCCCTCCTCCTGAACCATACCAAGCCACATACCCTCGACATGGGGGGGTGCCTCGGGGCAAGGAGGGGTCCCCCCTCAAAGCACCTTGTCCCCATGTCGATGGGGACAAGGGCCTCTTCCCCACAACCGTGGTGGGTGGTTGTGGGGGTCTGCAAGCAGGGGGCTTCTCCAAATCTAGAAGCCCCCTTTAACAAGAGGGCCCCAAGATCCCAGCCACACCCTATGTGAATAAGTATGGGGTACATGGTTATGACCTTCCCTTGCTCTATCCAAAAACAAATAAAAAGTTTTGCCTATAGTTCTACTTTAACTTTGCTGGAGTCCCTGACACAAAGATGCAAAGCCCTGCCTCTACCAAGATGGCTGATTCACACAGAGACACAGTACAGAACAAGGTATGATAAGTAATAGGAAAAGAGTCAGCTGTATGGAGACCACAAACAATACCGTGGACTAGTTCTTTGCTCCCTGTCTGCTTTTTTTTTTAGGAATTCAGTTCCTTTTGTGCCTAAAGGCCATTGATGAAAAGATGCGTGGGCCAAATTTATCAGCATGTATTCAGCTTATGCATACAGGCAGTTTGGCACCTACAGTGTAAAAACTGGGTATTTTCGGGTAGGAGAGAGACATAGGTGCAGCATACAGCCCACTGCCAATAGCCTGCCAAATCAATGACAAGCAGAAATATGTGGTAATAAAAGAGAACAGTAAGAGCAATGATCTGGTGCATTAAAACGGTTTTATTATTAGAGTAAAGACAAATACCATTACACTCACATATTTCATGAGGGAGCCGGCATGATGAAGGGGAGCATTGACATTGGAGTCAGCAGTGTGGAAACTGTCAGATCGGGGAACACAGCCAAAGGCCAGTGCGTGAAAGGATGGTAGGCTTGGTGATTCATTTCGGGGGTGGATCCCCAATTTCTCATGCCTGCTAGAAGACAGAGATGGAACATCCTAATACATAAACCATTGGAATGTGGCTGCCATATGTTAACGGCTTGGAATTGCAAAATAATCAAACAAAATATAACTATGAAACGAGTCCTTCTACATAAGTTGTACCTGTCTATATGCAGCCCTTTCACCTCTAATTCAGTTCAAAGTACACAGATCAAAGGATTTTTCTTTGCAGCAGAAGGGGGGGGGCGGGGATCTGATGTCACACCCACACTACACAGCTAGAGCATAGAGCTTCCTGTAATCTGAAAGCTGAGTGGAGATAAGAGTCACACTGGTTTACACAAGCTCATGGAGTCACCTGCTATGTGCTGGGCGAGGGGTTGCACACCATCACCCGCGATGCTGTGGATTCGGATTAACCTGTTAGGAGTGAGCCATGCAGATATCACAGACAAGAAAAAGCAGAGAGAAATGACACTCTGTGGTTTGTATTTAGACAAGTACACACTATAGACTGAAATGCTTTGTTCATTTTTCATTTCAGAGGTTTACAGCCACTTTAAATAACAGCACATAACATCAAACTTAGCATTTAAAGACCATGACATGTTTTATTGGCTTTGACTTTTTCTTATCCAAACACCAGCTTTATTGATTACCATAATTAGTAGAACACCAATTGTTTAGCCATAAAGACTCAAGTAGTAAATACAGTAAACTCATGAAAGCATAACTTAAGTTGGGTACATACAAATTGAAATTTGGCCACTGATCTACTTCTCTCCAACAGCCATGCTGGAAAACTTTAATTGATCAGTGGCTGCAGCTGCTGATTAGTGTATTCTGACAGCAGAGAGCAGTGCCAGGACAAAGTCATCCAGTGCCCAGGGTAAAAATGGCAAACTGTGCCCCATCCTTCCTAGGATTGGGCTAATAGTGGTGTAGGTGTGCAAAGTATGTAGTATACAGTATGTGATATGTGCCAATATACTACCAATTGTTGCGTTACACTTCAGTGAAATGAATAGTTCAAAATTGGTGCATAAATATTGGGCTAACAGTGGCTATGGTCAGTGGAGTCACTGAACGAAAAACATCCTTGCATCTGAGGTGTCACTGAAATGAATGAATGTCCCTGCATCCATGGTGTCACTAGAATGAAAAAAATGTTTCTGTGTTGATGGTATCACTGGAAGGAAACATGCAGGTGTTTCACTGGTGTCAGCCTGAGGACAGATTGGCATCTGTGTTAGTGGTATGCAGGACTGGTGCTAGACAATATTGTGCCCTAGGAAAGACCAGCTACTTGTCACCTGTGGTGGAAGGAAACAATATTGCATAATGGATAGGCTGCTTTTCAGACATGTAAAATGCTGAGCACAATCATTAAAAAAATTAACTCTTCCCATTAAATAGGAATTTCAGCATACCTTACATACTTCATAGACTACTTAGCGACCTTCACATCAGAGTCCCCCTTATCCTCCCTTATAAAAAAAAGTCCACCCTTACATCTGAGGTCCTCCCTTCACACATCAGCCCCCCTTACATCAGAGTCCTTCCTTACATAAATGTCCCCCCTCCTTATTCCAGTGTTTCCCCCTTACATCAATGTGCCCCCCCCCTTATATTAGTGTGCTCTTTCTTACATCAGTGTGCCCCCCCTCCTATATTCATGTGCACCCCTCCTTAAGTCAGTGTGCCTTCCTCCTTACATCAATGTGCCCCCCTCCTTACATTAGTGTGTGTCCCCCAACATCAATGTGCCCCCTCTCCTTACATCAGTATACCCCCTCATTGCATTAGTGTGCCCTCCCTCCTTACATCAATGTGCCCCCATTTATACATCAGTGTGCCCCCCTCCTTACATCAGTGTGCCGTGTGCACCTTTCTTACATCGGTGTGCCCCCTCTCCTTACATCAGCGTGTCCCTCTCCTTACATCAGTGTGCCCCCTCTACTTACATCAGTGTATCCCCTCTCCTTACATCAGTGTGTCCCCTCTCCTTACATCAGTGTGCCCCCTCTCCTTACATCAGCATGTCCCTCTCCTTACATCAGTGTGCCCCCTCTCCTTACATCAGTGTGCCCCCTCTCCTTACATCATCGTATCCCTCTCCTTACATCAGTGTGCCCCCTCTCCTTACATCAACATATCCCTCTCCTTACATCAGTGTGCCCCCTCTCCTTACATCAGCGTATCCCTCTCCTTACATCAGCGTGCCCCCTCTCCTTACATCAGCGTGTCCCTCTCCTTACATCAGTGTGCCCCTCTCCTTACATCAGTGTGCCCCCTCTCCTTACATCAGCGTGTCCCCCTCTCCTTACATCAGTGTGTCCCCTCTCCTTACATCAGTGTGCCCCCTCTCCTTACATCAGCGTATCCCTCTCCTTACATCAGTGTGCCCCCTCTCCTTACATCAACGTATCCCTCTCCTTACATCAGTGTGCCCCCTCTCCTTACATCAGCGTATCCCTCTCCTTACATCAGCATGCCCCCTCTCCTTACATCAGCGTGCCCCCTCTCCTTACATCAGTGTGCCCCCTCTCCTTACATCAGCGTATCCCTCTCCTTACATCAGCATGCCCCCTCTCCTTACATCAGCGTGCCCCCTCTCCTTACATCAGTGTGCCCCCTCTCCTTACATCAGCGTGCCCCTCTCCTTACATCAGTGTGCCCCTCTCCTTACATCAGTGTGCCCCCTCTCCTTACATCAGCGTGTCCCCCTCTCCTTACATCAGTGTGTCCCCTCTCCTTACATCAGTGTGCCCCCTCTCCTTACATCAACGTATCCCTCTCCTTACATCAGTGTGCCCCCTCTCCTTACATCAGCGTATCCCTCTCCTTACATCAGCATGCCCCCTCTCCTTACATCAGCATGCCCCCTCTCCTTACATCAGTGTGCCCCCTCTCCTTATATCAGCGTGTCCCTCTCCTTACATCAGTGTGCCCCTCTCCTTACATCAGTGTGCCCCCTCTCCTTACATCAGCGTGTCCCCCTCTCCTTACATCAGTGTGTCCCCTCTCCTTACATCAGTGTGTCCTCTCTCCTTACATCAGTGTGTCCCCCTCTCTACATAAATTTGTGCCCCCTACATCAGTGTACAACCCTCCTTAGATCAGTGTGCCCCCTTGTGATGGGAGTCACTTTGGGTGTGGGGCTCATGGAACCCAGCTTAGTTTGCAGAGGTTGGGAGACCCCTGTCTCAGCTCCCCATATCCCTCTTATGTGCAAGTCACCCTGTGTCTCTTAGGAGCACAAGGTGACTAATGGACGCTGAGAATGAGGTTGGAATTACTTCAGAAGGGACAGTAATATTTAACAGCCATATGAATGCTATTCCTGGTTGTTGATTCTGAACTAGACATGTGCATTGAAGGAGCTGGACCATCTGCTCTATAGTGAGATCCTAATTCATCAAACCATTGTCTAGGTGTGAATTCCCATTCACCTTTTGTTTGATCACCCAGCTAGCTAACCTAATTAACTTACTGTTTAGAGTGTTAAGTCTGTTTCTGTATATAGCTGTGTTTGCATATGATCATGTGATCAGTCTCAGTGTGCATTGTATAAAAAGCCCATTTGAGTTTAAAATAAAGAGTTCCATGTTCAGAAAGACTGGTGTCGTCTAGTCTTGTATGGTCGGCTGTGGTGCCTGTTGTCGGTGTTTGGACCGGGAATCGGTATTCTAACGGAAGTATTCAAGCGCAGTCTGGGTCGGTTCCATTACATTGGTGGCAAGTGGTGGGATTGTGTTTCCTGGCTGTGAACACATCCAAACCTCCACCGGGATCCAAGGTTCGGATTGCAGGAGAGGAGAGACAGACACCACCCGCAGCTTTGGAAACACGAGGTCTTATGCAGGCCATAGACGACCCGTTTATCAGCCGAATGAAAAATTGGCCGATATTCACACCACTAGTAGGGCAATGCCGTCGGCCGTTTTTCGCGGATCTTCTTGGTTTTTTTTTATCGGTCATGCTGGAAAATCTATGAAAAATGGCGATTTTTCATAAGCATTGGTGGCAGCATCCATGGCAGCAACGACCGATTTTTCGTTTATCGGCCAATAAACGGCCCATCTATGGCCAGCCTTATGGCGGATGCAGCAAGTGCTGGCTTACCTAGACACTCCTGTTGCTGCACTGGATGAGCTTGGATGGAGGAATGCGTCTGTCCAACAGCTGAATGAGGGTATGGAAGATGGAGCAGTCGGCTCATCCCTTCAATTACAGATCCCAGAATGTATGGATCTAATGGATTTTTCACTGGAGGATGTTATGCCTTCTACCAGGAAATGCAAAATCACGTGTATATATACATGATTTGGCACACCTGGCTGCCCTGTAGCAGTATTTCTGCTATAGGGCGGACGAGAAGTGGTTAAAGAACCATGATGTAATATACACAATGTGAAAAATTCACCATCCAAAAATATATATGCCTCCACCCATCACCATTAAAAACTTGACAAGGTTGTCAATTTAACACCAAGGAGTCTGGACTAAAAATTACGTAGGAGCGATGCCTGACCATCAGCAATTCTATGATTCAAGCTTCATAAGCCTCTGCTCAAACCTGAGCATATAGCGTTTAACAATGTATCCACTGGAAAGGAGGAAAAAGACAAGACATGGTGCTGGAGGTAGCAGCTAATTTGCAACACTGAAATAGACTGAATCTAATTGATGCAAAACAACATATGCAATGTATCAAAACAGCTATAATGCAAAGGGAAAGTTTAAGAATGGCAGAAACAGGATTGAAAGCTGAGTGAATGTAATTAACTGATTGCTGCTGGAAAATTGAGAAGTATCAAGGTGGTACGGACAATGCTGCAGTTAATTTTGCTCACACACACAACACAGTGGATAACCTTTAGATTTTAAGCAAACACAATACATGTCTTGTCAATCCAATATAAAATAAGGCAGTTCCATGGGTTGTGGAATATACTACTCTTAACAGTGTAGACCCAGATTTGGAAGGCAATGGAGAAACCTTTATAGGCAGTTACCACATAAATAACACACTGGCTGCAGATTCACTTACGGCCAAACTGAACATATGTGGCTGAGAGTGATTACTGCATCCTGGTGAGAGTGGAAATACTTTCTGACAGTTCGAACAATATGGACTGTTGCCCTGTCATCCTGTCAAGTAAAGCCTTCAGGCAATTCAAAATTTGTGTTTCCGACTCATACATGTGGCCTCAGTTGCCCTAAGTCCAGACACCACGAGGTAGATTTATCATCCTTCCATATTCGTATGGGATGCTGCTCTCCTCAGTGGTACACCATTTACTCTGTAGAAGGGCCGCACATGTGCAGGGGAAACTCCCCAGTACTCAGCCCTGCTCCACTGCCATACATTGCAGTGTGACTCCAGACATCAAGTTACTGTACCGAGACACCATGTAAATGGAGGCTAGTGATGATGCGTTTTTCCAGCTTTTTTAGATGCAGGCTTCCTCAATACCAATAGGGGGTGCTAACCATGCTTTAATTTATAGACTTTGCTAATTAAATGCAACATTTTGAGCTGTAGGTGGCGCCAATTACCTGCTTCAACCAGCAACATTTGATAAACTTATGCAGGCCATAGACGGGGAGAAAACCGACCGGTTTTTTAACAAAAAAACTAAAAATCGGTCATTCAATAGGCCGACGTTACCACCAACAGTAAAAAACAAATCGGCCGATTTTCTTCCCGTCTACGGCCGGCATTTAATTACTTCTGTCCCTGCAGAGAGCCCCGCTATTATATTTGACATTAAAAAGTATTGCGGTTTCAACATTGTATCTATTTGTATCCATTTCGGATACAGATGGTTTTTTTCGGATACAAATAGATACATTGTTGCAACCGCAATACTTTTTAATGTCAAATATAATAGCGGACTGGAATTCTTCTTTCTTCTTTCTCTTCTTTCTTCTTCTCTCTTCCTTCTCTCTTCCTTCTCTCTTCTTCTTCTCTCTTCTTCTTCCTTTCTCTTCTTCTCTCTTCTTCCTCTTCTTCCTTTCTCTTCTTCTTCTTCCTTTCTCTTCTCCTCTCTTCTTCTCCTCCCTTCTTCGCCTCTCTTCTTCTTCTCTCTTCTTCCTCTTCTCTCTTCTTCTCTCTTCTCTCTTCTTCTTCTCTCTTCTTCTCTCTTCTTCTTTTCTCTTCTTCTCTCTTCTTCTTTTCTCTTCTTCTCTCTTCTTCTTTTCTCTTCTCTCTTCTTCTTCTCTCTTCTTCTTCTCTCTTCTCTTTTCTTCTTCTCTCTTCTTCTTCTCTCTTCTCTCTTCTCTCTTCTTCCTTCTCTCTTCTCTCTTCTTCTTCTCTCTTCTCTCTTCTCTCTTCTTCTTCCGTCTCTCTTCTCTCTTCTTCTTCCTTCTCTCTTCTTCTTCCTTCTCTCTTCTCTCTTCTTCTTCCTTCTCTCTTCTTCTTCTTTCTCTCTTCTTCTTCCTTCTCTCGTCTTTTTCCTTCTCTCTTCTCTCTTCTTCTTCCTTCTCTCTTCTTCTTCCTTCTCTCCTCTACTTCTTCCTTCTCTCCTCTCTCTTCTTCTTCCTTCTCTCCTCTCTCTTCTTCTTCCTTCTCTCTTCTCTCTTCTTCTTCCTTCTCTCTTCTCTCTTCTTCTTCCTTCTCTCTTCTCTCTTCTTCTTCTTCCTTCTCTCTTCTTCTGCCTTCTCTCTTCTTCTTCCTTCTCTCTTCTTCCTTCACGGCTCATGCGCAGATTTTTTATCGGTAAAAAGATCGGTCGATTTTCCCATCATTGCCACGAAAATCGGCCGATTTTTTTCCAACTTTACCGATCAAAAAAATCTGACAAAATTCAGAAAAACTGCTGACCAATTAACCCATTAACGGTGCGAAAATCGGCCGATTTTCGACCCATCTATGGCCTGCATTAGTGACCCAATAATCCATGCTAATACAAAATTCACAATACCCATTTGATAATAATAGCTAAAAAAGAATAAAGGCAAAGCTAGAGACATGAAAAAAATGATCAGCCATCAGGGCATCGTCAGCATCCAGGGGAACCAGACAGCACCAATAAGATCAAAATCACAGTTTAAAATGTCATACTTTCACAGTTCAAGGAACACCCCAAAATTTAGTTCTAGTAAACCCCCGGAGATTAGGATTCCCAGCCTATATATCCATCATTTCTCATGTTGGAGAAGAATTTTATGAAAATCACCACGACGTGTGGGTAGCTTTAGGCAAATATCCCTTTAGCCCTAAAGCAGGAGGTAAGGCCCCCATGTTTCTCTTTGAAATGGAGTGCCAGAGGATTCATCTTTTCCCCCTCCCTTGGTTTAGCTTTGCTTTTAATGGCTCTAAGGTGTTCACCAATGCAGACACTGAGAGTTCTCTTGGTTTTTCCCACATAGAACTTCCTACATGGACATTCATATACAGTACCCTTTCAGTTGAGCAATTTATGAAGCTCTGGATGTCATAAGATTTTCATTGGTCTGCATTTGTAAACACTTTTGTTTATTCAATGAAGGGGAAAACCGAACAGTGTCCACACAGAAACATTCCGGTGGTTTTAGGTAACCAATCGATAGCTGTCCTTTCAGTGAACTCAGAATGTACAAGGATGTCTTTTAAATTACTAGCTCTCCTAGCTACCATTGAGGGTTTAGGGCCTACAATTTGTGCAATTTTAAGATTGGATGCTAGAACATGACAATGTTTGGTAAGTATGGATTTTACCTCCCCCCATTGGGAACCAAACCTTGTAATAAATCTTGCAGAGCCTTTCACTTCATTTAAATCAGGATCAATTTGCTGTTGCTGAAGGAGATCAGTCTGTTCTCTGATAAATGCTACCCTCCTAGCCGACTTCAATACCCGATGGGAGTATTCCTGTTCCTGGAATTTTTAATACATTTGGTTGGAGTACAGTTTCTCCTAATACAGAGGAATTGGCCCCTTGGGATCCCCCTTTTTAAAGATTCCAGGTGGTGAAGGATGTTGACAGCTGTATTCTTGCTAAACATTGTAGTACTTAGAAGTCCGTCTTGAATTGACATATAAAGATCAAGTAATGGAATCTCCTTATGATGGAAAATTAAACATCAAACAGATATTCCGATCATTAAAGCCCAATTCAGTAATGAAGGCTTGCAATTGAACCACCAAGCCTGTCCAAATAAGTAATAAACCATTGATGTATCTAATCCAGGCAGTCACATGTGCTCAGTAAAGCTGGGAATTATATACCAGATCACATTCCCATTTGCCAAGATGTAAGAATGCATATGCAGGGGCCCAAGGGGCCTCTATAGAGGTGCCTCTGATCTGTTGATAATAGCTCCCTAGAAATTTAAAATAGTTATCCAAAAAGACAAACTCAAGTAGTTGAGGAATAAATTCATTTTGGGACCCCATGTTAGAGTAATGGATCCCTAAGAAGTAAGCCACTGCCAGAAGGCCTCATCTGTGGGGTATGGACATGTAGAGACTCCACTTCCTCCCCCACAAGTAGGGCCCCTTCAGGGATCTTCAAACCTTGAAACCTCAAAAGGACATCCCTTGTGTCTTGCACATGGCAGCTTGACCACCATGTCCTTAATGACACCATCAAGGTATTTCCCTATTCCCTCAAGTGGACCAGAGGTTTCAGAGGGTTTTTATGAATCTTCGGTATAACATAAAAAGTAGAGATATAAAAATTTTCAACCCTAAAATAGTTAAACAACTTCTTAGAAAGTAGAGCAGCCTCTTTTTCCAACATAAGTTTGCCATTCAGTTAATACACTAATGTTGGGAAGGGATTTTGAGACAAATTCAAATAAGTTGTATGGTCATCCGGTTGCCTCTGCATCTCTGCAACGTAGTCATAATCATTCAGTAGTACCACATTTCCACCCTCGTCACTAGATTTTATTACAATATTCAAAACATTTTTTAATTCATTCAGAGCTCTGTGTTCCTTTTTAGATAAATTGTCACCCAAATTAAGGAACCACTTTAACTTTTTGAGGTCCTTCTGGACAAGTTCCAAAAAGAGGCTAAACCATTTGTTATTCTGTAAGGGGGGCATTTTTGTTGACTTAATATTTAAGTCCACAGTTCTCATGGATTGTGAAGTCAATTCTTCCATATCCAACTCAGAATCAGGGCTTTCCTCCAAAAGACTAATTAAATCACTTAGGGCTTGTAGTTCTTAATCATCAGGGAGAGTATCTTCCTGGGTGACAGGTTCATCAGATCTAACAAAAAAGGTCCTAAATACCACCTTTCTAAGGAACAAGTTGAGGTCTTTAAACACCTTAAACTCATCCATAACACTAGCAGATGAGAAGGACAGACCCCTTTGCAAAAGTTTAATATGTCTATCCTGCAAGACAAAATCAGTTTTATATCCATCAGATCCTCAGTATGTGTTTGTGACTTTATTGTTGAGGATTCTATTATTTCCTCTGACATTCTGACAGTTCGAACCATATGGACAGATGCCCTGTCATCCTGTCAAGTAAAGCCTTCAGGCAATTCAAAATTTGTGTCTCTCGCTCACGTACAGATGGCCTCAGTTGCCCTAAGTCCAGACACCATGAGGTAGATATATCATCCTTCCATGGTCAGATGGGACGGCATGGTCAGAAGTGATCCCTTGTGAAAAAGTCGGAAGTGACGAAACGCGTCAGGGTCGTGACGTCAGACGCTAGGCCGGAAGGTGCAGAGCGGCCATTTTGGAGAAGGTCTCAGTTGAGCACGGAGACCAGCGAGGATGGACGGCAATTTTTATCATGTAAGCTGTGCTAATAAATTTTGTTAATATTTGTATTACGCCACTGAGTCTGCTCCCATTTATTCTGTGAGGAACGGGGATCTCGATGCCCGTCATTGTGCGAGGAAGCTGTTTTACCAACTACTGTTAAGGATGACACATCCCCAGTGAAGGCAATTACATGTGGCACAAAGTCTAAGGGGTAATTGTATTTATCCTACACGTGGAGTGGCACGTATTTGATACTTTTTGTCACTGATCACTCAGTGTGTTTTGAAGAGTGTCACGTCTTGCAGTGGTGGTTTCGTAGGACCACTAGTTTAGTGGTGTGTTGTGTTTTTTAATTCACATGTGTGATGTTGTGTCACTAGTGTGTTGCATGCTATCACATACATTGATTCTAAAGGATAATGCACCATATTTAGTTTATATTTTTTTGAGGTACTGTTTGGATTAAAAGGAAGATTTGGACATTATCACATTTTGGAAGATTGAAGAAGTGAGGAATATCACAATTTATAACTTTATAAGTTTTTTTGGGACTTTATATTTTATATTTATTTTATTTTTATTTTTTGCATGGGACTTGTGATGGACATTATTTTGTGTATATGAGTTTTGGTATTGGTTTATGAAAAGGTTATTGGTTTTTGCACTTTCAAGGGTGAAAGGTTTGACTTTTCATGTGGGTAATTGAGTTTTAATTCAATAAAAATATAAACTGCAGCATTAAACAAAAAAGATTAAAAATTTGAAAAACCCACAATAGGGGTGCATAAATCAATCTCTTTTTAAAACGTCTACAAAAATCAGATGTCTATCATCTGGTTTGACATTAGCTCTTCTGTAACCCTTGAGTGCTTGCTTTACTGCAAAAATAACTAGTACAAGGGGAAGCTTTAATAATATGAATAAAAAGGAAACTTCTGCTAACATTTGTACTAGTTGGCTATAGGATATTTTATTTTGCATTAAACAGCAGATAAAAGCCAGAACAGTTTTTTTTTTTCAGAAGACAAATCAGGTAATAAACCAGTCTTTATTAAATGTAATCTACCTATTCCAGGTGATTGAATATTCTGACCAAGTACTAGTAGCCAAAAAATTATTTATGGCATCCTAATGAAACCTAAGGAGCTGAAAAGCTTCAGGAATAATAGGCAAAAGCCTAAAGCTGATTTGATATCTACTATGGCAAGTAAATAGAGAAAATTGTATTTGAGGCTGTGTGGACTTTCATGGTACCACCATAAACATTACAACATACAGTGGGGCAAAAAAGTATTTAGTCAGTCACCAATTGTTCAAGTTCTCCCACTTAAAAAGATGAGAGAGGCCTGTAATTGGCATCATAGGTAGACCTCAACTATGAGAGACAAAATGAGAAAAAAAAATCCAGACAATCACATTGGCTGATTTGGAAAGAATTTATTTGCAAATTATGGTGGAAAATAAGTATTTGGTCACCTACAAACAAGCAAGATTTCTGGCTCTCACAGACCTGTACCTTCTTCTTTAAGAGGCTCCTCTGTCCTGCACTCATTACCTGTATCTGTGTGTGTGGGCACTATTCATATATGTGTTCATATATGTGTGCATATATTTATATGTTTTTATACAATATATTCATAATCCAAGTACAGTCCACACTCAGTAATAACGGAGTAATCACTCCACCTCTTCCCCTCCTTATTTGCCCCCTTTTTTTTGAATTGCTCATAATCGTCACATTACAAATTCATTGTTTATTATTAGAGTTCTGTATTTCCCTTCTTGATGGGTTAATTTAATTATTTTATATTTTATTTTATGATATTTTTTATATTCTTGTTATATGCACTTATACCTTTGTCTGTATACACATATATATATTATTTCAGTCCCCTGTAGACAATGGGTTTCCTTTCTCCTCCCCTTTACAAGTGTAAGGTAATTTTACCATAATAGTATTACATCTAAATTAAGTCAATTTATTACTGCTAGTAGTATCTGCTCTAATCAAAATTTAGAGGATACTGATGACTTTTTAATGCTCACTCTCAATATCCATGTTTATGTAAAAAACAAATATATATATATTTATAATTAAGATCACTTCTTAGTAGAATTTTAAATGAATGGCAACATTAACCACTTCAAGTCCGGACACTTTCACCCCCTTCCTGTCCAGGCCAATTTTAAGCTTTCAGCGCTATCACACTTTGAATGACAATTGCGCGGTCATGAAACACTGTATCCATATGAATTTTTTAGCATTTTTTGAGACAGATAAAGCTTTATTTTGGTGATATTTATTCACCACTGGGATTTTTATTTTTTTTGCTATATAAATGAAAAAGTCCAAAAATTTTGAAAAAAGGTGTTTTTCTTATAAAATTTTGCAAATAAATAATATTTCATCATAAATCTTGGCCAAAATTCATTCAGTTTTCTTTTTAGTAAAACAAAATAACCCAAATTAGTTTATAACCAAAAATTATAATTTAAATTTTTTTTTATATTTTTATATTATAATTTATGGGTTTTTTTACATACTGTCACCCTAGCACTACAGTGTCACCATGGTGACACTGTATTACTTGTGGGGGGTGATGAAGATTTTTTTTTTTTTTGATTGCACTGATTGCTTTTACACCCATAAAGGATGTAAAAGCAATAATTTCTCCTTCTCTCTGGCTGCATTCTTGCAGCCTTTGAGAAATACTGTCTGAGCTGTGATTGGTCACAGCTTGTCACATGATACAAAGCTGTTGTGAATAGCCTTGTACCATGTGACCTCTGTGATCATTCACAGATTTCACACGTAGTAAGCAATGATGTCAGAAGTGACATCTTGCTTACTACTCTGCATGTGATCACTGATTGGCCAATCAGTGATCACATGATCGGGATCTTGCACAGAGGTCCCGTACGACGATCGGTGTTCCACTGTGTCCAGAGGACACAGCGGGCACCGGATCGCAGTGCTGTGCACTCCCAGGGAGCGCGCACAGTCCAAAATGGCGGGTACCATTTATAAACGGCAACCTGCCCCTGGACTGCCACCGTCCGGCCGTTTATATACAGCGGTCAGATGGCAAGTGGTTAAGTTTAACTATATATATACAGTTGCAAGAAAAAGTATGTGAACCCCTTGGGATTACGTGGAGTTTTGCATGAATTGGGCATAAAATGTGCTCTTAACGTCATCTAAGTCACAACAATAGAAGAACACAGTCTGGTGAACATAATACTACACAAACATTAGATGTTGCCATGGTTTAATTGCACATAACATGTAAACATTCACAGTGCAGGGAGGAAAAAGTATGTGAACCTTTGGACTTAATAACTGGTTGACCCTCCTTTGGCAGCAATAACCTCAACCAAACGTTTCCTGTAGTTGCAGATCAGACCTGCACAACGATCTGGAGTCATTTTGGACCATTCCTCTTCACAAAACTGTTTCAGTGTAGCAATATTCTTGGGATGTCTGGTGTGAATCGCTCTCTTAAGGTCATGCCACAGCATTTCAATCGGGTTGAGGTCAGGACTCTGACTGAGCCACTCCAGAAGGCGTATGCAGCAAAGCAGCCCCAAACCATGATGCTCCCTCCGCCATGTTTCACAGTGGGGATGAGGTTTTGATGTTGGTGTGCTGTGCCTTTTTTTCTCCACACATAGTGTTGTGTGTTCTTCTCAAACAACTCAATCTTGGTTTCATCTGTCCACAGTATATTTTGCCAGTAGTGCTGTGGAACATCCAGGTGCTCTTTTGTAAACTTCAACTGTGCTGCAATATTCTTTTTGGACAGCAATGGCTTCCTCCGTGGTGTCCTCCCATGTACTCCATTCTTGTTTAATGTTTTCCTTATTGTAGATGTGTCAACAAAAATGTTAGCATGTGCCAGAGATTTCTGTAGGTCTTTAGCTGACACTCTGGGATTCTTCTTTACCTCATGCAGCATTCTGCGCTGTGCTCTTGCAGTCATTCTTACAGGACGACCATGCCTAGGGAGAGTAGCAACAGTGCTAAACTTTCTCCATTTGTAGACAGTCTGTCTTACCGTGGACACATGAACATCAAGGCTTTTGGAGATACTTTTGTAACCCTTTCCAGCTTCATGCAAGTCAACAATTCTTGATCGTAGGTCTTCTGAGAGCTCTTTTCTGCGAGGCATGGTTCACATCAGACAGTGCTTCTTGAAACCAGTAAACCCAAAACAGGTGTGTGTTTTTTAAGGGCAGGACAGCTGTCAGCAACACATCCAATATCATCACACTGATTGGAGTCAAGGTTGGCTCACTCCTGGCTCCAAATAGCTCTGGGAGAAGTCATTAAGCTACGGCCTCACATACTTTTTCCTCCCTGCACTGTGAATGTTTACATGTTATGTGCAATTAAACCATGGCAACATCTAATGTTTGTGTAGTATTATGTTCAGCAGACTGTGTTCTTCTATTGTTGTGACTTAGATGACGTTCAGAGCACATTTTATGCCCAATTCATGCAAAACTCCACGTAATCCCAAGGGGTTCACATACTTTTTCTTGCAACTGTATATATATATATATATATATATACCTCTTGCGCGTATATGGAACCCCTAAATAAAGCTGCTTTCACCCAACCTGACCCAATAGGCATGAAAACATAAAAAATAAGAAATGGTGAAGCACTCTGTATCCAATCGTGACCAACCGTGTAAAATAGTGAAAAACAGGAGATCCTGTTATATAAAATAACATGTGACTTCTAAACAAATATAAACTATAAATTATAAAATCCCCCTCCTGTCCCAATAATGGGACTACACAAATAGTGTGTCAAGTGAATCCCTTTTTAGGGACAAATAATACAGTGTTAAGTGACACAAATAAACCCCCTTAAACGTTTATAAATCCTCAACATGATCAAAAAATATATATTTAAGAAAATATAATGTCCAAACAGCATATAAATATAATCTTGATCTTCATATAATTCATGCAAGTGATGCCGTGAAAAAACAGTGATCTTCACTCTGGTGAACAAACTCCTCAGAAATGGCCAAAATGGCCCCTCACCTCCAAACCGTGACCACTAAGGGCCAACACGCTTTTAAGGATCACCTCCCGATCCTAGATGTAAACTGGTCCCAGGAAATGAACGCCACACAACCTCCTTTATGTACCACCGCTCAGCTCCCTCCTGGCACAGGTACCACGATATAGCTCACCCCCACTCAGGATCATAATAGTGATACAAAAAAAGATTCCTCCATGGTGCAGTAACATTTTTAATCCATAAAACATTAAGAAACAGAATTTACACTCACATGTATTCTGCAATAAACAGACTCTTAAACCTCATGCATATAAGTGCACTGCATGGGTTTGTAAGGTGTACCAAGATGGCCACCACGCCCGGAAGTGCGTCACCATGTCACCGGCAGTTGCGTTCCAACGCGTTGTGTCACGTTGTCACGTGACTTCATCAGGGTATCCTATTTGTACCTAAAAAGGGATTCACTTGACACACTATTTGTGTAGTCCCATTATTGGGACCGGAGGGGGATTTTATAATTTATAGTTTATATTTGTTTAGAAGTCACATGTTATTTTATATAACAGGATCTCCTGTTTTCACTATTTTACACGGTTGGTCACGATTGGATACAGATTGTATCTGAGCACTGTGTGTGGATCATATACAGCGGGGCTAAAAAGTATTTAGTCAGCCACCAATTGTGCAAGTTCTCCCACTTAAACAGATGAGAGAGGCCTGTAATTGGCATCATAGGTAGACCTCAACTATGAGAGACAAAATGAGAAAAAAAATCCAGACAATCACATTGGTTGATTTGGAAAGAATTTATTTGCAAATTATGGTGGAAAATAAGTATTTGGTCAATATCAAAAGTTCATCTCAATACTTTGTTATATATCCTTTGTTGGCAATGACAGAGGTCAAACGTTTCCTGTAAGTCTTCACAAGGTTGGCACACACTGTTGCTGGTATGTTGGCCCATTCCTCCATGCAGATCTCCTCTAGAGCAGTGATGTTTTGGGGCTGTCGCTGGGCAACACGGACTTTCAACTCCCTCCAAAGGTTTTCTATGGGATTGAGATCTGGAGACTGGCTAGGCCACTCCAGGACCTTGAAATGCTTCTTACGAAGCCACTCCTTCATTGCCCGGGCGGTATGTTTGGGATCATTGTCATGTTGGAAGACCCAGCCACGTTTCATCTTCAATGCCCTTGCTGATGGAAGGAGGTTTGCACTCAAAATCTCACGATACATGACCCCATTCATTCTGTCCTGTACATGGATCAGTCGTCCTGGTCCCTTTGCGGAGAAACAGCCCCAAAGCATGATGTTGCCACCCCCATGCTTCACAGTAGGTATGGTGTTCTTTGGATGCAACTCAGCATTCTCTCTCCTCCAAACACGACGAGTTGTGTTTCTACCAAACAGTTCTATTTTGGTTTCATCTGACCATATGACATTCTCTCAATCCTCTTCTGGATCATCCAAATGCTCTCTAGCAAACTTCAGACGGGCCCGGACATGTACTGGCTTAAGCAGGGGGGCACGTCTGGCACTGCAGGATCTGAGTCCCTGGCAGCGTAGTGTGTTACTGATGGTAGCCTTTGTTACGTTGGTCCCAGCTGTCTGCAGGTCATTCACTAGGTCCCCCGTGTGGTCCTGGGATTTTTGCTCACCCATCTTGTAATCATTTTGACCCCACGGGGTGAGATCTGCATGGAGCCCCAGATCGAGGGAGATTATCAGTGGTCTTGTATGTCTTCCATTTTCTAATTATTGCTCCCACAGTTGATTTATTCACACCAATCTGCTTGCCTATTGCAGATTCAGTCTTCCCAGCCTGGTGCAGGTGTACAATTTTGTTTCTGGTGTCCTTCGACAGCTCTTTGGTCTTCACCATAGTGGAGTTTGGAGTGTGACTGTTTGAGGTTGTGGACAGGTGTCTTTTATACTGATAACAAGTTCAAACAGGTGCCATTGATACACGTAATGAGTGCAGGACAGAGGAGCCTCTTAAAGAAGAAGGTACAGGTCTGTGAGAGCCAGAAATCTTGCTTGTTTGTAGGTGACCAAATACTTATTTTCCACCATAATTTGCAAATAAATTCTTTCCAAATCAGCCAATGTGATTGTCTGGATTTTTTTTCTCATTTTGTCTCTCATAGTTGAGGTCTACCTATGATGCCAATTACAGGCCTCTCTCATCTTTTTAAGTGGGAGAACTTTCACAATTGGTGGCTGACTAAATACTTTTTTGCCCCACTGTATATTATTTTACAGTGTGTGTGTCATGTAGTTCATTATAGAGCGCTTCACCATTTCTTATTTTTTGAAGTGGTTAAGTTTACATACTTTATCATGTCATTTTAGCATGTTTTGATTGGAAGTTATAATTTTACAATTGTACCTATAATAATGGTGTTTAATGATTTTTAATGTTTGTTATTATGTATCAAGTTCCTATCTCCATGGTTTTTACACATATGCATTTTTGTTGTGACACTACCCCCTACCCCCTATGATCTGTGTGTCCCTTTCATAGGGGAGGCTCACACATAGGTACTGACTATATATATATGAGAGGGCCCTCTGAGCCTGACTAGCTCTGATGAGGGGACCCCCCTTCGAAAAGCGTCAGCGTCATTCTGAGAATTTCCCCTTCAGATGGGACTTGCATGTGTCTCCTTATAGTAGGATGCGCTTTTGGATTTTATATGTCTGTTTTATTACTACTCTTGTGAGTATATCTCCTAAATCAATACATTTACTGTTTACTAAGGTAATGTGCAAGGTTTGTGCGCTCTGTCTTTGTTTTTCACTACAGTTTGTATCAAGCTTTCCCAGCTTTGTGTTGGAGCTGCACAACCTTTGATTGGTTTGGGACGAACTTCCATACATCTTTATTACTTTTATACTATTGATCCATCGGCCCTCCATTGGTCTGGGTCCCTGAGCGCAGGAGGTATTGTATTTGCGTTGATGGAGAAATTGAACCAGGGTGGATTTGATTTAAATCAAGTTGATTTAAGTCACAATTTAAATCACTAGGGAAAAGGCTTGGTTTAAATCATAATTTTTAAAGAGCAACTGTCATCTCTGTCCTGCAGTGGCTCCTCTTCTGACTTGCTGTTGACTCACCGACAGTCCCATTTCACTTTAATGAGACGGCTGGTGATACAGCAGTGACACAACAAGGTGAGTTACATGGCGGCAGCAGGTGAGTGGATACCCGCTAACAAGTGCTTTGATCGAACTAAAATGACAGGTGCTCTTTAAATGTAAGGAATCCAACTCATTCTTTCTGGTAACTAAAATCTTTAATATTTGCAAACCAAATTAAGATTTCCTTTTTAGAATAAAAAGCTATCAGGGTAGTAAAACAGCGATATCAGAACCGATTTTAGCTTAATCACACATAGCTGGAGAACTACTCATATTCTTTTATTTCATGTTTTTTTCTCATGATTACTATGAAATTGTGTGAACACAACAATACAGTGCATGTTATCTAAGCTTGCAGAGCTTGGATTCATTTAATGAGTTTACCAAAAATGTAAATATTGCAGAATATAGAAAAATGTAAATATTGCAGAAAATAAATCTGATTTTAAATTTAAAAAAATCAGATTTAAATTAAAAAAAAAGATTTTTTTTTTTAAATCACCGATTTTTATCCACCCTGAATTGAACTTACCCAGAGGGTAAACCAACACACTGTAGAGTACCAGAACCAGGTGGTATGGGGCAATACTTAAGGGAGAGACGGATATCTGTACAATTAGATACACCTATTGATTAAATATGTGGAATTCAGATTCAAAAATAACCACAAAATTGCGAACAACAATAAAGTATATAAGTGTAAGGCCAATAGATATACACACCACATCAAATTAATTCTTAAAAGTCTCTATAACTTCTAGAGGTGGTGGTGGACAGCGATGACCAAATGGATGATATATACATTGCATTTAACAGCTTCAAAAAGTTATAGCCTCCGTTGTACTGATCTTTTGCTAATAGTGCATTCTGACCAAACAGTAATGTAAAGGTCAAAAGAATGCTATAGACAGAAGATAAAGAATTATGTAGGATCATTAAGGCAGTGTTTTTCAACCACTGTGCCGCGGCACACTAGTGTGCCGTGAGATATTGTCTGGTGTGCCGTGGGAAAAATTGCAATTTCATCCGTAACATGTGGCCTCGGCTCACAAATAGACCAATCATTAGAACAACAATGGGCAAACTACGGCCCGGCGGACCTTTTAATCCGGCCGTGATACTGTCAGGATGATCTGTCCCCCTCGACGTATCTGCGCATGTGCCGGAGATCGCCGATCGGCTGCTAATGCCTGAAACTGGCACATGCGCAGATACGTCGAGGGGGACAGATCCTCATAGGAGACAGATTTTCATGCTACACCGGAACGGCGAGAGGAACGCGCGGAGCAAAGGTAAGTGAATTGACACAGGGGGGGCTT
This sequence comes from Staurois parvus, assembly GCF_062004578.1. NCBI lineage: Eukaryota > Metazoa > Chordata > Amphibia > Anura > Ranidae > Staurois > Staurois parvus. The sequence goes on from NW_028318060.1 coordinate 9,350,456, forward strand.
GGGGACTTAATATGGGGGATGAATTAATATGGGGGATGAATTACTATATGGGGGATGAATTACTATATGGGGGATGAATTACTATAGGGGGGATGAATTACTATATGGGGGATGAATTACTATAGGGGATGAATTACTATATGGGGGATGAATTACTATATGGGGGATGAATTACTATAGGGGGGATGAATTACTATAGGGGGGATGAATTACTATATGGGGGATGAATTACTATATGGGGGATGAATTACTATAGGGGATGAATTACTATATGGGGGATTAATTACTATGGGGGATGAATTACTATATGGGGAATGAATTACTATATGGGGGATGAATTACTATGGGGGATGAATTACTATATGGGGGATGAATTACTATGGGGGATGAATTACTATATGGGGGATTAATTACTATGGGGGATGAATTACTATGGGGGATGAATTACTATATGGGGGATGAATTACTATATGGGGGATTAATTACTATGCTTACTGTGGGGGAATATTACTATACTTACTATGGATGACACATACACATCATTCATCTACTCTTGGTCCGGCCCCCCGGGTCCAATTATAAAATACTTTATTATTTCATAATAAAGTAATTATAAAATAATTTCTTTGTGTTTGATTCCTATTCAAGAGAATTACTTTATATATAGTCAATATAGGCACAGAGGTAAATTTTTTTAACATTTTCTAATGGTGGTGTGCCTCGTGATTTTTTTCATGAAAAAAGTGTGCCTTTGCACAAAAAAGGTTGAAAAACACTGCATTAAGGGAACTTTCTTTAGGAAATGAGAGGTGTTGAGTAAGTCTAAAGGAATTGACTATTTTTAATCCTTATACTGCTATCATTATTAAACAGATAGGAAAGTATATCATAGTTACTTGTTTTAATATTTTTACATTTCTTCAGTTACTTCTTGGTTTCCACGCCTAGGAAAATGATGTCACACATCTCAGGAACCTCCAGGAGCAGAGGGAGGCTTCTCAGCTCAGCCAATGCCTGAGCTAAGGACAGATGGATTCCAGGAAGTATATGCTGCATGAATCATTTGCCCTTACTCAAAATGAATTCTCAGCAAAACAAAGCATGGAGACATGGATGGATGGGTGAGTTTGCTTTGAATATTAACAAATTAAATAGAATTTTTGGTTTCTGGTACTCAGATGCAGTGCAGTTCCACTTTAAAGTGAAGTATGGAGGATGTGATGAAAATGGGCCAGCTTCCCTTCCTTCACCTATATTTTTAAAAATTATTTCTTTAACAGTATAAAAACAATTATCAGTTTAAATTGCCTACTATCTTACAACTTAAACCATTAAAGTTGGACGTTTAAAAACAGAATTGAAACCATTAATGAGTAGCTGATCTTCCTCAGTTTGAGTAAAACAGTAACTAATTTAGCATTTTTTCCAGCTTGACAGGTGTGCAGGTTTAAAAAATCTTCATAGTGGTTGAAAACCACTGCAGAAAGAGCATTCATGTTTGTATTTACACTAGTTTTCATTAAAGGCAAAGCATACACCCTTCCTAAACACAGAGGAACTAGTAGTGGGAAGAGGGTGCTTGAAAGACATCAGTCTCCGTGGCCAAATAAGCTTCAACCAGAGACCCACATGCTTCATTCCCCATGTTAAATTAGGGTACACTGACATTTTTTGACTAAACGATTTATGAATCAACCTAAACCTCCAAAATTATGTAAGCTTTTGAGAAGATTTCAACATACTGCAACAACCCACTACATTTGTCTGGGTGTTTTTCACCTAAAACGCCTGCAAAATTATAAAAGGCCTGCAGCCAGTTGTTAAATTCAACATACCTTATCCACGTTTTCTTTGTTCTTCCTATCTAATTTTACAGTAAATTATTTTGATGAAGGCAATAAAGATAAAAGATCTATAAATTCACCTTTCTAGACCTTTTCCTTAGATCTTTCCTCCTCCTTACATAGCTTCCCTAAGAAACGTTTTGGGAAAAAGATAGGACCGAATACTTTCAGCAGCTATGTACAGAAGGAGAAGAGCTGAAAATTCTGTCAGCAATTCTAGACAATGAAATAACTAAATTACTAAACAAATTAATTGATATGACTCACCAGCAGTAGTGGAAATGCAGTCTGCTGTTTTGCTGAGGCTCTTGATTTGTTGAGGCTCTTGATTTGCTGACATGAGGTCTTCCAAACCATAGAATTGCCTGGTGCTGCTGAGCTAAAACCTGCAGGATACCACTAAAATGTGGTGGGAAAGCTTGAAGGCTGACAAGAAGCCAGAAGCAGCGTTAGGCCTGCCATAGTCATATCTTGACATGACAATCACTCAGCTGTCAAATCTCACATTAACTGTACATGTCTTTGTGCCTCACTTGCTGGTTGCCTAAGAGTTGCAGTAAACCCAGGGGCTGATCTTCTGCCTCTGCTATTTAGAGCTTCAGCCAGGTGATGTAAAGAAGTCCATCCTCTTTCTCCTTACACTTTCTGCAGGACCTCCTGTGCTTGCATCATTTGGCTCAGCCAGGGGTGGACTGACAACTCATGGGGCCCCCGGGCAATAGGGGATCATGGGGTCCCTGTGTCCTTGCCCAAACTCAAAAAAGCCTATGAAAAAGGTACCAGGGGCATCTCATGGGACCCCCTACTGACCCCGGACCCTCGGGCAGTGCCCGAGTTTCCAAATGGTTAGTCTGCCCTTGGGCTCAGCTGTCTTTTGCTTACTGTGCGCCCACCTTCTGCCAATGACTTCTTCCTTCAGGCAGTGCTAAACTGCTAGGATGCTCTGGAGGGTGACACCTCTGCATTGGCTGCTGAATGCAGGTCTTTCTATCTTCAACTTGATCCCGACTAGGGGCGGACTGACAACTCATGGGGCCCCCGGGCAATAGAGGATCATGGGGCCCCTGTGTCCTTGCCCAAAACTCAAAAAAGCCTATGAAAAAGGTACCAGGGGCATCTCATGGGGCCCCCTGCTGACCCTTGGGCAGTGCCCGAGTTTCCAAATGGTCAGTCCACCCCTGATCCCGACAAGCAGAAAATAATTTTTCTAAGGTACGCAGCGCTGCCATCAGTGGCTTTGAGGCATTGACGAAGCTAGTCTTCTCCTCCAGATCTCTCCACTCTTTTCAAGACCTGGCAAATTAGCATTATAGATCAGAGCTCACTGTGCTGAAGTCCAACCAAGTGATAATGAGCTGCTGAGAAGATTATTTTATAGGAGCCACAGAAACATCTAAGGGGCCATATCATAAAATAAATGACTAGAAAACAGACAAAAGGAGAAGGGGGAAACGAATATGGAAGAGCAAAAAATGGTAGCCACAACCCCACAGAGATGGACCCAAATAAATTGTTGTCTCACCCCTCCAGACTTACTGTAGCAATATGAATTGATGTGAACCTGCAGAAAGGAACTTTATTTTGTACAATATCATCAAGCTAATTTACTGTCATTTGCTTGTGGGGCTCCTTGATGGAATTAATACTGAAGAAAAGGTTTATATGTCACATGCTTAGAAGCTAAAAACGTAATCAATTAATATTAAAAGATATGCAAAACGACTGATAAAGCTTTGTTCAAACTAGTGCGATTTCAGATGCGACTTGAGTCTCAAAGAATCATATGATAATCGAAATCACATTGTTTTCAATGGTACCTGTTCACATCATTGCAGCTCAGCATGGCACAATTTTGGAAATAGATATTGTACTTCTTTGGTGCAATTCCAGTGCAAGTTTGGCACAATAGAATATGCAAACCACATCCACGTCACACAGAAAATTGGATCAAAAATGGATTGCAACAGTGTGAACCTAACCTTAATAAAAATTTAATAATTGATATAACTGAGAAACTGAAAATATTGAAGTGTAATACAGGCAGGGAGGTCGCAAGGGCCCCCTGGAGCATGGGTCAGGGTTGCCACTGTGACCCCTTACACTTCAACAGTGGTTAGAGATGTGTGGTAAAAACGCATCTCGTCTGTGGGGTTTTACCACCCCAAACTATAAATCTAAATGAGCCCTTGCTGTTCTGAGACCCCTATAATGAAGCTTTCACACTGATGCACTGCCGTTTACCTGCACCACATGTGCAGCGCAGTGCAATTGCAGCTTTCCTGTGGTTAGCTGAACTTTGCCATAGACTACTATTATATCTTGCAGTTATGGTGCACTTTCAGAAAGCACACCATACCCTCAGTATATAATAGAAGTGTGCTTCCCTGCTTTGAGGTTGAGGGACACATCAGAGGGCTCTGAGGGCCACAGGTTGATCACCCCTGCTATAAGGGGTGATGCATTACTAGGTTGTTTTTTTTAACCTGTTTACTCAGAGACACTTTGTATCTGAATGTTTGTTTCTAATTGTTACAAATTATTACCTATTTGTTACAAAATAGAGCTGATCTTGATTCATTCAGACCTCTTGGGGCCATGCTTTTCAGCACAAAGATCCAGTATGTTAGATGTGTTAGGAATTGCCTTAATACCAAACAAGGTCAGGCCTTTTATACTACTATTATGATGTAGTGATAAATGCCTGGGAACACTGTGATCCTGGCTGCCCTGTTCCATCAACCTCCTATGTTCACAGAACCAGGTGTGCATGGCCCCATTAAACCCTTTCAAGCCGCATGGACATCTCAGGTCATATATCACAAATTATTTGGATCAATTTATAAATTGCTTGATGTTACAACTTTTACCACCAGTGTTGAGAAAGCTCTTTTGTCCATGCAAGATATGTTGACAAGCTAAGCACTTCCTTTTTTGCCACAATAAGTTCATGTATATTAAGAAAGTTATGTCTTTAATCAATGTCCTGAACCCTTTAAATTTACTAGAAGCGATAGGATTCTTAACAATCTTGGCTATCTTTGCAGATGCTGGTAGTGAGGACCTCCAGCATGGAGTTCAATCCAGGTGCAGGATAAAGCCACCTTTCCCTGGCCTGACAGATACCCGGAGGCAGGGGCGGACTGAAAACTCATGGGGCCCCCGGGCAATAAGGCATCATGGGGCCCCTGTGTCCTTGCCCAAACTCAAAAAAGCCCATGAAAAAGGAATCAGGGGCATCTCATGGGGCCCCCTACTGACCTCGGGCCCTCAGGCAGTGCCCGAGTTTCCAAATGGTCAGTCCACCCCTGCCCGGAGGTGCTCCAGGAGGATTCATCAGCCATCAACACTGAACCACGGGCCCCAGTGTCAGTGTTCCCCTTTACCATGTTAACTGTATACAAAGCCCTCTGATCCTCATGAAATATGAATGCAATTGTATTTGTCTTTCCTTTTGATAATAAAGTGTTTTATTGCTCCAAATCATTGTGCTTCCTGTTTTCTTTATCTTTGAAGTTTCACTCATCACCATGTGCCATTTAAGAATACCTGCATCTGGGATATGGAGTTTTAAGATCTTGGACAAGGACATTTAGATGTACTACATGCCCTTATGACTATCTATAGCATGGCAGGGATAAGCTGGTTCATATTTTTCACATGACATACATACTTGCATTTAGGGCTGTATGCATTCAGGGACATTTGCTCCATAAGGGGAATTCCTGTACTCACTGGTCAGTTATTTTCTCCCAAGCTCCTTTGAATTTTGAAATTTACTTTTGTCAAGCCAGGTGGTACATGGATCAACCCAAACCTAAAATTTTGACCAAACCAAAAGGAACTGACTGAAATCCAAGCCATATATGACCTCGTTTTAAGGCTGGGTTCAAACTAGTGCGGGTGGAAGCCACTGCAGGACCTGCAGCTGTAACCACCCGCACACAAAACACAGAATCCGTGGACGGGAGCCATTAATCGTAATGGCACGCCGCCCACACTGGATATCGCACCTGCACTGGGAACCGTGCTATAGTGTGGTTCCCAGTGCGGGCTGCAATTTCTGGATAGGTGCAGGGACCTTTTCCCTGCATTTTGCAAGGCACGGCAGCCCATTCAAGCGCATCCCGCACTACACGGAATAGTGTAAACCTAGGTTTAAAGAGAACAGATACTTAAATTAATTCGTCAACAGACATCACAATGTATACTGCGCTCTGCTTTTTAGGCATCATTCATAAAATGAAGGTCCCAACAGGCTTTTTTTCTATCATTTACCATTAATTTATGTAGGGATCTGCTTGAATTGTACTGCTAAAGCACTGTGCTTTATAAATATGCTCTAGGATAGTGTTCCTCAACCGGGTTTCCACAGAACCCTAGGGTTCCATGAGAAGTCCCCAGGTGTTCTGCGGCAATCTACCTGTCAATCACAGACAGCTGACAGGTAGATCAAGTTTCAGCCAATACATGTAGAGTAGAGCGGAAAGCTGTTGTAATAATACCTCTCTCATAGCGCGATCCTTCACGCCAGCCCCTCTTTTTCTCCCGTTCACCCCAGGTGCTTGTATCACCTGGGATGGACGAGCAGAGAGGAGGGGCCAGCGGGAAGGATCGCGCTGTGAGATAGGTCTTTTTACAGCCGCATTGCACGCTACTCTGCATTTGAAGGAAACTGCTACAGAAGTGTACCTTTTTGTGTGCCCTGTACTCTTCTATGTGCCCCATGCCCTACTGTTTGCTATGTACCCTGCTGTGTGCCCCATGTCCTACTGTGAAATTCCCTGCTGTGTGCCCCATGTTCTGCTGTGTGCCCCATAATGTTCCCATGCCCTGCTGTGTGCCCCTTGTCCTGCTATGAGCCTCATGATGTGCCCCATGCCCTGATATGAGCCCCATGATTTGTCCCATATTCTGCTATGTGCCTCATATTCTGCTGTGCACCCCATGCCCTGCTGTGAGCCCCATGATATGCCCCATGTTCTTATGTGTGCCCCATGATGTGCCCCATGTTCTGCTGTGTGCCCCATGATGTGCCCCATGTTCTGCTGTGTGTCCCATGATGTGCCCCATGCCATGCTGTGAGCCCCATGATATGCCTCATGTTCTGTTATGTGCCCTATGTTCTGCTGTATGCCCCATGGTGTGCCCCATGCCCTGCTGTGACCCCCCATGATGTGCCCAATGTTCTGCTGTGTGCCCTATTCTCTGCTGTGTGCCCTGTAATGTTCCCTATGTTCTGCTGTGTGTCCCATAATGTGCCCTATTGTTCCCCAAAATTTGCCCTGCTGTGCTCCTCATGTAATGTGCCCTGGAGTGCCTCATAATGTGTCCCGCTGTTCCCCCGTATTGTCCTCCTGAGCTCCTTTGCTTATCCCAAGTTAAACCCAGAATTGAGCATCTGTGCAGAAAAAAAACAGCACAAGTTTTAATATTCTTCCTAATATGTAATGCTATTTCGTAACATAATTGTTATATCACAGCTCGCTGATCACATCAATGTTCCATGAGTTGTAGATCTGAATGTTATTTCAGGGGTTCCCTTTTGCCAGAGGTTCCTCGAAGGTAAAAAGATTGAGAAACACTGCTCTAGGAGTTAATCCTGTACCAGTCTGGGACAACATTGTACTGAAACCCGATCTATAGCCTGATAAGGGTACAATGTGTGCCACATTATAAATACACTGTAAATGGACTGTAAGGTACTCACACTGCTGCAGATCACTTAGCTTGTTGAGGATAACACAAGGTGGCGCTCTGTGTTCTTATGGTTCTTAGTGAATGTGAGTAAGCATATTTGTTACAAACCCGGAACTAGTTGCGTAATTCTGTCATACTTTGAAAGTAATCTTAGCTATTTGACTCTGACATTGAAGCTAATTACAAGTACATGCAAGAGCACACCAGGTAATGAAAGGGTCCTGGCCAGCAAGCCTAATTAAGGAATTACTGAACCTAAACATAAATTACCGTCTATAAAAAAAATCATAAATAAAATTTGTACCTGGAATTAAACCTAAAACTAACCTTTGGTAGAAATGAAAACATTTATGGAGTGGTTAGGTGGGCTTATTTAGTGCTGCCTCTGACAATGTTCAGCACAATTTTACAAGCAGCTTCCCTGGTGCTGTGCTACTGTATTCTTGGAAATTTTGCACACTATTTGTCATAGCATGGAAAGTTTATATGTTGGTATGTCATGTATCTGTCATAAAGTGATTAGGTAAATTAAAATTTTGTGTTAGGACTGTTGGCCTGACATTGCCCTTACTTTGTAGAACATGACAACATTTTGCCTTGTACCCTGAGTCTATGAAATCTAAAATTAGGAACTCAGGCACCACCACTAATCCAACCAACCACCTCAATGTAAATTAATCTGCCCACACCTCACGCTTGTAAGAAAATGATCTAGAACAGGGGTCTCCAAACTTTCTAAACAAAGGGCCAGTTTACTGTCCTTCAGACTTTACAAGGGCTGGACTGCAGCCAGTTGGAGTAAAAAAGGTCCCAACATCAGAGGGAAAAAAATAATGTCCCAATGTTTGGTGCCAGTGGGAGGAATTGTGCCCCATCATTGATGTCATTGGACCCTATCATTTGTGCCACTGGAAGGAATTGTGCCTCATCATTGATATCATTGGACCTTATCATTTGTGTCACTGGAAGGAATTGTGCCCCACCTTTGATGTCATTGGACCCTATCATTTGTGTCACTGGAAGGAATTGTGCCTCATCATTGATATCATTGGACCTTATCATTTGTGTCACTGGAAGGAATTGTGTCCCACCTTTGATGTCATTGGACCCTATCATTTGTGTCACTGGAAGGAATTGTGCCCCACCATTGATGTCATTGGACCTTATCATTTGTGTCACTGGAAGGAATTGTGCCCCATCATTGATGTCATTGGACCCTATCATTTGTGTCACTGGAAGGAATTGTGCCCCATCATTGATGTAATTGGACCCTATCATTTGTGTCACTGGAAGGAATTGTGCCCCATCATTGATGTCATTGGACCCTATCATTTGTGTCACTGGGAGGATTTGTGCCCCATCGTTGGTGTAAGTGGGGGGAAATTATACCCAATTGTTGGTATTAGTAGATGAAATCATGCCCCAAGGGCCAGATAAAAGCAAAGGGACACATCTGGCCCCCCAGGCTGCAGTTTGGAAACCACTGATTTAGAACAGTGTAATAAAATCATAAAATGGATTCCTGCATTTGGATGTTGTCTGGCAACACAGAAAGAAATAATAGTAAATTTGCATAGTGGCAAACTTCAGGCAAAGGGGAGAATGGATTCCTGCTAATTATAACCAATATGGCATAGTGTTAGTGTGCACTAGCTTTATGTGAGTGCTTTTTATTTAGAAGTTTTATTACACTATGCATGAGTTTGTTTTATTTTTGGGTGACATGTGAGTGATATGGTAATGGAGGAGTTGTCATGAGGAGTTCATCATAGAGGATTTTATGCTGCTGGGATTGAAATCTACTAGATTAAGAGAGTTCTAACAAAAAGTGCTGTTGCCTGTCTTGAAAGAGAGAGGCAAATTAAAGGGTGAGTGATAATCCAATCATTGGTGGAAGTATTCACTTGTACTGGGTGAAGGATAATTAAGAAGGCTATGACTTGAAAGAGGAGCAATGGACACTATTAGTTTTTCACAGTTAGGGCCCTCTTACACAGGGTGAACTCTGATTTTATCAGCAATGGATCTATCCGCTGATCCCTTGCTGATCAGAGCAGAGCAGACAGATGACAGGTCCATGTCCACTCCATTTATTCAGGGAGACACGGAACAAGCCCGCTCCACTCTATGGACCAACGAGAGTAAAAGGACTGTGCTGTTTGTTTACACCCAAATGCTCTCTATTCTGCCTAGGTGGACCGGATTGAATATGAGGTAGGCAGGTATAAACGGACATAAATTTGTTTACACCTGCAGGCCCATACGGGTGAATGGAGGGTCCGATCAAACTCTTTGTGTGAACAGGGTTTCACTATGTTTAACAAGATTGAGGTTTCTGTTAAAATTCTGGGACTTTGATACAATTTTACTACACTGTATTAAAGATTTATTTGGAGTTTGCAGTTCATTAGGTACAGACACTGGTAAGATCTGCATCAGTAGTATATTTATATACTCACATTTTTGCATTCTAAATGTAAATTTATAAAAGAAAGTACATGTGATATGCAGTCTTACTATCAATAAGCAAGGCATTAGGCTGGGCCAGAGCATGACCACCAGAACCCTGGTCATCAGTTTCAATGCAGAACACACTGGATTTTGTTGTTTCTTGACTACTGTGTGAATCAGTGTATGCCTGGAGACACCAGCTTTACGGTGCTGGAGCCAGTTTATATTAGTGTGAGAAGCTACAATAAAAAGCATAAATGAGAACATGTTGGCCAATCAATCCCAGGTCCTTCCAGGGCAAGGTATCATGGGTTTAGTGTGTCTCCCCTTAACATTAAAGTATAACTAAAGGCAAACTTTTTTTTTTTTTTTTTTTTTTTAGTTTTGGACAGAGTGGACAGGGATTAAAACATCTGTGCGGTTTTTTGTGTTGTCTTTTCCCCTGTTAAGGAGATTTATCCTCTCAATTTGTCCTGTTTACCATTATCATCGAAAGTGAAAGTAACAAAAACCCCACATTTTTGGTTGTAACTAGAAATGTAAGAGAGGAGAAATCTTCCACTGGGAACATTAGTTCTGGTGACCTGAGGGTCCCCAAGGAATTCCCTTAATTTGCGGGGATTATCTCTCACTTCCTGTTTTAGCTATAGGACAGGAAGTGAAGGGAAATCTCCTCAATGGGACACAGATGACAAAAAAAAAATCTGACAGGTTATAATAGTCCCTTACTCTATCCAAGATGAAAAAAAAAAGGTTTGCCTATAGTTCTACTTTAAATTTTGTATGTGTTCTTTGCCATACTCCTTTATATCTGTGTTCGTGCCATCTTATATCTGTATCTTAGCTGTTCTGTGTTTGTGGCTATTTAGGGACCCTGCCCTTACCAGCCAACACTGGTGCTCTTTACTGACACTAGCATGTTAAATTTAACCTCTATCTGTTCTTGTCTTGGGGCTAGGCCCTTATGTATAATTTCAACCAGGGTGCCTCGGCACCCTGGGGTCCCTTCTGGGTTCTTCAGGAGATGCCTTGACAAAATGCCCAAAAACTGTGTAAAAGCCAGCTGGTGGATCAAGCATGTCTTTTTGTTACACAAATCTACATATTTTTATTGTGCACCATTACAAACTTGGGCACTGGGCGGGCCAACCGCTGGCATCCTAACTACCACTGATGTCATTGGTTGCTAATGAGGACGTCGGGCACCTGCATAGCATCCTTGTTTGACCCCCTTCTCTGTAAGCACTGGGGTCATATTAGCTGTGGGTTGGAGAGAAAATGAGGGAGAAGAACAGTTGGAATACTAGTCAGTACCAGTGTGCAAAAGTGTATTTGCTTTGTAAAAATAAATCACCTCTAATGTTGGGCGTCCTATGTGTGTGGATGTTGCTGCAATATGGAAAACTATTAGTTTATTTTTTTATATTTTACAATGGGGTGTCGTGAGATTATGCATCATTTTAAAGGGTACCTTGACTGGGAAAAGGTTGAGAAACACTGACCTAGGTAATCTGGGAGTAGCACCATGCCTTCAATGGCTCTGGCAAAGACAAGGCACTCCTAGTTCTGTAGACTGATGATAACCATTTACCATCATCCATTAAACATGTGTTGGCTACCCTGTAGTTCTGCACTTTGATCTGATTTTTAGCTGCTGTTCTGCCCTGGAATTCTACTGTGCTCCTGTCATGAAATGTTTTACTCCATAAACCCCTAGAAATAGCCAACATCACCCTGCTACATATTACAGGCCGTGTTTACAAAGCATCTCAGACCAGAATGTTTAACAATACATCTCAGCAGGGACCAGCTGAATTTTTTTTTTTTTTTTTTATAAATATTTATTAATTTTCAATCCATATACAAGTCATTTCAACATATCCATTAAAACATTTATCAAAAACATATTTTCTCCTTATAAAATTTATTCCTATATATGACTTTCTTTTCATACCATCCCCCCCTCCCAAACACCCCCCCCCTCCTTCTCCCCGTCCCCTCCCTTCCCTCCCTCATCTTCCCACGCTCTATATTCTCTCTTCTCTCATTTACTCCATATAATTCTGTTGTTCCTAAATCCAATTCTAAACCGACTACCCGGGACCTTATCTCTTCACCTTTTTCGCCATTTCTTTATATTCTCCCCATCCTTTCCATTTTTTATTGTACATCTCCAGCTTATCCTCGTGCGTATAATACAATCTTTCTGTCCCAGAAATCTGGTTTACTCTACCCATCCAGTCTTCCTCAGTTGGCACCTCTCTTTTCTTCCAGTACCTGGGTATCAGGCTCTTTGCTGCGGTTAAGTAATACCATATCCCTGACCTCTTATATACTTTCACTGGGAGTTCTGAGATATGGAGGAGGCATAATTCTGGGTCTAATCCTATATTGATTTTACTAATCTTCCCTATCAAGTAAACTATCCTTCGCCAGAACACCTGTATTTCTGGACACTCCCACCACATATGATACCACGTGCCCACCTCTCCACAGCCTCTCCAACACATCTGTGAAATTTCCGTATTCATCTTGTGCTCCAGGTAAGGGGTAATGTGCCATCTATTCAAACACTTATAATTTATTTCCACTTCTCTCATACTAATATTTTCGTGAATTAATGTGAACATCTTCTTCTTCTCCTCCTCCTCTATTTTTCTTCCCATATCTCTTTCCCATTTCTCTATGTGCATTAATTTTGTGTCTGTGTCAAGTTCCATTAATATCTTGTGTATTTTTGCCGTTCCGTGTCTACCATTTCCCCGTAACTCAAAAATTCTCTCAAATGGATTCCAGTCTTTTCTAGTTCTAGGTTTTGGAAGGCTTTCAAAGAAGTTCTTCAGTTGGTAATATCTTAATCTATCCATCTTATTAAAGACTTCACCCTTTCTTTCCTCCATATCCTTATATGACCCAATTTCCTCTCCTACCATTATATCTCTCAATTGCACCTCCTGTTTTATAATCTATTTCCCTGCTATGCTATCTTTACCCGGGATGAAATATTTTGTGTTCCTAAGTGGTATTAGTTGTGAATTAAAAACCCACCCCTTTTGTCTATGTAATAAATCCCATTCTTTTAAAACAATAAGAGTGTACGTGCTTGTGCTCTCCTCTAATTCTCTGTATTGTGCAGGCACCCAGATACTATTACTCAAACTTATTCCACTCAGTGTTTTCTCAATTTTGACCCAACTTTTCTCCGGATTGTGAATCCAGTCGAAGATTCTTGCGATAATCCCCGCTTTGTAATATCTCCTAAAATCTGGTACCCCCAGTCCTCCTCTTTCTTTACTTCTAGTCAACGTTTCATACCCTATTCTAGGCTTTTTATTCCTCCATATACATTTTATTATCATTTTCCTCAGTTCTTTAAAATATGCCTCTGGGAGTTTGATTGGGATCATTTGAAATTTATATAATACTTTGGGGACAATTACCATCTTTATCAAGTTTATACGACCTATCCACGATGGATTTCCATTTCCCACTCTCCTCAACTCCTCCTTAATTTCATTTAATAACATTATATAATTATAAATCAAAAACTCTATAACTTCCCACAGAAAAGTCAAACTTTCACCCTTGAAAGTGCAAATAACATAAACCTTTTCAAAAATCTACATACACCCTCTCCCGCAGTCTCATACTGTTAACATAATGTCCATAATACAGTCCATAATCCAAAATTGGAAATCCAAAAATAAACATAAAATATTAAAATAAATAACTACGGAATTATAAGAAATTATAGTCCACGCTTTCCAATCTTCCAAATGTGTAAATGTCCAAATCTTCCCTTCAATCCAAAAGCACCTCAAAAAAATATAAACTAGATATAGTGCATTATCCTTAATAAAATAAAATTATAAGTGATATCATGCAACCACACTGGTGATATATAGCTACTAATACATAAACATCATACGTGTGAAGTGAAAATCAACACACCACTTCACTAGTGGTCCTGTGAAACAACCACTGCAAAACGTGAAATATCACAAAACCACAATAAGTGATCAGTGAAAATTGTGCCAAAATAAAGTGCCACCACTCTGCTTATGGGATAATATACAATTACCCTCTTGCTGCTTTCAAAGCATTCTGAATTTCCTTATACCAGATGGCATAACCTTCCCAGGGAGTATGCTTTCCTTTCAGGAATACACAATGGGATCCCTTTCTCATGCAGCCATGGGCATCGGGGTCCCCGTTCCTCGCAGGACAGATAGAAGCAGACTCAGTGGAGTAATAAATGTAATACACAATTTATTCAAAACTTACATTGTAAAAAATACCGTCCATCCTCGCTACAGTCCGTTCACTGTTGTGACTATCTCAAAATGGCCGCGCTGCTCCTTCCGGCTCAGCGTCCGACGTCACGACCCTGACGCGTTTCGTCACTTCCGACTTTTTCACAAAGGATTATATAATTGGCTTTATAAAGGTTTTTATTTGAGGTTGATAGTTTTATTCCTAGGTATTTTAATTCTTTGTCTCTCCAAAGGAAAGGGAATTCCTCTTGTAGTCTTTCTTTTCACTGTTTTTGAGATTTATGTTTAAGATTTCGGTCTTTGTCGGGTTAATTTTCAGGTTCGACAGGTCTCCATACTCCCTCAATGCTTTCATTAAATTTGGAAGTGATGTTCTAGGGTTTCCAACATAAAACATCAGGTCGTCCGCATAGGCCACTACCTTGTGTTCTCTATCACCTATCTTTATTCCTTTTGTGTCTATGTTCTTTCTAATCATGGACAGTAAGGGCTCCAGTGATAACACGTATAGCAGTGGAGACAGTGGGCATCCCTGTCTTGTACCATTTGACATCTTAAAGTACTCTGATCTTCCTCCATTTACCATTATGGTAGCAGTAGGCCCTCTGTACAACTCTCCAATCCACCCTCTCATTCTATCTCCCACTCCCAACGCTTCCAGAGTGTCCATCATAAAACCCCAACTCACTCTGTCGAATGCCTTTTCAGCATCTATCGACATCAGTATCATTGGGGTTTTCCCTTTTTTGCCCTCCTATATAAGCAACAGTGATCTCAGAGCATTATCTCTACCCTCTCTTCCCGAAACAAACCCCACCTGGTCTCCATGTACCCACTCCGGCATCAGCTCTTTCAGTCTATTTGCCAGAACCTTTGCATATATTTTAGTGTCTACATTCAGCAGCGCTATGGGACGATAACTCGCACATTGTGAGGGATCTTTATCTTCTTTCTGTATCAATACTATATTCGCCTGTAAAGACTCTCCCCTTATCTTCATCCCGTTCCCCAAGGCGTTCATATAAATCTTCATTTTGGGAATTAAAAGCTCTTTATATTTTTTATAGTATTTGGCCGTGTATCCATCCAGACCTGGGCTTTTCCCTCCCGCCATGCTTTCTAATGCTAATTTTATTTCCTCCTGGGTTATTTCTGCCTCTAGAGAGTTCAGTTGTGTTTCTTTTAGTTTCGGTAGGCCTGCGTCCTCTAGGTATGTCTTTCTATTCTCTCTATTTACTGTTTCCGTTTTCCTAAACGTATCCTGAGGTATGATATTATACAACTCATTATAATACTCTTTAAATATTCTAGCAATATCCTTGGTTGAGTGTACAAATTCCCCCTTGGGGTTTCTTATTTTCTCAATATAATTTCTATTTTTCTTCTTTCTTAAAGTTCTCATTAAATACTTTCCCGGCCTATCTCCCCATCTGTACCTTTCACTTGTTATTTTATTAAAGACTCTTCTTTTTTCCTCCTCCATTACATTCTCTAATTCTTCTTTCTTCTTTATTAACCTCTGCATTATCTCCTTAGTTCTTTCCCTTTTATGCACCTGTTCAAGATCATATATTTCATTTAATAATCTATTTATCTTTTCTCTCCTTTCTTTTTTCTTTTTTGCCCCCATTGCAATAAGTAGACCTCTGATGTAAACTTTATGTGCTTCCCACACCGTTGCAACCGACACATCCTCTGTTTCATTCTCATCAAAAAAACATTCAATTTCTCTCTCAATTCTTTGACCAATCTCTTCCTCCATGAGAAGTGCCTCATTCAACTGCCATACATAACCTTCTCTCCCTTCTCTACCCCATCTTAACTTCATAGCAACTGGGGCATGATCCGACAGGGTGCTTCCTTCAATTTTTACTTCTACCACCCACTCTATCACTCGATGTTCTACTAATATGTAATCTAGTCTAGAATAAGTCTCATGAACGTGCGAAAAGAAAGTATAATCTCTCTCCTTCATATTCCTAATTCTCCAGATGTCCACCAACTGACACTCATGCATCAATTTCTTTAACATTCTCAAGGATTTGCTTTCCTCCCTCCTCACAGAGGAAGTGGTATCTATCCATGGGTCCATACAGATGTTAAAGTCTCCCGCTACTATCATACACCCACTTTTAAAATCCATCAATCTCTTCAGCACTTCTCTCATAAACCTCTCTGGTCTCTTATTTGGACTGCATATATTTGCTATTGTACACTCAATTCCCTGTAGTTTACCTCTCAAAAATAAAAACCTCCCCTCCGGATCCGTTAATCTCTCCTCCACCTCGAACCTTATATTCTTTGCGAAGCCTATAGCAACTCCTTTTGCTCTTTTAGTTGGTGAATCCGCATAAAACCATGTTGGAAAGTGTCTAGTCTTCAGTCTAACCTTCGACTCTATCTCTAGATGTGTTTCCTGCAAGAATACCACTGAGGATTTTCTATGTTGAAGTTCTTTAAATAACCTGAATCTCTTTCCTGGGCAGCTTAACCCTTTTACATTGTAGGTTATATATTGGATTTCTTCCATCTTACTCTTTTCCTACCGTCTCCCTCTTCCTCCTTCCCTTCCTCTTTCTTATTCCTATAGAGCGTTTTTATCCCTCTACCCTTTTCTCTCTCCTTCTCCCTCCCCCCCTCTCCCAATACTGCCCCCAATCCCTTTCCTCTCCCCCCCCTCCCTCCCACTCCCACACCACCTCTCCCCCCCTCCCTCCCCCCTCTTTTTAGGCCTTTACTTTGCCTAACCGTCATTTGTGGAGGTAGCATCCACCTTTGACTTAAACCTTAGGGCTTCACTCTTCCCATGGACAGCCTCCCCTCCATCCAAGTCCCCCCTTGACTCCCTCTCTACTCATCTTTCTATAGGAGAAAAAAGGAGTCAAGCTGGAGGGACAAGGGAAAAAAAAGAGGCGATGAAATGGGAGCAAGGAGAGAGAAAAAAAAAAAAAAAAAAAACACACTTCTCTCCCCTTCACTCTCCTTCCCCGCCCCTCCCCCTCTCCCCCATCTGTCTCCACCCCTCCCCTCTTTCTGCTCTATCTTCCCCAGATTCTTCTTCCCAACCCTTTATTTCAATTTTCTGCATTTCAAGTCTATCGCAAAAATTTCTCAAGTCCTCTGGGAACCTCAAATGGGCTGTTATTCCATTTTTCCATCCTATTAAACACTCCGGAACTCCCCATCTATATTGCACCTTCTGTTTTTTCATCTGCTCCAGAAAAGGCCTCAGAGCTCTCCTCCTCCGGAGAGTCTCTGATGACAAGTCCGCATATATTTGAATATCCATTTCTCCATACTTTATTACTGGTTTTCCCTTAGTGTTCCTCCAGATTTTTTCCCTTTGTTGTAATTCATAAAATTTTACAAGTATGTCTCTCGGCCTGTCTTTCTCATGATTTCCTTGGAGTTTCCCGTTTCTAGAGATTTTTCTATATTAGTCCTTTCCATTTCAGAGTTTCCCATTATAAAGTTCAGTATTTTGCAAACCATCTCTTCCAGTATTTCTCCTTTTAAACTTTCCGGTACCCCTCTTATCCTTATATTTCTCCTTCTTTCTCTATTTTCTTGAATTTCCACCTTGTACTGCAATTTTTCCTGAGCTTTTTCCATATTAATTATCTTCTTCTCTAATTCGGAAATAATCTGGGTCTGGTTTTTAACTTTCTGCTCCGTTTCTTCCACTCTTAACAACAACTGCCCCAGATCATTCCGAATTTTTACCATTTCTTGCTTTATTGTTCTCTCCAGGTCTTTAAACATTTCTGTCATCTCTCTTTTATTTGGGATTTGTAGTTCTTTTTCTGTCTCTGATATTTGTTGATTACTGATATCCAATTCCATTGACTGTTTAGGACTTTTTTGCATACTTAAATCAGACTCTCCTTTGTCTTCTCTGCTCTGGGGCCTTTCTGGGGTCACATTTCCCTGGGATGTGTACTTTTTAATTGTCCCCGTTTGTGTCCCTTTAGGCCCGGTTCCCTTTGCACTTTTATTTTTCATTTCTTCTGTAACTTTTATTTTCTCTTATAGACTTATACTTTGCAAAACGAAGAAATTAATAAGGTATAGAAATAGAATTCCCAGCTTTGTCTTCCCACCCTTCTGTATGCCTTTGCCTGCACCTTGCGTTCTTCTCCTTGTTTT
Organism: Staurois parvus; assembly: GCF_062004578.1. Classification (NCBI taxonomy): domain Eukaryota; kingdom Metazoa; phylum Chordata; class Amphibia; order Anura; family Ranidae; genus Staurois; species Staurois parvus. Next base: position 9,368,868 of record NW_028318060.1, read on the forward strand.
TTATTCTTATTCTCTGGGGGTCCCCCCCTTTTCTTTCTCTCCCTGCTTTCCTCCAACTCTATACAGTTTTTGTGTTTGGGGCCACCGCCAGACTCACTCACCCCTCCAACGCTTCTTGTGAGACGGCTCCAGGCTCCTTCCTCCAATTCCTTCAGCAGGTCCGCTCTCTTCCTCTCAGGGGGACCCTCCAGGACTTTCCTCCATGCTCTTCTTCTTTGTCTTTGTTGGGGAGGCTCACCATCGACCGCCTGCTAGGGCTCCCTGGGTTGCAGGTCGTCCGACAGAGCGGAATCTCTCCTGCTCCCTGTCAGCCTTCGGCCGGGCGGCCGGCTTCCTTGCCTCCCAGAGGTGCACTGCGGCCGGTCACATGTCCCGGTCGCGCCTCCCTGTCACCCGGCAACCAGGCTCGGTGTCCAGGCTCAGCGTCCCTGCCTCACTCCACTGGTCTCCGCTCTCAACTCCTCCCGCCGCGGGGAGCCGCTCAGCCAGAGGTCGAGGTAGGTCTCTACCTTCTAGAGCTCCATCTGCTAGGGGGGAATTTTAGGGTCCAAGGGGGGGTCGGTCGGAAGAGGCCCGTGCGGGAGCTCCTACCACGAGCTCTCCGCCGCCGCCATAGTCAGGCTCCACCCCGGACCAGCTGAATTTTAATTCATATATGGGCAGGCTTGTTGTACAGAAGTGGATTTACTGATCAACAGCGTCTCCCCACTCAGGACACAATAGCTCAATGGGAGTGATCCCCTTGTCCACCTAGAATGTTCGGATGAAGGAATTAGGTTCAACCCACTGGTTGAACAAAAAAATGACTACTGTATAGGCTGCCTTATTACCCAGAAGCACATGTGAGTATAGTGCAGCATGGACTGCAGCAGATTATGTAAGATATAGCAAACTGAGTAGACTCTCGAACTTTGGCTGCTGTCAAACTGGAAAGTTTAGTTCTGCGTTTGATTTTATTAGAAGTCAAGAGTTAAGTAATACATTACATTATATTAGTGATTCACTGGCATGCAGTGGATTACAGACATAAAGGAACCAAATGCAGCATCTTATTAAGGCCTGTCTCACACAGGTTGCAGCTTGCATAAAAGCAGTGTGATCAGCAAACTTTTACAAAGCATTTGCAGAGCCTTCAGCAACCTTTGTTGTTGCTTTTACAGTACCATTCAGCTCCAGTTTGTAAATGCTGAACACAGGTCCTAATGGGAGCACTGATTGTAACTTCAGAGAAGCTGCTAGCAGGCTTCAGAACTTCTTGAAGCTTGTTGAAAGCCTGCAGAAGCCCGCTAGCAGGTTGCTTAAAGTGGCAATCAACACTCCAATTAGGATCTGTGTCGCACATTTACAAACTGTAGCTGAATGGTACTTTAAAAGCTTCAACAAACCTTGCTGAAAGCTCTGCAAATGTTTTGATAAAGCATATTGTGCACACTGATTCTATGCAAGCTGAAGCCCATGTGAAACAGGCCTAGAGCATTTCTCACAGCCATGTTCTATGAACTATTTTCATAAAAGGAGAAATTTACCTCTAGATTATTCAGTGTTAAACTTGATTATAGGAATGCATATCAGTATATGGCTATTCGACCAGATTTTTTTGCAGTTTCTCAGATTTTCTATTTGAACAGGTTTCTCATCTTTAGTTTACATATTTCTCTTTTGGTCTTTTCTCAGCTCCCCATATTTTGGTAAAATTATGCCAGAGGTCTCTATTTTCCTGAATCTGCATTCCGTCTCATTAGTCCCATGCTTGGTTGATATTCCCAACTCCATACAAGGTCTCTTTAAAATTTCAACCTGTCAGGATGTAGGCCTACCAATTTGTCTGCCTTCTCCTTTTTGGTTTGACTGTGGAAACAGGTACAGAACTATGAAGTGAAATTTCACTAAAAGGCAACTGAGGCGCTCTCCTTTCAGTTTTCATTACCAGCGATTGCAGTTTTTAGGGTTGGTTTGGGAGACCCTGTCATTCATGGTTGATGGCATCAAGATATATTTTACTTTTGGGGTCTTCAAATCTAACAGAGAACTGAACAATAAATGAGACTCTTATTTAGGAAATTGGACTTTGAACTTCCAAGTCTTTGTAGAGTATTCGAACAAATGGGGAGTGCGTTCCATCTGTATGAAGTCCAGCTCCACATCCTGAGATGGAAAATCTGGAGTTGAAAGCATGTGACCTGAGAACTAGGGATTGTTCAAAACAGGTGGTTAAAGTGTGTGAAAAGCCAAGAAAGAAAGCCAGCTGATTAAAAGATCTGTAACAAGCTCTTGAAATTTTATATCAATCGGGCACGGATGATATTCATGTAAAGGCCTAAGTGTACATGGACACATAGGCTAAAATGGAGGGGTGTTTAGAGACAGGCAGCCCTCAAAAGCAGCATTTTTCTGTTTCAATAATTTTAATTGCAAATTGTTTTCTTTACAAACAGAAGGAACAAGACATAATAAGTGCACAGATGTTCAGATTGCATCATCCACAAAGATATTGTGATTCATACAAAAAAGGAAAGGCACATATGGATAGCCAAATACACGCATCTACTCCCCCCAGGCGGTGCACCCTGAGAAAGGCAGAGAATTGCAGCAATAACTGACGCTCTAAGAGTACATAATAAAGATTATTCAGCAGTACATATCTGATTAGCAACTTATGTACAGCCACTGTGTGGTGGCATTAGACAAAGTAGAGCAAGTGGTCGAGCCAATCCCTTCAAGTCTCGAAAGACCACTGGCCCACCAGGGTCCCATCGGGTCAGACCAAGACAATATAGTCTTTGGATCCTCCCCCTGGCAGGGCCCGCAGAGGCCGAGGCATCATCAACATCAAATATAGAAATAAACAAAATACAATAACACCATAATACAATCTCATAGTTGGAAATTAACAATAGATGTCCAGGTATAGAGCCAGGGAGCGTCGATGCTCAAGGCAGTGAGCCCCCTGATTCAACCAAGACACCTATGAGCAAATCACAAAAAAACCCAAAACATTAGAAAGAGAAGAGGGGGGGGGAATAAAAAGAAGGGATAGAGGGGAGAGAAGACAGAGGGTAAAGGCAAAGGACCAGCATAAGGGTAGGGGGAAGAAAGAGAGGAAAGGAGGAGAGAATGAAATCAGGAACGAGAGAAGAAGAGAAGAACCAGTCCACCCGAGGGTCCAGCCCACACCAACCCAGAAGTCAGTCCCGACTTTCCTGGACTTGTAAATAAGAAAGCCACGGAGTCCATATTTTGTCAAAAAGGGTTGTTTGTCCCCCAGTACACTCATCAATTTTTCGTTAAGAATAATCCAAGTGAGCTTACACTTCCTCAATGCAATATCAATTACTGGACTTTTCCAAGCTGTGGGGATGCGATTTTTGCTGCCAAGAATATAACGTAACTCTGGGTTTGAGTGTGTCTGGGGACATTGTCAACCTGCTTATTTAACAAAGCGATACAAGCATCTTTGGTTATGTTGATTATAATGACCGAGAATGAGGGAATGTATCCTCATCCAGTACTAACGAACTATGGGGCAGGCCCACCATATATGTAAGACCGTGCCTGTTTGGCCACAACCCCTGATGCATAAGGCCGATGCTCCTTGAACATATGGGAGTGGTGGTCTGAAACCAGGTACCATCTGGCATACACCTTATATCCCGCTTCTGTCAGGGCAACATTTAATATGCCTCTGTGAACGTGAAAGTTCCAGGACCTCCAATCTTCCTCATCATTAGACACGACCAGGTCTCTTTTCCAGGTGACTTGATAAGAAAGTTTGGCTGGCGGGGTAGTGAAACATTTGTACTGTATAGAAATGCAGCCCCTCAACTGAGTTCCCTTCATACATATATTTCAAACACAGTGCATACAATCAGATCAAAGAATGTTTTTCTGTAGGGTATGCAAGAAATGGTAGATGTGCTGCAAATGGAAATTCTCCAAACGGGGCATCTCCAGACTGTGCAAAAAATGAGAGTGGGTGGATCCCCTTAGGGTCAAGGAAGTCTCCTATTCTATAAAGTCCTTTATTGACCCACCAGCTAAAGTTTGTGGGAATCAGTACAGGCGGGAAAAAAGGATTGTTAAGAAGGGGGCCGCTGGCATGTGTGGAGAATGCAAGGGCCAGCGTTTGCAGTTCAAGTCCCACAGACTGAGGGAGTGGGAGAGAGTAGGACATAGAATAGCTTTATGACAGTGCGACAGAAGCCATAGTACCAGATCCATGCAAAATGTTCATAATCGAAAATGCAGCGCTATTCAAATGATATATGTACTAATATCTAATAAAACAATGGTAAATGCAGTAAAATCAAGAACGTGCGCTGTAGAGTGCTAGGGTAAACGTGATAACAGCGTCTCACTATGATGATTAAGGTGCAATTGTGACATAAATATATAAACATGCATAAAAAAACATCCAATATATAAATGGTGAACTCCGTGATTCAGGCGGATAGGAAAATGAGTGTATATTGCACTAACTAGAAAGCGCAATTTATAAGCGCATTTGAATAAATAAACCACTCCTGGTCATCAGTATCCTAAGGGTAACCTCGGGGATCATCTGGCATACGTCTGCACATCAGTTGATCATCCGGCTGCTACTCTCCAGGTTTCCAAAGATGGCCGCCGGCCTTCCTTGTGGCCCGTGCGGTGTGACGTCACTGGCTTGGCTCCTCCCTAACGTGTTTCACGCTCATGCACATTTTCAAAGGGAGAATGCCATAGCCAGAAGGTTACTTTTATATGGTGCCACACACATGCACTGTTCCGCGATTAGATGCCATATTGGTGTAGTCACGCATGCGTAGTAAGTCCGAAGATGGCCATATTAGTGGCGGAATTCGATAGAACAACAAGGGAGAATGCACCTAATGCTAAATATCTGAACAATCGGTTACAATTATTAAATATATTGAAGCAATAAGGTAAAATCACAATATGGGACCAAAAGTAACAAGGATTATTATTATTATACAGGATTTATATAGCGCCAACAGTTTGCTCAGCGCTTTACAATATAACAGGAGACAATACAGCAACAATACAGTTCAATACAAGAGGGAAACGAGAGCCCTGCTCCTTGGAGCTTACAATCTAGGAGCAAGGATAACCCATCCCGATGACATAAGGATGAGGTTAAAGAACGTCCGGATTGAGATAAACCGGAAGTGACGGTGCCTCCATTTTCTTGAGGTCCTACAACATAACAATGTCTATTGCTAAAGGATTAGAACAGACAAATTAATATGTGATTATTGGTAATATGTATCCCAAATGATAAATATAGTTATAAGGTACGCATCTCCCTTGTTAAAAGTTACAAGTTATAATAGCAAATCTTTAATAAAAACATAATATGACAATAATATCCTTAAAATAATATGCATATAAAAAATATAGAATGTGATAAAAACATAATCCAGATGTGTACCAACATATGTACATATAAAAAAGAAAACATGTAAGATAAAATAAACACATAATAAACATAATATAAATATTAATCCCAATATGACCATAGGTGAAATAATGATCTCAAAAATAGGTATGATAAGTAAAAATAAGAACACTCAAATGAGGGAAACATTTGTAAAAGATAATAATAATAACATTAAAATAAAATTAAAATAAGATGAGGCACTGGAATATATAAAAAGTTATGTAAACAGATATATCATAAAAAATCGGAGACACCTAAAAAATTAAAATAAAAATATATAAAAATAAGAATAAAGATAAAAATAAACATAAAAGACCAGTATAAATGTGAATGAGGGAGGTAAAGTGTTAAAAAGTCTACACGTATGTAAAATAAAAATATTTAGCTTGTATCAATGAAACAATTTATGTCAAGATCGACATTCAAGCCTTGTGGAACAAGTGAGCTTAGTTCAAAAATCCACTTTGTTTCCATCATGGATACAGTTCTACATTTGTGCATTCCTCTCCATTGTTGCTTGATAGTATCAATGCCCACGAATTTTAGACAGGATGGGTTCCTGTTATGGAAATCACGGAAATGCTTGGAGAGGGAATGTTCTTTATATCCTCTTTTGATGTTATATAAATGCTCCCGCAATCTGTCTCTGAGTCTTCTCGTTGTCAGGAAGATGCTCGCCATAGTGCACAGTGGCGCAGGCGCAGATGTGCGAGGGCCCGTCCTGCTGCACATAGTCGTGTGCATTTGCGTTCACGCATACGCACACACACGACAGCCCGTTGCTAATATTGGCGCCAATCAGACTGTTTAAACCCAGCAGCACTATTAGCCTGTGCTGTCTGATCTGCAGCTCCCCCTCCTGTATTCCTGTGCCTGATCCTGTTCCTGTGACTGATTACCTGTGATTGACCCCAGCTTGTTTCTTGGACTCTGCCTTCTGATTCTGCCTGATCTGCTCCCACCAACACTGACCCTGGCTTGTGACCTGACCATTCTCCTGTTTGCTGTTTATGTCTGATCTGCTTATCTGTTACCGACCCAGCTTGTCTGACCCTGCATACAGTCTGCTACCAGCCTGCTTCACTGCCTGCCTGTCTACTCTGCTGCCAGCCTGCTCTGCCGCCAGTCGGTCCATCCATCCCATCTCCCAGCAAAGTGCCAGCAATCCCTGCACAGACTACAGGACCGAACAGGCACTCATACCCCGCCGTGCTCTTGTGGTTGCTGTTCCACCTCCAGTGGCTCTTGAACCGGAGCTGTACGAGAGGCCTTCCTCCTGCCATCAGGCTCACATGTAAGGTACGTAACAGTATCAGACAGCCATGTTTGAGCCTGCAGGAGGATCCTCTCCCATGGATGAGATCTGCCAGCATCTTGCTGCCCTGACTCAAGCTGTTAAGTCTCTTCAAGAGGGGTACGTTCAGTTGGAAGAGCGGGTACAATCTCTTGCTACATCTCCCAGTCCTGCGACAACACTCGCTTCCTCATCTGCCACAGCTCCTACAGTACCTGCTCCTGCACCCACTGTGGTGATGCTACCCCCTGAACCCAGGGTCCCCACACCAGAAAGATTCTCGGGAGATCGAAGTAGATTCTGGGCATTCCAAAATGAATGTCAATTATACTTCTCTCTACAACCACAAACTTTTTCTCTAGAATCCACCAAGGTTGGGTTCATCATCTCATTACTCCAAGGTGAGCCATAGTCCTGGGCCCACCGACTTCTCGAAGGAAATGATTCCCAGCTACAAACCATGTCCGCCTTCTTTGAAGCAATGGCCCAGTTATATGATGACCCACAGAGGACTGCCACAGCAGAGGCTGACCTTCATATGCTCCAGCAAGGCCGAAGAGCAGTTGAGTACTATGTTACAGACTTCAGACGCTGGAGTGCAGACACAAAATGGAACGACGCAGCCCTGCGACACCAGTTCCGTTTTCGGCTTGCTGAAGGGCTAAAAGACGAACTGGCCCGGGTCGGTTTACCAAATACATTGGAGGCTCTTATTACTTTGTCCATCCAGATAGACCAGCGGCTGCGTGAACTACTCAACAGTCAAGTGCTGTATGGATGATGCCCAGGGTGCCTTCTTCCGCTCACTCCACAGCTGCTCACACCATTCCTGTCAATCCTGTGACTCCAGCATCTGACACTCCAGAACCCATGCAGCTTGGATTGATGCGTCCTTCCTTGTCACCTGAGGAACGTCAACGTCGTCGGCAGAATAACCTGTGCCTGTACTGCGGAGAAGCCGGTCACTATGTGCGCTCCTACCTCACGTCCAATTACTATCTAGATCATGCAGGCTCCACCTCCGCAACATCTCCAAGATACGTACATTCCTCACCCCAGACACTACTAAACAACTCGTACACTCCCTCATCATCTCACGCCTGGACTACTGCAACTCCCTTCTCACTGGCCTACCCAAACATACGCTATCCCCACTCCAGTCGACCCTGAACTCAGCGGCGAGACTCATCCACCTCACCAACTGCTCCACATCCGCCACCCCCCTCTGCCAATCCCTTCACTGGCCCCCGATTGCCCAGCGCATCAAATTCAAACTGCTAACTCTGACCTATAAGCCATTCACAACGCCGCCCCAAACTACCTAACCGACCTGATACTTAAATACCACCCTACCCGTGCCCTTCGCTCCTCACAGGACCTCCTACTCTCTAGCTCCCTGGTCTCCTCCTCCCACGCCCGATTGCAGGATTTCTCCAGGACTTCCCCCATCCTCTGGAACTCCCTACCCCAATCCATCAGACTGTCACCTACCCTCCTCACCTTCAGGTGCACTCTGAAAACCCACCTCTTCAGGGAAGCCTACCCCACCCTCACCTAACAACTGACCTCCTCCACTCCTCCCACCACTCCATCCCCCACAGCCATTTCCTCCTGTACCACTTTCCCCTCCATTCTAGATTGTAAGCTCGAAAGAGCAGGGCCCTTGAACCCCTCGTGTATTGTATTGTTTCTGTCTTGTCTCATGTTCTGTCCCCCTTGCTATTGTACAGCGCTGAGCAAACACTTTGGCGTTATATAAATACTGTATAATAATAATAATAATAATAATCTATTTCTCCTGCTAACCTGTCATCACTATCTGCTAGTGCCACTCACCTAGCCCTTCCACTCTCATTCCAGCTGCCAGAGGGAACAATCTCGGTCAATGCCATTATTGATTCTGGGGCATGCAGCTGCTTTATTGACTTGCCTTTTGCAGCCCAGCAGCATATACCTTTAAGACCAAAGCCTCAATGACTTTCAGTTTATCTGGCAGATGGCTCATGTATCAAATCAGGATTGGTAACCCAGGAAACACCACCATTGCCTGTTGTTACCCCTGCCAAACATAAAGAACGTTTGAGTCTTGACGCTATCACATCCCCGCTGTTTCCTGTCATTTTGGGCCTACCCTGGCTTCAGGCCCACAACCCTCAGATTGATTGGATTACTGGAGAAGTCACCTTCCAATCCACCTATTGTCGAGAACATTGCTTGCCAGGAACACCCAATTCTGCTGTGACCCTACTCTGTATGGACTCTGATCTGGAGATCTGTCAAAAGGTGCCCAAATATTATCATGAATACCTTGATGTCTTCAGCAGACGGGGTGCTGATACCCTACCCCCTCATCAGCCATATGATTGCCTGATTGAACTGCTTCCGGGAGCTGAGATTCCTTTCAGGCGAATATTCCCACTCTCAGAACGGGAACAGGAGGCTCTGAAAGAGTACATTGATGAAAAGGGTTTCATCCGTCCCTCCACCTCTCCAGCAGGAGCAGGAATATTCCTTGTCAAGAAAAAGGACCACTCGTTAAGGCCATGTGTGGATTATCGGGAACTCAATAAAATTACAGTGAAGAACCGTTATCCCCTTCCTCTTGTACCTGAACTGTTCCAAAGGTTGTGGTCTGCAACTATCTTTACTAAGCTGGATTTAAGAGGGGCTTATAACCTGGTCCGCATACGTGCAGGAGATGAGTGGAAGACGGCTTTCCGTACCAGATTCGGCCACTTTGAATATCTGGTTATGCCCTTCGGTCTCTGCAATGCCCCTGCCGCCTTCCAGCATTTCATTAACAATATATTCAGAGACTTCCTGGACGTTTTCGTAGTTGTATATTTAGATGACATCCTAATATTCTCAGTATCCCTGAACTTACACTGAGAGCACGTGAAGAGTGTTCTATGCTGGCTCCGTCAACATGGACTGTATGCCACTCGAGAAGTGCGAGTTTGAGCAGCAGTGCATCCAATTCTTGGGCCTGGTGATCTCCACAGCAGGAATAAAGATGGATCCCCAAAAGGTGTCCGCTATAATAGACTGGCCATCCAGTATTTCCTGTTTCGCTCCTAAAGCCTGTGCTAACTGATCCCTTTCCTGATAGGGGGTCTGGTCCTCCTCAGCCGGTGCTTGTAAATGGAGATGAAGAATATGAGGTGGAAGCTATTGCGGATTGTAGGAAAAGAAGGAACCAGTTGCAGTACCTGATCAAGTGGAAAGGATATGGTCCTGAAGAAAACTCCTGGGAACTCGCACAGAATGTCCATGCAAAAGGGCTCATTCGTGCCTTTTTCCACGGCCACCCAGAAAAAGGAGGCCAGCTGGGCATCCGGAGGCTGCCCGTAGGGAGGGGGCAATGTCAGGAAGATGCTCTCCATAGTGCACAGTGGCGTAGGCGCAGATGTGCGAGGGCCCGTCCTGCTGCACATAGTCGTGTGCATTTGCGTTCATGCATGCACACACGCACACACACGACAGCCCGTTGCTAATGTTGGCGCCAATCAGACTGTTTAAACCCAGCAGCACTATTAGCCTGTGCTGTCTGATCTGCAGCTCCCCCTTCTGTATTCCTGTGCCTGATCCTGTTCCTGTGACTGATTACCTGTGATTGACCCCAGCTTGTTTTTTGGACTCTGCCTCTGCCTTCTGATTCTGCCTGATCTGCTCCCACCAACACTGACCCTGGCTTGTGACCTGACCATTCTCCTGTTTGCTGTTTATGTCTGATCTGTTTATCTGTTACCGACCCAGCTTGTCTGACCCTGCATACAGTCTGCTACCAGCCTGCTTCACTGCCTGCTCTGCTGCCAGCCTGCTCTACCGCCAGCCGGTCCAGCCATCCCATCTCTAAGCAAGGTGCCAGCAATCCCTGCACAGACTACAGGACCAAACAGGCACTCATACCCCACCGTGCTCTTGTGGTTGCTGTTCCACCTCCAGTGGCCCTTTAACCGGAGCTGTACAAGAGGCCTTCCTCCTGCCATCAGGCTCACACGTAAGGTACGTGACACTCGTTGTTCTCCCAATGTACTGTTTGCCACAAGAGCATTCCAAAAGGTAAACCACGTACTCGCTGTTGCAGGTAATGAGTGACCTTATATCATACATCTTTCCTGTCACATTGGAGCAAAAGGAATTTATAGATTTTTTATGAATTCCATTGTGAAGACATAACATGCATCTGTTGCATGGGTAAAAGCCTTTAAGGCCAAAACCAAATGATATTTGTTTTGGGGGGTTGACCACATTTGGGGCTAGGGTGTGCCTTAACAAAGGTGCTTTGCGAAATATGATCTCCGGATGGTCCGGTAAAGCATCACCTAATACAGGGTCGTTCTTAAGGATAGCCCAATTCTTTTTGATGATTTTAGCGACCTCCTTATATTGTATGGAGAAGTTTGTAATAAATGGGCAAAACTTATTCGGTTTGGAGGTGTCTTTAGGGGCAAAGAGATCCTCTCTGTTCAAGTCGCCAACTTCTCTAATTTTTTTATCAAGAATAGCTGGGTCATACCCCTTTTCCAAAAATCTATTCCTAAGTACATTGGTTTGCAAGACAAAATCTTCCTTCATGTCACAATTTCTGCGTTAGCGGAGGAATTGTCCCTTTGGAATATTGCTTAGCCAACTAGGATGATCTGACCATGTTTCCACGTCCTCTAATAATTTCCTGAACAGGGCTGGGTAGTTTGCCTTGTAGACTGAGGAGATGCTAGGAGTCGATCGTATACCTAAATACGAGAGCGAAGATGGGGGAGGGGCTGGAAATGAGGGAGGAGTCATTGCAGGCACATATAACGATTATACTTAAAGAAGGGAAAGATAGCACACAGTGTGCCAGTTATAGGCTCATATCCCTACTAAACATTGATATTAAATTGTATGCTAAGGTATTGGCAACCAGACTGAAGGAGCTGATGCCAGAGTGGATACACCTGGATCAGGTAGGATTCATTCTGGGAAGAGAAGGTAGGGACAATGGTCTGAGATCATTGCTCCTCCTACAAAGAGTAAAAAGAGAGAAACTGCCGACATTATTCCTGTCAATTGATGCCGAAAAGGCTTTTGACAGGGTTAACTGGGCTTTCATGATTGATACGCTAGAGGTCTTAGGAATAGGGCCTATAATGTTAAAGTGGATAATAGGGCTTTATAGCGCTCCGTCAGCAGCGGTTAAGGTCAACGGATCCCTCTCTCAGTTCTTTAAAATGTATAATGGAAATAGACAAGGATGCCCACTTTCTCCTTTATTATTTGTTTTATCCATGGAACCTGTCCTGGAGAGGGTAAGAAAGTGTGTAGACATAGCAGGAATAAAGATAGGGGAAGTGGAGCATAAGGTGGCAGCATATGCAGATGACATGGTGTTCTATGTTGTAAATCCTAGAACAACATTGCCTAATTTAATGAGACTATTAAAACAGTACGGTGATCTATCAAATCTGAAAATAAGCCCTGCAAAGTCAGAGATCTTAAACAGCAATATACCAAAAGTTGAGAAGCTGAGCCTAAAAAAAGACTTTCCATTTACTTAGAGGGAAAAGGAAATAGGCTACTTAGGAATAAAACTAACTCCATCAATAAAAGCTCCGTACCAGGCAAATTATATCCCATTAGTAAACGGGGAAAAAAAAGAGGAGCTGGGGAGAAATCTCAAAAGGTGGTGCTTCCTGGATAGGTCGTATAAACCTGGTAAAGATGGTGATAGTACCAAAAGTCCTGTATACATTTCACATGCTCCCAGTACATCTACCAGGATCTTTCTTCGGGATAATAAAGAAAATTATACTTACGTTTATCTTGGCAAATAAGAAATCGAGAATTAGGTATTGCGTAGGGCAAAAGGGAATGGGGGTTTGGGTATGCCAAATGTTAAGAAATATTATCAAGCGGTGATATTGTCAGGAATAATAGACTGGATATTTAATTCACAAGGGAAAGTCTGGATGAATATGGAAGGGATTCTGAGTAAGGCACAGTTAGGGAAGATGGTTTGGGTACCACACAAATTCCGCACATTAGATGTGAATATTACTCCACTGACAAAGAAAGTTTTAAGTGTTTGGGATAGAATGTATAAGCAAAAGGGATGGAAATATCATTCAGTTATAATTCCCTTGGCGGGTACAGAGTATTTCCCCCCAGGGAAAGATAATATTTCTGGGAAATGGATTAACGATCAGAATGCACGTTTGAAAGATAAGGGGAAAGTGCACACTTTCTCTGACTTAAAGAAAAGAGACTTATTTTTCACATTAGACGCGTTGTGGTAAGGCCAATTAGGTCATTTTGTTTCAACACTCCCACAACCACTGAGGACGTCGGAGGATTAGTATGCAGTTGAAAGACTATTGAATGTAACTATAATTCCTAAACAAGGCACCTCCTGGATTTATAAGATTCTTATGGATATGGAGCGTACTGATCCTCTGGAGTTCTTGGAAAAATGGGAACAGGAGGAAACAAATTTGAACGAGCAACAAAAGAATAAAAATATTCAAATTAACACATGAGGTGATGAATATGAGCACAGTCGAATTAATTACAAATGTTTGGATAGATGGTATATCACACCGAGTAAGGCACAGAAATAACAAGTAGATGTTTCACTTTTATGTTGGAGAGGATGTGGGGAAAAGGAAACAATGGTACACATATGGTTGGATTGTCCGAAAATACAGGATTACTGGAAGGGAATATTACAATATATTCAGGAAATATTTGGGATTACTATACAGAGAGACCTGTGGACATGTTTATTTTATAAATTTGAACTGTTAGTAAAACTACATAAGAACAGGGTACTATATCTAATAAGTGCGGCTAAGAGCTTTATTCCCAAATTTTGGTTTGCCTCAGACCCACCAAGAACAAATGACTGGGTTAACAGAGTGGAAAATATCTACAGGATGGAGGAGTTGTGTTATATTGAGGAGGAGAGAATAGAAAGATTTAGGAAATTGTGGAGTAGCTGGTTAATTTTCAAAACATCTAAAAGATATCTGGAGCTGGTGGGAATATAGGTGGAAGAATATCAGAGCTAGTTTTAATGGAGTACCCGACGGAGAGAAGGAGATAGGAGGGAAGGATACAGATATAGATAGATAATCATGAGAAAGGATAGAAACTAGGATTTCAGTATGGACTGGGGAAAGTGTGTGGGGGGGGGGGAATAAGATGATGCAAATGGAATTTATGCATTTGTGAAGTTCTTTTTATTTTTGTGTGTATTAGTTGCTCTTTTTCTATTGCAAAAAATAAATAAAAGATAAAAAGATGGGGAAGGGTCTGGAAAAGTCCTGGAGACAGCATGAGAGGCGACAAGGGAGCTAGAGAGCGGGAGGTCTTGGGTGGAGTGGAGAGGACGGTTTGGGTAATATTCAGAGACAAGATTGGTGATGTAATTTGGGGCAGAGTTATAAATGACTTTATATGTTATTAATGTTTTGAATTTGATTTGTTGGGCAATGGCAAACCAGTGGAGGGATTGGCAGAGAGGGATGGCAGACATGGAACAATTGGTAAGGTGGCTGAGTCTGGCAGCAGCATTCATGATAGACTGAAAAGGGGATAGCCTGTGATGAGGTAGGCCAATGAGGAGGGAGTTACAATAGTCAAGGTGAGAGATAACAAGGGAATGAATACATTGCTTAGTGGTTTCAATGGTTAAAAAGAGGCGTAAATTGGAGATATTGCAGAGGTGAAGTTTACAAGATTTGGACAGTGATTGGATTTGGGGCTGAAAGGACAGATCAGTGTCCAGGATTACACGTAGTATTCTGGCATGAGGGGAGGGATTCATGGTTGTATTATTGATCTTGATGGAGACGTTAGGGGAGGGGCATGGACTGGAGGGAATATTAAGAGCTCGGTTTTAGAAAGATTGAATTTGAGGAAGTGGTGTAACATCCATGCTGACATCTCAGTTAGTAAGTTAGTAATGCGAGAGGAGATTGAAGGGGTGAGATGAGGAGTAGAGAGATAGATTTGTGCGTCATCAGCATTGAGATGGTACTTGAAGCCATGGGAGTGAATCAAGTTACCGAGGGAGGAAGTGTAGATGGAGAAGAGAAGGGGTCTAAGGACAGAACCTAGGGGGACCCCAACAGCAGGAAGAAGTAGAGAGGAGACAGAGTTATAGGTAACACTGAAGGAGTGCTGTGATAGGTAGGAGGAGAACCATGAGAGAGCAGAATCTTGGAGACCAAGAGAGTGGAGTTTTTTGAGGAGGAGGGGATGGTCAATAGTATCAAAAACCACAGAGAGGTCAAGTAGTAAGAGTAAGGATTAGTGGCGATTGGATTTAGCAGTTAGTAAATCATTAGTGAGTTTTAGTAGGGCTATTTCAGTGGAGTGCTGCGAGTGAAAGCCAGATTGTAAGAGGTCAAGAAGGTTGTTGTCAGTGAGGTAGGAGCTCAGGCGATTGTAGACTAAGCGTTCTAAGAGTTTAGAGGTAAAAGAGAGCAAGGAGATGGGTCTTAAGTTGTTCGGGTCGGTGGGGTCCAGGGAGGGCTTTTTAAGTGTGGGAGTGATCTGTGCATGTTTTAGAGGGGAGGGGAAGGAGACTATAGAGAGGGAGAGACTGAAGATGTGAGTGAGGGAGCAAAAGATAGAAGAGGGTAACCGTAGTAATTAAGAGGGAAAAATTAAGTGTGTGGTGGTACTTGTATGCTGCAGGGTACACCCCTCACAATCAATTTATGCAGGAAAATCTTTAGGAATAAAGTAATAAAAACCCTCTTTAGTTTGTTCATGTTTGGGTCACATGACTTTTTTCCCTTTTCAATGCAGCATGGCTGGATTTATGGCTACGCCTGAGCTGGTTACATGTCCTGTGACATCACTTCAGCTTTTTAAACTCTCCCCCAGGCCATGGAAAGTGGAGTGGAGCTGTCAGTCAAGGATCTGATGCACCCCACAGGTGGCAACAACTGCTGATTGATAAGATTCTTGACTGATAGCTCCATTCTGATTTGCATGGCCTGAGGGAGGGCTTCTGTGCTGAACAGTGTCCTGGAGAGCTGAGTAGAAGCTGATGGCAGTGGAAATTGCAAGAAGTTCTCACTGTTCATCCACTAAGGTATCTGTGATTGCTTGCATAGACTGGGTTCTGTTTAGCTGCTCTTAAAAGGACCAACTACCATTTTACCAGAAGATAAGCTAGAGCTATTTTAGGGTATCCTCTCTCATGGAATTCACTGAGCTAAATAAACCCTTTGATCGTTCCCATCTTGCTTTTACCTCATAACATGCCAAGCATTCCACCGTGAGTTGAAATACTAGTCCACCAAGCCAGGAGGTCCTTCTCTTCTGGCCAGGGGTAAGGGGATACTGCACCAACAACTAGTATTTCCACATAAAATCAGCACAGTACTGGTTTCTTTTTTTAGCTGAAAGTCAACGATATTTTAACAAATCCTTAAAAAATAACCCTATACATTTTTTGTGTTTAAATTCTTCCAGCAAAAATAAAATGTTAAAGCTGAGGATTTGCTTAAAAAAAAATTACAACTTTAGTCAAATTGCTTCACCTGTAATGAAGTACACTGGGTATAGAAAAGAATCACCCCCTTTAAATTAGTCACATTTTGTTGCTTTGCAGAAAATAAAAAACAGAATCACTTGAGTTGGAAAAAGGATCGCCCCTCCTAAAACTGACTTGTAAACTCAGTTAGGTGTAGCTAATCATCTTCTCAATGGCGCATAAAGCCATTTGACTTTCAACTGATCTCCAGGATAACGTTGTGGACAGGCACAAGACAGGAGATGGATACAAAAAATGTCAAAGGCTTTATCAATGCCTAGAAGCACAGTGAAGTCTATTATTAACCTCCCTAGCGGTATTCCCGAGTGTAGCTCGGGGTAAAATGTCAGTACCAAAAGCGGTAACCCCGAGCTACACTCGGGCTTACCATGCGGCGCTGCATAGGGATTCCCTGCAGAGCTTACCTTGTCCTGTGCTCCCGCGATGTGTCCCCTGCAGCATCCCCGGCCATCTCCTCCGGCCGATGCCGGCATCTGTGTTCCGGTCCCTGTGACGTCGGGACGTACGGGCGCCGCCGGCGGTGCGAAATTTGAAAATTTTAAAAAATGTCATTTTTTTCCAAACAAATTTTACATAGTAAAACATTGCTGTTTCAACCCATTTCACATACATTTTGTCCCTAGTGCTTTGTCCTGTGCCCTGCCTGCATTTTGACTGTTCTTTCTGCCTGGAAACTTAGAAAAGTCCATGGCGTCCAAAAAGTGTCCCTTTAGGTCAAAAGCGGGTTTAGATCAGCTAGAGAACAGCAATAGTAAATTAGAACCACTTCCAGAATTGAGTGATAATGATTCCTGGGGAAATTCGTCATCAGACACTGAAAACGATTTTGCGACTTTGCTCAGCAATGTGCGAACTTGGCACTCTATTTCAAATTTCAGTGTTTTTGGATTGATTATATTATTGAATTAAATGTATTATTATTATATTATTATTTTTTATGATTATTTATTAAATTAGAATTTATGATTTTGTGTTTCAAATTTTATCATACCCGGGATGTTTAATAGACTCTTGTTCGGACAGATTTCAGTGAGTTATTCCTAAAAATTACAACCTACAATAAAAAAAACTACATATTTCCATGCAAAATAATGGTACTGCTTTCAGCACCAAAAATAAATAATCATACCACTAGGGAGGTTAAGAGGAGGAAGGTAGTTGGTACAACACTGACCCTCCCTGGATCAGAACGCCACTCCAAACTGGTTGAAAAACCCAGGATGAAACTGGTCACAGAGGCTACCAAGAGGCCTACAGCAACTCTGAAGCAGTTGCAGGAATTTATGAATGGAGGGTTGCAAGAAATAAACAACTCTTCAAGAAAGAACACATGCAGTCACAATTGAGCTTTGCCAAAACGCACCTTGAAGATTCTGAAAAAAGGTGGTATGGTCAGGTGAGACTAAAGTTGAATGATTTGGCCTCAACACCAAACGATATGCCTGGCAGAAATCCAATACAGCTCACCATCCAAATAACACCATTCCTACAGTAAAGCATGGAGGTGGTAATATCATGTTATGGGTGTGTTTCTCTGCAGCAGGGACTAGAGCACTTGTCAGGATAGAAGGAAAAATGTATGGGGCAAAATACTGTCAACTTCTTGGGGAAAATCTGCTGCCCTCTACCAGAAAGTTGTCAGTGGGAAGAAGGTTTACCTTCCAGCATGACAATGACCCAAAACACAAAGCAAAAATGACCACAAAATTGTTGTAGGAGAAAAAGGTAAATGTCTTTTGCATGGCCTAGTCAGACCCCAAACTTAAACACCACTGAAAATCTGTGGAATGACTGCAGTTTGTAAACGGTCACCATCCAATTTAGCTGAACTTGAGCAGTTCTGCATAGAAGAGTGGGTAAATATTGCAAAGTCTAGATGTGCAAAGTTAGTAGAGACATATCCCAACAGACTACAGGCTGGAATCAAAACAAAAGGTGTTTGAACAAAATAGTGATACAAGAGGAGATTATTTTTCCAATTTAGGTGTCCGTTTATGAACCAGCGGTAATAGATCGCTGCTCAGTTCTCCGGCATTCTTTTATGAAGTTTATGAAGCAGTTCTCCGAACGAAGGGAGAATGGTCTCCAAACGCTGGAGAACGGTCTACAAACTCTGGAAAACGGCTGATTTTACTATAATCTCGTGAGATTACAGTAAAAGATCAGTTTACTAAACAGAGGTAAATTATCTCTGCTTAGTTTGCGGTCCCTCTGATTCTCCAGCTCTGGGCTGGAGAATCTGGAGGGAGAACACAGATCTCCAGAGAAGGGCTGACATGATCTCCTGAGTGTCATAAACTGTGAATGACCAGAGAATAGCTGAGATCTGTTGAATCGCAGCTATTCTCTGTGTCATAAACGGACACCTATGTGATTTTGTTTTTGAGTTTTCTTTTTTTTCTGACATGTTGATGTTTTATCTTTCACTTGGATGTTATAGGTTGCATTGAGTAAATACAGTTGAACAGAACAAAAACTGTGTCTGTCTTTATTTCAGGCTGCAAAGCAACAAAATGTAATTATTTTAAAGGGTGGTGATTCTTTTCTATACCCGCTGTATGTCCCATGTTGCGCAGGCAGCTGGATCCTGGAGAATCTCCTGTGCAGGGATGCCTGTCCTCTTCCTGTCTCTGACCTTCCAGCACTACAATGGTTTACAGCTTGCGGGTCTTCAAGCAGAATAGCAGTACAGATGGTCTGATGTGAACACATCCCCTCCTTCCTCCTCCAGTGAGAAAAGTTATTTCTTTGATTACACTGCTTATATAACACAATCTGAATGGGTGAGAGAATCCTTTTATCTGACTCTCCCTTATTCACAAATCATGTTGCAAGCAGTATAATTAAAGCAGAGTTCCAGTCATTTTTGTGTTAATTAAACACACATTCACCTGTCCCAGGATCCAGCAATGTGCTCACCCACGCTGTCCCTTCTTTCCCTGGTGTTGTTATCACAACTGTTGGCACCAGGCTGTGACAGCTTGCGGCTTCACAGCTGGGTGCCCACTGCGCATGCGTGAGTTGCGCTGCACATCCAGATTGGTCTGCAGTCTTCTGGGACCTGTGAAGTGGCCCAGAAGACTGCAGGAGGGAGAAGGAGGGCCGAATTTCCGACTCACTTAGGTGCGGCAAACTAAGCCGGAAGTGGGAGCGGGTATCTGTCAAAACCAGGTATCTGCTACCGCCTCCCCCCAAAAAAGTGCCAAATACGGGAGTGGAGGGGGGGGAGGCAAATAAGCAGAGCTTCCACTTTTGGGTATAACTCCTCTTTAACCACTTGCCTACTGGGCACTTTTACCCACTTCCTGCCAAGGCCAATTTTCAGCTTTCAGCACTGTTGCACTTTGAATGACAATTGTAGTCATGCAACACTGCACCCAAACTAAATTTTTATAATTTTTTTGAGAAAAATAGAGCTTTCTTTTGGCAGTATTTAATCACCACTGGGGTTTTAATTTTTTTATAAACAAACAAAAAAGGACAAAAAATTTGGGGGGGAAAAAAAGTTTTTTTGTTTCTGTTATAAACTTTTGTAAATAAGTGATTTTTCTCCTTCACTGATGTGCGCTGAGGAGGCTGCACTGATGGGCACGATGAGGCATCACTGATAGGTACTGACAGGCAGTGGCATGCCGGGGCAGGTGCGGGGGGGTGCAGTCCGCACGGGGATCGCCGACTTTCTTTACAACTTACCTTTTCTTGGAGCGGGTCTGGTGTCACCCCGTATAGGTTGTATGCCAACGATCCCAACGATTCCCACAGGATGCACTGGATCTGCGGATTGAACATAATGGACGGAGTCCGATCCATTATGCTCAATCCGCAGATCCGATCCATTCTGCAGGGATCATCGGAGGGGGTGTCACCAAGTGTTACCGCACCGGGTGACACCTACCCTAGGGTCGCCTCTGCTGACAGGCATCACTGATGGGTACTGAAAGCCAGCACTGGTGGGCACTGATTCTAAGCACTAATGGGGCTACACTGATCACCAGGGCACTGATGATCAGTGTAGATGTTCCCGAGAAATTCCGCATTTGGCTAGGGTCAGTCCAACTCCTCCAGGATGGCACATCAATACGTGCCATTTCCAGGTTTGCTGCGTCTCCCAGTACAGTCTCAAGATCATGGAGGAGATTCCAGGAGACAGGAAGTTACACTAGGAGAGCTGGACAGGGCCATAGCTCTTTAACCCAGCAGACAAGTATCTGCTCCTTTGCGTAAGGAGGAACAGGATGAGCACTGCCAGAGCCCTACAAAATGACCTCCAGCAGGCCACTGGTGTGAATGTCTCTGAGCAATCATAAACAGACTTCATGAGGGCCCAATGGCCTCTAGTGGGCCCTGTGCTCATTTCCCAGCACCATAGAGCTCGATTGGCATTAGCCATTGGACACCAGAATTGACAGATCCACTACTGGTGCTCTTTGCTTTTCACAGATTAGAACAGGTTCATCCTGAGCACGTGAGAGATGTGAAAGGCTCTGGAGAAGCCATGGAGAACATTATGCTGACTGTTCAGCATGACTGTTTTCGTGGTGGGTCAGTGATGGATTGGGGAGGCATCTCCGTGGAGGGATGCACAGACCTCTACAGGCTAGATAATGGCACCCTGACTGCCATTAGGTATCGAGATAAAATCCTTAGACCCATTGTCAGACTCTACGCTGGTGCAGAGGGTCCTGGGTTCCTCCTGGTGCACAACAATGCCCAGCCTCATGTGGCAAGAGTAGGATGAAGGAATTGATACCACTGAATGGCCCCCACACTCGCCTAACCTAAATCCAATAGAACACCTCGGGGATATCATGTTTCGGTCCATCCGACACCGACAGGTTGCACCTCAGACTGTCCAGCTCTGGTAGGAAATACCCCAGGACACCATCCATCGTCTCATTAGGAGCATGCCCCGACGTTGCATACAAGCACGTGGGGGCCATACAAACTATTGAGTACCATTCTGAGTTGCTGCAATAACATTTCAGCAAAATGGACTAGATTACTGAATGATTTTTTCATTTATCACCCAGTCCATATCAGTATAGATATCCAGCATATTTGTCCCTGTTGAGATCTGATGTTTTAAGTGTTCCTTTTTTTTATTGAGCAGTGTACTTCAGAGCAAAGTGTAGGTGCATGTCTCATCAGTGTTATTCTGAACATGCTCCTTTGCACATTTAATGCCAGAGAAAGGGGCCATGCAACATTCCCTTACCTCATTCACACCACATCCCAGCAGCCATTTAAGTAGGCTTTATCAGTCACATGACTGGGAGCCTGTGTTGCTGGCACCTGATCAGAAGCTGTGACTGAAAGCCCTTAGGGACAGCTTGGTCAGTGTGCTGGGAACACACTTGGCCCACAATCTCAAACTGCTATGGATGCATATGTGCAGCAGCTGGTTGTTATACGCGTTATTCTGCCTATACATTACTTTTTTTTTTTTTTTTTCATTCAACCAGTAGGTTGAATAGAAAATAATGACACAAGGTGGATGGGGGAATCACTCACACTATGCTATTGTATTCTGATGGTGGGGAACCATCAGCACTGATCATTTGGGAAAACCCCAACAGCTACTTGTACAGATGATGATTGGTAGATTGATTTCTGTACAACCAGCCTCCCTTCCCCCCATATATGGATTGAAATTCATCTGGTCCCTACTGAACCTTTACGTGGTCAGCAGTACATTATTGCCCTACTTTCAGTCTTGTACATTTGTACAGGCCCTTCCCTGTACTGAATTTGATTACTCTGTCACTTCACATTGTGAGCTTCTTGAGGTGCATTAGAAGCTGCAAGTCAGGATCAACTTCTTTTGCTGGATGATGTCCAGCATCATCTTAACACTTTCTACCCCAGCCTTACTGTACTTGGGTCTATCCCTTTCATTCATTGGATTTCAGTTCTTTCAACCTGAAGGCTTACCCAAGGCTGTCGGCATGCAAACCCCCACGCCTTCTGCCTGACATCTTCCAATCAAGGCATTTTGATATGTGCATAACTGCTCTCAAGCGCCAGCCCAATGATTGAAATGGGGCTTGGGGCTCATGAAATAGTGAGACAGGGTGTTGTGATGGTTTCAAGGAAGCTATGTACAGCATTTTGCTAGCCCCTCCCCCTAGGCACAACTTGCTTGCATAGCAATAAAGCACAGAAACCCAGCGATGATGCCCTGGATATAAGGAAAGCAGGTTGTTTCAAAACTTAATTAGCAAATTTGTTAAGGAGGGATAATGGGGAAGGCAAAAATGTAAGATTAAACTTCAGCTAAGGATGTAGCTGCATATTTATGTATAGGTGTAACCTAACAACTGGAGAACAGATAGGGATTAAAAAAAAATTCTTCCCAAAGAAATTAAAACTGATTTTAAACAAAAACCGCTGGCAGGCAGAGCTTTTATAACAAGAGACCCTGGTGGTATCTTTGGTCATAAAGGCTTCTCCCTGCCAGTCAGTGATAATATAGCCTGAGCCACGCATGCGCAGCTCATTTACTTCAATGTTATGTGCCATGATGAAGCGACTGTGTGTGGGAGTGACATCACCACAGCATGGCTATCCAAACAGTTAAACAGAGCCAACCCGCAGAGAACATTGAGAGAAGTGCCAAAAGGGATGACAGTGCTATGCATACCAGCACATTATGGCACAAACCTCCTGGGGGCCTAAAGAAAAAAAAAAAAAAAAAAAAAAAAAAAAAAAAAAAAAGTGTTTAATTCCATTTTAAACCACTTAGGGCAGAGGGCCACACGTAGCCCATTAAAATTACCAGTTCGACTTGTATTCCTTAAAACACATTTAACAAATGTAATATTGTAGTTTACCCGTCTTAGGATGTGGTGGCTGTATTAGGTTTTTTTTGCCCTAACCGTGACCCTGCCTTTAACACCTAGTGTGACAAGGCTCACTCACCACACTATGGAGAATAGCATGGTCATAAAACAGGCCTACACCCTCCCCCTTTAACAGATATTGTTTCTGTAATACTGAATTCTTGGATACTAGTCTACTGAGTGCATTCACAGGTAGAGATCAAGGAAACGTACTATGCATTCCTTCATGGTAATGGAGCTCCAAAACTCACATGGATTTTCACAACCAACACACTTACAATAGTTAGTACGTTCCCTCTCTGTCTGGGATGACTTGCAAGAACTATAAACCTTTTACTCCAAGGAATTCCCATTTTCAGAACTGCTCAATGGGGAGGGGAAAATACATGTGCTGCTATGGCTTGTAGAAGTTAGTTGCTTCAACTGAACTGGTTCTACTCAAGCAGGTGGCCAACTTTCTATGATTATGCAATGACTTGAATAAACACCTTCACAAATATGTGCAGCTACAGGAAGATTACAGTATGTAATGAGCCAAGCCTACATGGCAGCATATCAATGACAAATAAAAGCAAGGTAATTAACCCCACTATGACAACACAGGGTGGTTGTCCTTAACACCCGGCCACCTATATGCCCTACTGTGGCATTCTTGGGCACACACCATCGGTGGCCCCAGATCTGTGATGCTGCTCATATAACTGGCTCCTGATTACATTAACACTATGTAGCCAATCAAAGCTGCATGATAAAAAAGGAGAGCCTCCCCCCACCGACATAAACCCATGACCATGCGTGCTTAGGTCTCATACCATCCAAGCTTTCCAAGGAAAAGAGCTTGCCATAGCTGCCCAAAATCAAAAAGGGAACTGGTGTACATGGGCGCTAGAGGCAACTGATGTCAGTACATCTGCCCCACAAGATCACAGAATGTGATGCCATCCATCTCCCCTCAACCTTGGTACATTCTACCCAGATAACTAATACATGTGTAAGTAGTGTGCAGTCTTGGGAGGAATTCAGTCAAATCATTTGTGTTGTGAAAGATCTAGTACCATAGGTATGCTGCCATAAAGCAAGAGCAGCAGGCACCATCATTTGTGAGCGCTTTCAAATTAGCAAGTGGGCTGTGCTACCAGCAAATATGCTCAATGTAATCATGGTTTCAGTACACAACATCATTCAGCTTATTAGGCAAGGCATCATACACATGTATGCATTTTTAGAAGTTACATAAGATGCATATTTGCAGTGGTTTTCTGGCAGCTTAAGGCTACGGATTAACACAGATATGCATTTTATGCACTTTCAAGTTGTGTGCTGTAAGTGCAGTTAAATGATGGCGTTTGTGTCATTTAGCCCTTGTTCACACCGCTGTGACTTCAGATGCAACATGTGATTTATAAATCGCACCTGAAGTCACATATAATGCATTCCTATGACACGGTCTTAATAGGTGCAATTTTCACTTCAGTGAAATTTAACTCTCATCACTTCAGTGTCATTTACCTTTACAGTCTGAGAGTTAAATTGCAATGAAGTTGAAGTGAGACCAAACAAAAACAAAAAAACACTTTGAAATGTTGTTCTCTGTGAACCAGGGCTAAATGATGATTTTCTAGAATGTATTTTAATGCATTAGGCTAGATCCAACCAAGCTTAAATCAGGTCCCACTTGCCCCCTTCCAATACCATTAACTACCCTGTAGAAGGAAGATGCCTATGCACAACTACTGTCAGGGAGCTCTGCTCCAGTCATGTGATCCCAGACAGCCAGCTTCAGGGGAAAGGAGAGACTGCCGACAAGCTGGAATTCCTGGGCTGTGACGTAATCCATAAGCTTATTATGGGACATCCATTTTCAGCTGTCCCTCTCCCATGACATTGGCCACTGGGAGCCAAAACCTGACTGGAGAGCTCCAAGTATGACCATCTTCCTTCTACAGGACAGTTAGAATAGGAGGGGGGCAGGAGCAGTTTTAAGCTCAGTTAAATCTAGCCTGAAATTCTTCACTTCAAGTTTTAGGCACCATGGGCTCAAGCAATCATTTAACATCTGAAATCACAATACTAAAAACTGTTGCATAACACAGAAGACCTGAAGTCCACACCAAGGGGAAAAAAAAAAAAAAAAAAAAAAAAAAAAAAGACCCAAACCAGACAATACTTTTAAAAGGAGCATCGCCATCTTACAACAAATGTAGGCCAAGTTATCTGTACCTAGTTTTGTTTGATAGTTGGAACCCGATAGATTTTCTGCAGTGCACGTCTGATTTCCCTTCATATTGTCCTGGGAACCTTTTTACCAGGTGGAAGTGGGATTTTTTTTTTCCTTTTTCAAACAGTAAAATCAGACAGTTCTAAACTTTCCAAACTTCTATAATATGGTACTAGTGGCACCATGGAACACTTCTGTGTAATCCAGAGGCCACACTTTTTGAAGAAGTCTTTTAAAAAGAAATCTCTGACCATGTTAACCCCCATGTCCACAACCTGACAGAATATATATAGAACTAGATTTTATTTGCAAGTACAAGCCAAAACACGTCTCATTAACTTTGTTTAATGGTCTCAAAAAATTTGGTGACAGGTTTTTGGTCAAGTTGTTCCCACTTAAAAATTACTGATTTAAAAACACTAATAACTTAAAACTGCCACAAACAAATGGTCCACAAAATATTCCTTTCCTTCTGAAGCTTTTACGATGCATTGTTATCATTAACCAGTCTTTTACTATTAAACTTAAATGGCCAATTGAGACAAACAGTTCTGAGACCGATCTTCCACCGCTGGTTAAGACTGAGGTGGTGCTGGATTGTTGAAATATTCATTTGGCTTTTTGAGCCTTCTGAGCAGACTTTGTGACTTTGCCAGCACCTGCTGCCTTCTTTTCGACAGCCTTGATGACACCAACAGCAACAGTCTGCCTCATGTCACGCACAGCGAAGCGACCTAGGAAAGAAAAGATTTTGTTTAATTGCATGCAGACGTCTAGATAACATTTTCCCCCACTTATACTAGCAAAAAGTTCTGAAATTGCAAGGTCTTCCAAAGCCTTTACCTGTTAGGACACACAAAGCCACCCTTGAACGCAAAACCACAAGAGCATAAATAAGCAAACCCTAGGTTCTAAACAGCTGCTATACTAACAAATATTGTTTACTCACCAAGGGGAGGATAGTCAGAGAAGCTCTCCACACACATGGGCTTGCCAGGGACCATGTCAACGATGGCAGCATCACCAGATTTCAGGGACTTGGGGTTTTCTTCCAGTTTCTTACCAGAACGACGGTCGATCTTCTCCTTCAGCTCAGCAAATTTGCAGGCAATGTGAGCAGTATGGCAATCCAGCACAGGCGCATAGCCAGCACTGATCTGTCCTGGGTGGTTCAGGATAATGACCTGAAGTAAATGGGGAAAGGTTTAGCATTTTAACACTTAAAAGTTACCATCTCCTGAACCTTCAAAATTCTAGCTGCCCTACATACCTGTGCAGTGAATATACCAGCTTCCATAGGTGGGTCATT
This sequence comes from Staurois parvus, assembly GCF_062004578.1. Classification (NCBI taxonomy): domain Eukaryota; kingdom Metazoa; phylum Chordata; class Amphibia; order Anura; family Ranidae; genus Staurois; species Staurois parvus. The sequence goes on from NW_028318060.1 coordinate 9,395,515, forward strand.
CTTGCTATCACCAGCAACGTTACCACGACGGATATCCTTAACGGAAACGTTCTTTACGTTGAAACCAACATTGTCACCGGGCATAGCCTCGCTCAAAGCTTCATGGTGCATTTCCACAGACTTTACTTCAGTTGTTACATTGACTGGAGCAAAGGTAACCACCATACCTGGCTTCAGGATACCAGTTTCAACACGGCCAACTGGTACTGTACCAATACCTGCAAAGAACAGTTTACACTTAGCAATTGAAAATGTGTCATTATATAAGCACAGACAATCATGATTGACTTAAGACATGAAAACATACCACCAATCTTGTACACATCCTGCAGAGGCAGACGAAGAGGCTTGTCAGTGGGGCGGCTAGGTGGCAGAATGCAGTCAAGAGCTTCCAGCAGAGTGGTTCCACTGCCTTTTCCCTCTTTGCGGGTGATGCTCCATCCCTTGAACCATGGCATCTACACAGGAACAAAGGATTATCAGACAGAGGTTCCAAGAACAAAGTTAAAAACAAATACACTCTCCGTGAGGAAACTTACATTGGCACTGGGTTCAAGCATGTTGTCACCATTCCAACCAGAGATGGGTACAAAGGCAACAGTATCGGGATTGTAACCAATTTTCTTGATGTAAGTGCTGACTTCCTTTACAATTTCCTCGTATCTCTTCTGGCTGTATGGTGGCTCAGTGGAATCCATTTTGTTAACACCAACAATAAGCTGCTTCACGCCCAGAGTGTAGGCCAGAAGAGCATGTTCACGAGTTTGTCCATTCTTTGAGATACCAGCCTCAAACTCACCAACACCGGCAGCAACAATAAGCACAGCGCAGTCAGCCTATGAAAAATAGAAAGTGGCATGTGGTAAATACTTCTGTTACCATCCAGTAGCTTACCATTACAAGTCCTATACATGACATACACAGAAAAATCTTTAATTCAGTGGTTGCAGCTGCACACAAAATCATGTGCTAAAGAGTGAACAGTACTGAGCCAATATGAAAACATCTGAAAAGTAGGATGTATGAAGAGGACGATTTACCTGAGAAGTACCAGTGATCATGTTCTTGATGAAGTCTCTGTGGCCAGGGGCATCAATAATGGTGACATAGTACCTGCTGGTCTCAAATTTCCACAGGGAAATGTCAATGGTAATACCACGTTCACGCTCAGCCTTCAGTTTGTCCAAGACCCAAGCGTATTTGAAGGAACCCTTTCCCATCTGTTGAAGAGAGAGGACCACGATTACTTTACCATACAGTGTCTTCATTCACAATATATTTTAGCACTGACAAGACAGCTACCAGTGTATCTTGGCATAACATGTGCTACATTTTTCTTAGTCATCGCTTTCACCATCAACCTAGTTAGGATCAAATTATACAGCTGGCAGTCAAGCCAGACACTAGTATAATCTGTCTATGCTAAGGTTTGCAGACTGAAAGGCGTGTTCAGGTTTTAAAGCACATACATCATCTTATTACATGGACCTTCAGAAGTAGACAGACTATGATCATTTATATTTCTCCATACACCATAAGAGCAAACATCTGATACATTATTAAGCTGCAATTGAGGGATTACTCTAAGGAGCAAAAACTGCCTCCAGATGTTCAAAAAGCCTACTACTTAGTTAGCATATTACCAGTCATGACAGTCTATATACAACATTGTACCACTTCTGACAATACAATAAAGGAGGGGTCTCCAAACATTCTAAACAAAGGGCAATTTAACTGCTTCAGATTTTAAGTGGGGCCGAACTGTAGCCAGTGGGAGTAGTAAATGTTACAGCATCAGTGAAAGTAAATCTCCCATCTTTGGTGTTAGAGGAAATATTAGTGCCTCATCATGGATGTCAGTGGGAGCAATAGTGCCCCATCAGCACTAGGGTCATTAGTTCAAATGCCAGTCTCAGCACGACCAGCATAGAGTTTGCATGTTCTCCTTGTGCCTGCATGGGTTTCCTCTGGGTACTCTGGTTTCCTCTCACACTCCAAAGACATGCTGGTAGGTTAACTGGCTCCGGTCTAAATTATCCCTAATATGTATGAAAGGGAGTTAGGGACCCAAGATAGTAAGCGCCTTGAGGGTTAGGGATGGATGTGAATGTACAAAATGTATGTGTGTGTAAAGCGATGCGTAAACTGATGGCACCATATAAGTACCTGTAATAAAATAACCATGGATGTCAGTATAAAGACTAGTGCCCCATCATGGATGTCAGTAGAAAGAATAATGCCCCATTGTTGGCATCAGTGGAAAAAAAAATGGAGCCCCAATTGTCAATGTCAGTGCAAGAATGATTTTCCCAGTGGAAGGAATAGTGTCCCAGTACAGGAATGATTTGCCCAGTGGAAGGAATAGTGTCCCAGTGGAAGGAATGATTTGCCCAATGGAAAGAATAGTGTCCCAGTACATGAATTATTGCCCAGTGGAAGGAATAGTGAGTGTCCCAGTGGAAGGAATAGTGTCCCAGTGGAAGGAATGATTTGCCCAGTGGCAGGAATAGTGTCCCATTACAGGAATGATTTGCCCAGTGGCAGGAATAGTGTCCCATTACAGGAATGATTTGCCCAGTGGCAGGAATAGTGTCCCAGTGAAAGGAATGATTTGCCCAGTGGCAGGAATAGTGTCCCAGTGGAAGGAATGATTTGCCCAGTGGCAGGAATAGTGTCCCAGTGGAAGGAATGATTTGCCCAGTGGCAGGAATAGTGTCCCAGTGGAAGGAATGATTTGCCCAGTGGCAGGAATAGTGTCCCAGTGGAAGGAATGATTTGCCCAATGGCAGGAATAGTGTCCCAGTGGAAGGAATGATTTGCCCAATGGAAAGAATAGTGTCCCAGTACATGAATTATTGCCCAGTGGAAGGAATAGTGAGTGTCCCAGTGGAAGGAATAGTGTCCCAGTGGAAGGAATGATTTGCCCAGTGGCAGGAATAGTGTCCCATTACAGGAATGATTTGCCCAGTGGCAGGAATAGTGTCCCATTACAGGAATGATTTGCCCAGTGGCAGGAATAGTGTCCCAGTGAAAGGAATGATTTGCCCAGTGGCAGGAATAGTGTCCCAGTGGAAGGAATGATTTGCCCAGTGGCAGGAATAGTGTCCCAGTGGAAGGAATGATTTGCCCAGTGGCAGGAATAGTGTCCCAGTGGCAGGAATGATTTGCCCAGTGGCAGGAATAGTGTCCCAGTGGAAGGAATGATTTGCCCAATGGCAGGAATAGTGTCCCAGTGGAAGGAATGATTTGTCCAGTGGCAGGAATAGTGTCCCAGTGGAAGGAATGATTTGCCCAGTGGCAGGAATAGTGTCCCAGTGGCAGGAATGATTTGCCCAATGGCAGGAATAGTGTCCCAGTGGAAGGAATGGTTTGCCCAGTGGCAGGAATAGTGTCCCAGTGGAAGGAATGATTTGCCCAGTGGCAGGAATAGTGTCCCAGTGGAAGGAATGATTTGCCCAGTGGCAGGAATAGTGTCCCAGTGGCAGGAATAGTGTCCCAGTGGCAGGAATGATTTGCCCAATGGCAGGAATAGTGTCCCAGTGGAAGGAATGGTTTGCCCAGTGGCAGGAATAGTGTCCCAGTGGAAGGAATGATTTGCCCAGTGGCAGGAATAGTGTCCCAGTGGAAGGAATGATTTGCCCAGTGGCAGGAATAGTGTCCCAGTGGCAGGAATAGTGTCCCAGTGGCAGGAATGATTTGCCCAATGGCAGGAATAGTGTCCCAGTGGAAGGAATGGTTTGCCCAGTGGCAGGAATAGTGTCCCAGTGGAAGGAATGATTTGCCCAGTGGCAGGAATAGTGTCCCAGTGGAAGGAATGATTTGCCCAGTGGCAGGAATAGTGTCCCATTACAGGGAATGATTTGCCCAGTGGCAGGAATAGTGTCCCATTACAGGGAATGATTTGCCCAGTGGCAGGAATAGTGTCCCATTACAGGGAATGATTTGCCCAGTGGCAGGAATAGTGTCCCATTACAGGGAATGATTTGCCCAGTGGCAGGAATAGTGTCCCATTACAGGGAATGATTTGCCCAGTGGCAGGAATAGTGTCCCATTACAGGGAATGATTTGCCCAGTGGCAGGAATAGTGTCCCATTACAGGAATGATTTGCCCAGTGGCAGGAATAGTGTCCCAGTGGAAGGAATGATTTGCCCAGTGGCAGGAATAGTGTCCCAGTACAGGAATGATTGCCCAGTAGAAGGAATAGTGTCCCAGTACATGAATTATTGCCCAGTGGAACAGTGTCCCAGTACATGAATTATTGCCCAGTGGAAGGAACAGTGGCCCAATACAGGAATTATTGCCCAGTGGAAGGAACAGTGGCCCAATACAGGAATTATTGCCCAGTGGAAGGAACAGTGGCCCAGTACAGGAATTATTGCCCAGTGGAAGGAATAGTGGCCCAAGGGCCACAGTTTGGAGCACATTGCTATAATGAATACTATATGCTCAGTATACAAGGCTAACACCAGGATGAGGATACATGAAAAAGTGAGATGATTGCACCCAATGCAGTTAAACAAGGCTGAAAATTCCTTATTCTTGTATCCCAGTATTGAGAACATCAAGCATTTAATTAACAAATCAAAGATATTCACCTCGGCAGCTTCCTTCTCGAATTTTTCGATGGTACGTTTGTCGATCCCACCACATTTGTAGATGAGATGTCCGGTTGTTGTGGACTTGCCAGAATCTACGTGTCCAATGACGACGATGTTGATGTGTGTCTTTTCCTTTCCCATTGTGGAGTTTTAGATGTTGGCGATGGACACCTTTATTAAAAAAAAGAAAAGAGAAGATGAGTCCTCGGTCTCTGGACAGATGCTACATACAGCTGAGTCATGGAGCGGCAGTGAAGTAGGTAATGATTGATCGGGTTAGTTATGTGGGTAGGGCACCCAATGCATTATGCAATGGCAAGCAATCTCCGGAGACTTAAAAAAAAAAAAATTGGGGAAAAAAAAAAAAAAAAAGTCCAGAATAAGTGTAGAGTATTGTCGGCAGAGCCGGTCACAGAGCTCACACTCCCCCCCCCCTGTGCCCCATGTGATAGGGCCGCTCTTTTGTCTTCTGAGTGGTGACTCATCCGCCTCCATCCTCCATCTTGTGGAAGTGGAAAGTCCGATCAGCCGACTGGGAGCACAGCGGCCATCTTTACATTGTACACACAGGCTCCGCTGGAAGCTGCACAGTGGCCGAGCAGCCGGCTTCTGGTCATCAGAACAATGAGATGCAGATGGCAGGGCCCCCGAGGCAGGGGATCACTCCGTCACATGGCAGAGGGTGTGCCTCCTCCATTACACGGGAGAAAACACATTATCGGCCAACACACATTGGAATATCTCCTCTAGAGGACAGAGAGCCATCAACACCCTCAGATCACACTACACCCAGTGTACAGAGGCCACATCCATCCCCGATCACACATCATATGGTAGGAACACAAAGCCGCCCAACCGGCACCATCACCACACAGCCTGCTGCCCACACCCGCCACAAAACAAGAAAATACACCCGGCCGGCCCTAGAGGAGCCCTCACCACAGCAGGCCAGGGGGTGTGTGTGCCCGGATGGCACTCCTTCAACAGGATGCCGAGCGGATTGTAAGTAGGCCTCAGGCCGGCATATCCGCCCAGCCCACCTCCACACCGTGCTCTACATCCCACACGCGACAAAAAAAAGTCCACATAGAAGGCATAATATCCATTCGCTGCATTGGCAATCCCAGTACCGGACAGTCCTTTCATCCATCCGTGGCCGGCCCGGTCCTCCATTCTGTACACCTACCTTATAAATTCGCCGCAGACCCGGTGAGGAAGAGGCTGAAGTCGGCGGGCGCTGGCCTTATATACTCGGCAGGGCGGGTCCAGGCAGTGACGTCGGAATACCCAGCATTCCTCAGGAGGAGGAGGGGTGTGGTGCCTCCTCCGGTGGCGGAGGGAGGGGAGGAGGAAGCTGGGAATAGAGGGTGTTTAGGCTGTAGGCCGGGGGACGTGTGACACGTGTATGTGAGCAGAGTGTTCGGTGCTCTACAAGCCGGGAATTGGCGCCATGCCGGGCCCGAGTAATGACCGGCTTCCGCTATGTATGGGCGCCTACGGAGTTTGCCGGGCGTGTGTCCTTCGAACCGGCTGTTCACATGCACTGCCCGCCGTGTGAGGAGCCTGCTCCCAAAAATGGCTGACCTCAGGCCTTTCACCGGCGGCCCTGCCTGGCTGCAGCCACGTGTAGTGGAACCTCGGGCACATGGGAGGACACACCACATGGCTGACTACAGGCCGCACTACACCAATCAGCTGCCAGCACTGACCTAAAGGATAATTAATGGCAACTCTTCTTTATAGGTTTCATACACAGTAAGAAATGGGGCTTGTAATTCTAAAAGGGGAATTGATTGAAACTGGAGCAGCTGTGCTTGGTAACCAATCCGCTTCCATCATTTATTTTCAAAGTGTAACTGAATTTATTGGTTGCCAATTATGGCAGCTCCATATTCTAGCTTCTCAGCTTTCATACATTCCCCCTAAAACATGCTTTAGGGACAGGTCACACTACAAAAAACGCTCTCTAGATGCATTCCAGATATGTTTTTGCTTACAGTTCCAGGATGGTTCTGTGCAGAACAAGTGCAGCATGTTCTACTTTTTTTTCTGCAGTGGAAACTGACTGCACTGGTGTGAACCAGGCCCATTGTAATACATGGAGAACACTGCATGCATTTTTGATGCAGGAAAAAAATGCACTTGACTGCATCAGCTGTGTGTGTTTGTATGCTTAGACACACACGTGAATGAGGCCTAAGGGCTACTTAAGCCTCATTCACGTGTGTGTGTGTGTATCTAAGCATACAAACCAAATAGGATGGACAGGGGTTCCTTCCATCTGTGTGCAGGTAGTGTATTGGGACACAGCTACTGCTCCCATGTGGGTGTATGCAGGTACGTGTCTTTCAGCTCACACTGTTTGGGGATACACCCACGCAGATGTCAAATTGGGGGCTTTGGCTGTGTCCATTCAGCTGCTGCATCCCAGTTCACATTAACAGGACTGCCTGCCTGCAGATGTATGGAATACTTGTGAATCCTATGCTGGCAAAACCTCACACAGGTGTGTTTAAAGTGGAAAGAAAGGAAAATCCTAACTAACCCTAAAAGCAGCCATATATGGGTCAAATTCCGAAAATCTTTTCTAGGAACTTATGTTCAAGTTTCACACCATTAGTGGGCCACATCAACAGCTGATTTTCAAACGACCATCAAATTTGAGTGATTGGGCATGTTGGAGATTTTTTGAAAAAATGCACTTCTGGTACCAAATTGTTTGAGGTGATTGTAGCCGTATTAGTGCATTTGTGACAAACAATTGAGTACTGTCTGTGATACTTTTTTTATTTGCACTAACATACAATTTTGAGGACAAGCTTTCGGGGTATTTCCCCTTCTTCAAAGTCCAAGCAGTACTGTACAAATCACAAAGTTTCAGCAGAATGTTAGAAGAGATGAAGAAGAAAAAAAAAAGAGGGTAGAGATAAGATACAGCCAAAGCGAGGGGGGAGGGTGTAGTATTCTCCCCCCCCTCCCTCACTTTGGCTGTATCTTATCTTGCCTCCTCTTTTTTTTTTTTTTTTCTTCATCTCTTCTAACATTCTGTTGAAACTTTGTGATTTGTACAGTACTGTTTGGATTTTGAAGAAGGGGACATACCCCGAAAGCTTGTCCTCAAAATTGTATGTTAGTGCAAATAAAAAAAGTATCACAGACAGTACTCAATTGTTTCTGATACCAAAGAAATTTTTATTGATTAGATCAACAGAGCATGGGAACGTAAGCAATACATAGTTAACCATTTGCCGCCCGCCCTATGGCCGAATGGCGGCCGGCAAATGTCATCAGCGTTTTGGGTGGACGCCATATGGCGTCCTCCCACACATGCGCAGATTACGCTCCTGCAGAGCTGCGCAGCGGCGCGATCTGTCATCGGCCGTGTACTTCTGAGTATCGGCCCCCGTTGCCGGTACCATGTGACCTGCTGTGACCAATCACAGCATGTCACATGACAGTTGTATACAATGGATGGCTTCATTCATGCCATCCATTGTATACTAGTGTCTAGCTGTGAATGGTCACAGCTAATCACATGCACATGTCATGTGATTAGCTGTGGCCAAATCACAGCTAAGCACAAAAAAAAAAAACCCTGAATGAATCGATGTCATTCAGGTAAATGCTTGCTTATAGCAAAGTAATTCTTTGCTATAAGCAAATTGTGTTTAAAAAAAAAAAATACTGATCACTTCCCCAAAGTAGTACAATGTTACTATGGTCATAGTGAAATCTGAAAACAAAATTTAAAAAAAAATATTTTTTTTTTTCATACTGTCACCAGTCAGTGTTCCTGATCACCGCCATGCCAGTTATATGATGACGCTGTACTGCACTGGTGACAGTATGTAAAACAAAATTGTGAATTTTTTTTTTAATTTCTTCATTTTATGAAAAATTATGACAAAACTTCAAAAAACTCGCCATGCCTGTTATGAAATACATCGGACTGTCTACTTTGCAAAAAGTGGTCATTTGGGGGATATCTGTACTGTTCTGACATTCCTGGACCTCAAGAAATTAGATTGGCTGTCAGTACTTCAGGATTGATCAATATTCAGATCTATACCATAGTTTGTGAACTCTATAACTTTCCTACAAACTAAATAATAAATACCAATTTAGGTTATTTTCACCAAAGACATGTAGCAGAATACATCTCGGCCTAAATTTATGAAGAACAATTATTTATTTGCAAACTTTTATAACAGAAACAAAGAAAAATGTGTTTTTTTTTTCCTAATTTTTGGTCTTGTTTTGTTAATTTAGCAAAAAAGAAAAACCCCAGCGGTGATTAAATACCACAGAAAGAAAGCTCTAGTTGTGTGAAGAAAATGATAAAATTTTAGTTTGGGTACAATGTTGTATGACCGCGCAATTGTCATTCAAAGTGTGAGAGCGCTGAAACCTGAAAACTGGCCTGGGCAGGAAGGGGGTAAAATTGCCCGGTATTGAATTGGTTAAACAGTTCAAAAGAAAACAAAGTACAGATTCTTAACAACAAATATCCACACCGGGGTCCACGTAACAGAGAGCAGCTTAATGTTTGGTCATCTAGAGCAGTGGTTGCCAATCTGTGGCCCTTTGCTTTCCTTTATCTGGCTAGTACTATTCCTCCCACTGCCCCCAACAAGGAGGCATGATTTCTTCCACTGGTACCAACTATGAGGCATTTTTCCTTCTACTGACACCATTGATGGGGCACAATTCCTTCCACTGATATAAACAATTAGGTACTATTCCTCCCAACTAATACCGAGGATGGGGTGCTATACCTCCAACTAATACCAAGGATGAGGCACTATTCCTTCCTCTGACACCAATTATTGGGCATTATTCACCCCCCTGACACCAATGATGGGGCACTATTCCTCCCACTAATCCCAATAGTGGGGCACTGGTTCTAGTAATACCAATGATGGGATTCCTCCCAGTAATACGAATGATGGGGCACTATTCCTCCTAGTTATACCAATGATGAGGCACTGTTCCTCCCACTGATACCAATGATGGGGCACTATTCCTCCCACTCATATCGATGGGGCACTGTTCCTCCCACTGATACCAATGATGGGGCACTGTTCCCACTGATATCAATGATGGGGCACTGTTCCCACTGATATCAATGATAGGGCACTATTCCTCCTACTGATACCAATGATGGGGCACTATTCCTCCCACTGATACCAATGATGAGGCATTGTTCCTCCCACTGATGTCAATGATGGGGCACTGTTCCACTCATATCAATGATGGGGCACTGTTCCACTCATACCAATGATGGGGCACTGTTCCTCCCACTCATACCAATGATGGGGCACTGTTCCTCCCACTCATACCAATGATGGGGCACTGTTCCTCCCACTCATACCAATGATGGGGCACTGTTCCTCCCACTGATACCAATGATGGGGCATTATTCTTCCCACTGATACCAATGATGGGACAATATGCCTCCCACTAATACCATTCATGGGGCTCTGTTCCTCCAACTAATACCAATGACGGGACACTATTCCTTCCACTGACTACAATCACTATTTCATTTTTTTTACTGGGACATTTTCTACTCCCACTGGGCACTCCAGCCCTCCTAAAGTCTGAAGGACAGCAAACCAGCCCTTTGTTTAGAACGTTTGGAGACCCCTGCTCTGGAGTAAGAACTTGAAGATACACCCAGCTCATGACCAGAAGTATAGGAAAAATCTGGTAGCCTACAGTAAGTATCCACTGTAGAGTCATAGAACCTGATCTCTGGGATGTCTCCCATCATTGGCTCACCCCAGGGAGAAAAAAAAAATGGGTGAGAGTCAATTCTATAATCTTAAGAAAGGAATTAAGAAGAAAGGGGGAGCGTGATGTTTAACGATACCAAACAGTGGCCGCAAGGGTCCTAGTACTAAAACCAGTCGAGAGAAACAGAAAATGAAAAATAGCAAGAGAAAAGTGAGGGAAGATGGGAAAAGAGAGATCCCATTGTCTCAGAAGGAAACAAAAAGGTGAAGGAGAGGAAGAGGTAGAGGGATATAGACTAGGAGAAGAAGAGTTCACCAAGGAGGTATGCAAGAGCACGTCGATTCCACAAAGGGGGGTAGGGGGAGCGTTACACTGTAGATTAGAGATTGGTCAATCTCGTGAAAAACGAATGATTTTCTAATCAACGATGGAAGAATCGTGCAAGAAATGCCATTGAAAAAGAAAGCATGAGCAGTGACCTGGAAAGAAAACAAAATTCTTTTCTGTAGCAACAGGAGGTCAAATGAAAAAGTTGGTCGAATTTTGAAATCAATGGTGGCACCATCGGATTACAAAACATACAAAATTTCTGATTTTCTAAAGAAAATTTGGTCAAAATTCTACCCATGTATGGCCTGCATTAGGACCTATTTACACTTGGGCATGTTGAATCATGGGCAGTCACCACGATTCTGCCCATCATTTCGAAACACTAAATAAAATATATCACACAACAGCGTGTTCAGGTGCCATTCATTTTAATGACACCTAAAAGCATTCTGCTGCATGATAGATTGTGCTGCAATTGCGGCAAAATGCATTGCATGAAGTGTGTCACCCAAAAGAAGCTCCTGATTCTGCTGATGATTCAAAATGCCCAAGTGTGAATCGGGCCTAAACCTACTCTCAGCCTAATCTATCTAGCCCTGTAAAGAAAAAAGTTGCTATACTTACGTTCTGTAGCTGCTCTGGTTAGGTCTCCAGCAGTGCAGGTGACAGCTGACAACGGCTGGGGAATGACATTACCCATAGAGTTACTGCAGGGCTTCCATTGTCGGCTGTCTCCTACACACTGAAGCCACCGCTGACCATTCAGTGTGGGACCGGAGCGGCTACAGAACTGGTAAGTATAGTGATTTTTTTTTCTTTACAGGCTTAGAATGTGACTGAGAGTAGGTTTAGAGTTAGTTAGGATTTGCCTTTACTTCCACTTCAAGGCTCCATTCCCACTTGTGCGACTCCACAGTCACATGATTTCATTGTGTGACTTTGATCTGTCATTACACTCCTTGGACCTAAGTTGCATCAAATGTCACATCAAATTAGTGCAGGCACCTTTTCAAAATCACTGTGACTTTAAAGTGGTAGTAAACCCCCCAAAAAAACCCAAAATAATGGGCCCCCTGAAGGTTTAAGTTATAATGTACTAGTAGGCACTGCATATTAATATATGACAGACTTGCCTGTACATGAAGCCCTTCAGCTCCGTGCTGTCACATCTGCCCGGCCTTGCTGTCTTCGCCCTGCCTTCCTTCCTTCCAGGTTTGTGGGCACCAGCAGTATCAATGGCCAGAGCCATGATGGTGTCACTCCTGTGCATGCACGGAGCCCTCGGATGTGACACGAGCTCGGAAAGTCCGGCATGCTGTGCTGTCCCTTCAGAACGCATGTGCTGGTGACATCACCAGGTGCATGCTATGTGAATATCTCCTGTGGTGCAAGTTTAGGAGATATTCACTGTACCTACATGTAAGCCTTATTGTAGGCCGAGCTGTAGGAACAACTTACAAAATGGACTTTACTTCCACTTTAAGTTGCATGGATCAAAATGAAAAGAATGGGCTGCGATTTAGTCATGTCTAATGTTGCATGACAAGTCAGATCAAAATGAAAAGAATGGGCTGCGATTTAGTCATGTCTAACGTTGCATGACAAGTCACGGATCAAAATGAAAAGAATGGGCTGCGATTTTAGTCATGTCTAATGTTGCATGACAAGTCACGGATCAAAATGAAAAGAATGGGCTGCGATTTAGTCATGTCTAACGTTGCATGACAAATCACGGATCAAAATGAAAAGAATGGGCTGCGATTTTAGTCATGCCCAACGTTGGATGACAAGTCGCACAATGTGAATGGAGCCTTAGTATACTGGCTTGAACAAGGCCTTGGGCTGGCCATACATGGGTCGATTTTCGAACGATTTTTATTTCGAAAACTGGACTTAAGAATAATCGGCCGATTTTTGCTCTGTTAGTGCAGCAATGGCACCGGCCGATTTTCGTGTTTCCTCCCCATTTTCTTTATCAGGCCTGCTGGAAAATTTGTGAAAAACATCCGATTTTCGAAATCATTGGTGGCACCATCGGATTATAGAACAAAAGATGTTTTTGATTTTCGAAAAAATCATTCGGAATTTGACCCATGTGTAGCCTGCTTTCGTTTTATTGCTGTCTATCCCTGCTAGGGAAATTCACCTCACTCTGTCCTGTGACCATAATAATTGGGATTGAAGGTGAGAAAAAATGTGCATCCCCTTCAAAGCTGTGTGCAGGCAGCTCACAGAACAGGATGCAGGTGATCTGAATGCAGACACCGGAGTTGAGTTACTAAAACTGGAGAGTGCAAAATCTGGTGCAACTGTGCATAGAAACCAATCAGCTTCCAGGTTTAAGCCCCCGGTCACATTGGGTGTGACTTTGCATGCGATTAGCATGCCCGGTGACTTGCAAATCGTATGCCAAGTCGCACCCTATTGTCCGCTATTAACTGAACAAGCTGAAGTTAGAAGCTGATTGGCTCTCATGCACAGCTGCACCAGTTGTGCACTTTCCAGTTCCATTAACCCCACTGTGCGTTTGGATCCATGCACCTGCATGTCAAATTTGACATGACTGTGACATGTACAGCCACTGCGTGTGCATCCGCTTTTATGGGCTGCCCTCACACAGCTCTGGGATTGATGCAGAAGCTGCAAATTGAGGCTCAGCACAGAGGATAGAGCTCATCTCTCTCTGAAGGAGCCCTAAAGGCAAAACCTCAAGGGCAAGAACTTATCCTAATGGCACACACATGGCAAGACAGATAAAAACCTGACGGACCATAAGCCTCCTTTTCTGTATCCAAAATCAAAAAACAAAGTTTTTACCTTTTAGTTCTGTTTTATTTATCCACTACTGCTGTCAGCCTTTGGATTTTATGCTGGCTTCAGAATGAACCTTTCATAAACCATTTTGAAATATGCAAATATAGTTGTGAAAGAGTATTTGTCAGTGATTGTGTCACACCTTGGGTTTTCTGTTGCTTGTTTGTGTGCACACAGATAAATGATGATGGCTACAGACAACTCAGTGCTTGGAGCTTTGTCCCTGACACATTGCGTAACAGGGAAGACTTCCATGTTTTGATTTTGTTCAGGTGACACTATCACTTTTCATTCTGTTTTCACAGTAATCTTACAAGGTGAGCTGCAGGCAATGTTTAACCACTTGCCCTCTGGAGGATTTACCCCCCTTCCTGACCGGGCCATTTTTTGTGATACGTCGCTGCGTTACTTTAACTGACAATTGCACAGTAATGCAACGCTGCACCCAAATGAAATTTGTGTCCCCTTTTTTTCCACACAAATGTAGCTTTCTTTCAGTAGTATTTGATCTCCTGTGCATGTTTTTTTTTGTGCTATAAACAAAAAAAGACTGACAATTTCAAGAAAAAACAATATTTTTGACTTATTGCTAATAAACATGTGCAGTAAAAAAATTAAGAAAATCAAATTTCGTCATAAATTTATGTCCCAATACAGGTAAATTAATTGGTTTACGTGAAAGTTATAGCGTCTTCAAATATATATATATATATATATATATACACACACACACACATATACATACATACTGGAATTTTATATATACACTAGAATTTTTTTTTTATACTAGTAATGGCGGTGATCAGCGACTTATAGCGGGACTGCCGCAGGCATTCTGACACTGGAGGAACTGAGTAACTGTCACTGACATCCCCAGTGATACCAATACAGTGATCAGTGCTAATAAAAAAAAAACACTGACACTGTACTAATAGCACTGGGCAGGAAGGGGTTAACATCTGGCGTGATCAAAGGGTTAACTGTGTGCTGTGTTTTTTTACTTTGTAAGATCATTGCTTTGTACGGCTCTGCTATGCATGGATCATATTCACATTTATGCATTTTTTAGAAAGGATCAGGGACTTCTTTTCCCTCAACAGTTTGTATTTTTAGTCCAATACACTTCAATGGAACTTCATATAAAACGCAAGTTAGTTATTAGTTATAGGTACTTATATAGCGCCGTCAAATTACACAGCGCTTTACATATATATTGTACATTCAGATTAGTCCCTCAAGGGGTGTACAATCTAAGGCAAGTACTGGGTTTTTGATGCGTTTTGCATTTTTAACCACTTGCCCTCCAGAGGATTTACCCCCCTTCCTGACCAGGCCATTTTTTTGCAATATGGCGCTGTGTTACTTTAACTGACAATTGCGCAGTCATGCAACGTTGCACCCATATGACATTTATGTCCTTTTTTCCCACAAATGGAGCTTTCTTTCGGTGGTATTTGATAGCTTCTGCGTTTTTTAAATTTTTTGCGCTATAAACAAAAAAAGACTGACAATCTTGAGAAAAAAAACATTTTTTTTAACTTTTTGCTATAAAGCATGTCCAGAAATTTACTTTTTTTTAAAATAAAATTTCGTCATAAATTTAGGCCAAAATGTATTCTGCTACATGTCTTTGCTAAAATAAAATCCCAATACGTGTGAATTAATAGGTTTACGTGAAAGTTATACTGTCTACAAATGGCTGTATATATACTGGAATTTTTAAAAAAATCTTTTTTATACTAGTAATGGGGGTGATCAGCGACTTATAGCGGGACTGCGGCGGGCATTCTGACATTAACTGCCACTGACATCCCCAGTGACACTAATACAGTGATCAGTGCTAATAAAAACAACTGACACTGTACGAATGACACTGGGAAGAAAGTGTTAACATCTGGGTTGATCAAAGGGTTAACTCTGCACTGTGTGTTTTTTACTATGTGCTGTGCTGTGCTTTACTATGTTAGCACGCTGCTTTGTATGGCTCAGCGTGATGGAGCTGATGGGAAAGATCTGTATTGTTTACATACCGATTGAGGCGGACTGACCATTTGGAAACTCGGGCACTGCCCAAGGGCCCAGTGTCAGTAGGGGGCCCCATGAGATGCCCCTGGTACCTTTTTCTTAGGCTTTTTTGAGTTTGGGCAAGGACACAGGGGCCCCATGATCCCCTATTGCCCGGGGGCCCCATGGGTTGTCAGTCTGCCCCTGCATACAGACCTCTATCCCATCAGTGATACTCGGTGGTCACCGGCTGCCGATGGGAAATTACCAGCCGGGACCTGGTGTTCGACAGTGGAAGCTGCCAATGGTGGCGCAGGTAGGGCGCACGCCCCCTACCCAGAAATACAAAATCACGTATATATACATTATTTTGCGCAGCCCTGTTGCTCTGTAGCAGTAGTTCTGCTATAGGGCGGTCGAGAAGCAGTTAGTCTGCCCAGCATAAAGTTTGCAAAAAAAATAAAAATGCAAAACGCATGTGCAAAAATGCAAAAAGCACTGCAGAAATGGATTAAATGCAAACTGCATAGGTATGAGCCTAGCCTTAGAAAATGTGACAAATGATCATTCAGATTTTGCCGTGTCCTTGTCCCATGTTAAAAACTAGAATGCCTAAAATGGTATGAACAAGGCTTCAAAGTTAAGATTGCTGGGTCTTTAAAAAGATCTATGTGTGATTTTATAAAATAATCTGTAAGTCCATACAAATGATCTAGAGCTAGTCATAGCTTCATAGACGTAATGACAGTCCACATATCTAGACAATCTCTGGTTTGTAGTATACTCCAGATCTGTTTGTTGGATAGTTGATCAAGCAGGTAAAAAACTAGGTTTCTCCCCATGTGATTTGTGAAGCTAACAGCACCTGTCAGCACAGCTCACCTAACCTTTCCATGGCCATATACAAGATCATGTTTAGAAAAATGCTGGCAGGCACATACACAGACAGAAGGGATCTGGCTATAGCTGCATGTTCAACTATCCTTTTGTCTCAGGACACAAGTGACTAATTTGTCATGGGCTATAAACTTGCTGAGGTGAGGTTTTTTATATAATTGAGCATACCTGTCACAGTGGTAGAAAGTAGTCAATTCCTTGGTGTTGATTTCAGTCAAATATATACTGCCCAGAGCTTTTTAGAAATGCGTTCCTTTGAGACATTTTCAGCCAGGTTTTACCAGTCCTGATTATATTGACATTCCAAATTAGCATTGTAGGTTTAGATGTGCAAATAAGCAGAATTGTTTAGAGAGTTTGCAGATATTAGGAGTAAACAGTGGACAAGGTGTTGCATATCTCAGCACAACCCTTTGTCAGTCCCATCCCCGGAGACACAAATGGTGTCCCTGTGTCATTTTATTGCATTTGTGAAAAATACCGTACCTGGATTCAGATCTTCTGCATGTGAATACATTACATTGTATAAAAGGGGTACATTTAAGTGTTTCGTATAGGCAGCAGGGGCAGACTGACCATTTGGAAACTCGGGCACTGCCTGAGGGCCTGGGGTCAGTAGGGGCCCCATGAGATGCCCCTGGTACCTTTTTCATAGGCTTTTTTGAGTTTGGGCAAGGGCACAGGGGCCCCATGATCCCCAATTGCCCGGGGGCCCCATGAGTTGTCAGTCCGTCCCTGGTAGGCAGTTGCATGTATTAAAACTTCTATTATATACTGTATATTGTTGTATGCCTGCTCCAGATGATATTTATTGGGTTCTGCTAAAACTGACATGAGCAATTGATAATTGGAATGTCTATAGAATACAATAATCTTCCTTCTATATGTGTCATGGGTTAAGTTTTATAAGCCATTCTGAATTTTCTTTATTACATACCCTGCTGTGCCTTGGTTTTCAGTGCCACAAGGCCTTTGTATCTGGTTAGCCTAATGCAGTATTAAACCCCAAAATAAAAAAATTGAATATATTGCAGCTTAACAATCAGATGTGGTGGCTGAATTCATTTTCTTTTATTAGTCTGTTTCCCCTGTGATTTCATCTGGTGAACTGGCCAGTAAGTGCCCCCATTCTAGATGAAGGAGCACAGGGGGCCCCTTTGGACAAAAGCATTGTCAGTCTGGGGGGTGGGGGAGTGTTAAAATGTACACGCGTTTGGATACACTAAAGCAGGCCATAGACGGATCAAACATTGGCCAGTTTTTAAAAATAAAAAACGAAAAAGCGGTCGTTCGGCCGACGTTACCACCAACGTTTAAAAAAAAAAGTCAGATTTTCGGCCCGTCTATGGCCAGCATTAACCCCATAACTTCTGTCCCTTGCAGAGACAGGGGAGCACATCATACAATGTGACATCAAGAGGAATAAAAAGAAGAGGAAATCCAGTCCGCTATTATATTTTATATGAAAAAGTCTTGCAACAAATGTATCTATACAAATGTTTTTATTTGGATACAAATGAATACATTTGTTGCAACCGCAAGACTTTTTCATATAAAATATAATAGCAGACTTTAGAATAAAGAACGGAGCCGCCGTTCAGTGACATCTGTACTTTCCATAGCGCAGTACAGAGCAGTCACAGGGCAGTCTTTTTTTTTTTCTTCTTCTTTTTCTTTTTCTTCTTCTTTAGCATGTGTAGTCTGATATGTAACTAGACCCTCCCTCTGCTCCATTCATAAAGGCTGTACTATCCCTTCCCACAATGAAAAACACTCTATGAATGGTGGAGGCAGACCTTCCATTCATCTGCCTATGTTCACTCATAAAGCACTTTTCATTGTGGGAATCATTAGTACAACTTCTATGAATGGAACAGGATGACAGAAAGATCAACAGGTCCAATGGTTCATTTTAACCCTTGCAGCACTGGAATATCACAGCTGTGGGGATATCCAGGGGGCAAAAGAATGAAGATTTCAATAAACACAGCAACCACCAGCACAAGGGACACATTCATTGTAAATACTGCCCCCAGAGCTGATTTAAAAAGAATAACCAAAGATTTAAAATGTAGTCCAAAAAAAAGTCCCTGTCTGCTGAGCCCGTCTGTTCTACACTGGTGGCTCACCCTGCCTTTAACCTGTGCCATACCAGAGCCCACACACACAACTTGCTCAGCCATTCAGGCTGATTATCATTAAAGAATGGAGTTAAAATCATTTTTATTTTAATAAATACAATGCAGTATTCCAGTACGTATGTCCTGCAGACACATTCATCAAAAGAGAACATTCCATTTGCGAATGGGGATCAAATAATTATTTTCTTATCTTGTTTTTAGTTTTGGTTTAATAACAATATCCAGGTTTTTTTAATTATGCTTCTTCACGGCTCATGCGCAGATTTTTTATTGGAAAACGATCGGCCGATTTGCCCATCATTGCCGGGAAAATCGGCCGATCATCAAAATCGGCCACGCATTTTCCAACATGACCCATAAAAAAAAATGTGCCAAAACCCCCAAAAATGGCCAACCAATTAACCCACTAACGGTGCGAAAATCGGTCAATTTTTTTTTCTTTTTCGGCCAAAAAATCGGCCAATTTTCGACCCGTCTATGGCTGGCATACGGCAGGCCATAGACAGGATGTTTAACGGCCACATTTTTAGCCAGTAAATGAAAAATCGGTCGGCCCTGTTGCCGATGCTGCCACCCATGTCCACGAAAAACGGCCGTTTTTTGCGCATTTTCCAGCATGACCGATAAAACTAAACGACAAAATCCGCAAAAAACAGCCAACCCCATTAATGGTGTGAATATGGGCCGATATTTCGTGCGGATGAAAATTCGGCCAATAAACAACCCATCTATGGCCTGCATATTGAATTGAAGCCAAACTTCAGTTCACACTACAGTCACACTAGCAGGTATAGAAACAATTTTTGTTATATCAGACTTACTGGCTGAATTACCAGAAAACTAATACAGCCACCACACTAAGAATTTGTAAGCTGCAATATAATACATGTTTGCTTTTGGATTTAAAGGATGAGTTCACTTCTAAAAAAAAATAAAAGGAAATATTTTTGCAGGTTAAAAACGCACATTTATTTTTTTCCTGGAGCCTGCAGAGCTTTGCACCCATGATCAGCAGATCATGGGTGCAATGTCAGGCTCCTGCAGAATCTCAGTATAGCTGCCATACAGGCAGACAGTGTCTAAAGTTCAGGAAGAGTAATGAACTGTGAGAGCACTCACCAGCACCTTTCCAGTCCATTGTGAACTACAAGTCATCTGCCGCAATGGCAGACAGTAGTTGTAGTTTATTCATTCACATAACTTTGTGAATGAATGATGCAGCCATGTGGCTGCCCACTTTTTAAATTGTGACAGCAGGTGTAGAAGATTGGAGGGGCGCAGGCAGGTGCTCTTTGGTAACATGCTACACCCTAAATATGGGTGTAACATGTTACCAAAGGTGAACTTATCTTTTAATACTGCTTTCAAGCAAAGCTATACCTTTCCTATTCTGGAGAAAGTAATCTCTGGATAGTAGGCACCATCTGCTGCTTGTACTTCCCTTTTTCTCCCTCCATTATTTTCTTACCAGACCCCTCAAAATATTTGGGGGCCAGCTCTGGGGCCCTTACACAGCTTTAATAATCCACCCCATATGACAGCTTTCAGGCCTAGCAATTGGCCTTTCTGAAACCAAGCGTTGTATTGCGACAGGCAGAAAAGAGTCACTTGTCCCCCTCCCCTTATGTAGAAATCGGTTGACATGAAATTAAAGGAAGTATAGTAAGGGCCATTTCACACTACATACGTTTCAGTTGCTTTTTTTCTGCATCCAAAATGCACAGAAAGTAGGTGATATGATTGCTAATGTCATAGTTCACATCAGTGCTTGCAGTTTTGGTGAGTTCCGGTTGCAGAAAAAAAAGTAGAACAGGCTGCATTTTCCCTGCACAGAACTGTACTAGAACGTGGTAAAGTGCACTGGAACGCACATGTCCCTATTTAAATTGAAGAAAAAGACAGGGAAAAAATTGACTGGGGCACGTCAAAAATGCACCGGAATGCGCCAAAAATGTGCATGCAGAAACGCATCTGGACTGTGTTTCTATGGTGTGAACTGGCCCTAACAGGGAAGGTTAGTACAAGTTCCAGAGTGTATCTGGTTAACCACTTGCCTACCGCCATCGCTGTGCTAAAGCACGTTAAAAAACGGCATCTAGCAAAACAGGTAGGGGGCGCGTGCCCGCCCTACCTGCGCCGCCGATCGTGGCAGCAGGTGTCCATCACCAGATCACGGCGGGTCATTACCCGCCGGCTCCTGGCGATTAGCGACACTCACTGACAGAGAGCACGGCTGCAGTGTTTACACTGCACCTCTGCTTCCTGTCAGCTCCTAACACACTGTCATGGAGAGCAGAGATTAGCTTTCCGGGACAGTGTGTTCCCGTGAACACAAAGACATGTCACAGAATACATTTTGGCTGAAATTTATGACAAAATTTGATATTTAAATTTTTATAGCAAAAAGTCCAAAATATTGTTTTTTTTTCTCAAAATTGTAAGCCTTTTTTTTTTTTTATAGCGCAAAAAATAAAAAACCTGCAGGCGATCAAATACCACCAAAAGAAAGCTCAATTTGTGGGAAAAAAAGGACGTAAATTTAATTTGGGTGCAGTGTTGCATGACCGCGCAATTGTCAGTTAAAGTAATGCAGTGCCATAACACAAACCACTTCTGTAACCGCTCCCTAACCGCCCTATAGCAGAAATACTGCTACAGGGCGGCACAGGTGCGCAAAATCACACACACATATATATATATATATATATATATATATATATATATATATACACACATGATTTGTGCTCCCGTGGTATTCATGCCCTCCCAGATAGCGTCAGATTGCCCGTCAATACACCAGCCATCACATTTAGCCCCTTGATTGCCAGCAACACGCTCATACACAATAAATCTCCATTGCTAGTATAGTGTCTGAACGGATCAATATCTTTGATCAGGTCAGCACTATACCAGCGTTCACATTAGTATAGCGTCCTCAAAAACGCAGCATTAACGGGATCAGTCCCGGCACCTGCCAGCACCTGCGTTTTGTCCCTACGCTTACCCCCCCCTTCTTCCCCAGCAAGTGCAGTGTCAGTAGGTCCCTGTCACTTGATATATTACACACAAAACCGCAGTGTTCACAGAATCAGGCCTGATCTCTGTTAGCACTTGCCGGTAAATTTTGATGACTCTCATATGCAGCCTCTTAGATTGTAAGCTCCCAGGATCAGGCCCTCCTAACCCTCTTGTATTGAACTGTATTGTTGCTGTATTGTCTCCTATTATATTGTAGCACTGAGCAAACTGTTGGCGCTATATAAATCCTGTATAATAATAATAATAATACCAGCACTGCAGTATCACTTGGTGATGTGGCGAGTCCTATAAGTGCAGTACAAACTGGTGCGGTGGCGAGCACAAGTATTGTTCCGCAGCCACCAAGAATTCGCACACAGGCCCATAGAGCTCCTTGTATCCTTCCAGATGTGCTTGCAAATCCCGATTGGCAGTCCACAAATTCTGCAGCACCTGTACTCCCCCGCTCACTGCCCAACCTGGAATTCAGGTGGAAATAGAAAATTGAACTACTCCCCTTGATTTTTGGAGCTGTTTTTCACGGAATATCTATATGCGTTGATTGTGGATCAAAGCATTTTATATGCACAACAATTTATCGCCGCCAACCAAAATTCAAACCTTGCGAGTCCATTCTCATGGAAACCCATTACGGTTTCCATATTTACTTTTTTTGAGGACCTAACCCTCAACACGGGCATTGCTAAAAAAAATGAATTCCAGTTGTATTGGTCCGCAGACCCGATTCATCATATGCCCGTGTTCTCTGCTGCCATGGCCAGGCAGAGATATGAGAATATAATGTGTTTTATGCATTTCAACGACAATACACTCTGTCATCCTCGGGGTAACTATGAATTTGACCGGCTACACAAAATTCAGCCCCTCGCAAATCACCTTAACCTAAAATTTGCAGATGTGTATACTCCCCAGCAAAACATCTGCGTTGATGAGTCCCTCATTAATTTTTCTGGCCACCTTGCATTCAAACAATTTCTCCCCAGCAAGCGTGCCAGATATGGGGTCAAGATGTAGAAGACCTGTGAGAGGGCATCAGGCTATACTTATACGTTTCGGTTTTACGAGGGAAAAGATAGTTACGTGGAGCCCGCCCGGACGCCCAGACTACATGGGGAGCAGTGGCAAGATAGTTTGGGACTTGGTGTCATCCTTTTTCCATATGGGGTACCACTTATACGTGGACAATTTTTATTCAAGTGTGCCACTATTTAGACATTTGTACAATCTTGGAACTGGCGCATGTGGCAAAGTGTGACCTAATGTCTGCCCACCATTAGAAGTGCGTGGATGCAGGGAGGTATATTTTAATGGTGGGCATACCACACACTTTTTTTTTGGCAGAGATTTCTTCTCTTTTTTTCATTCAGTCCACAGGCTGCATACAAAAAAAAGAACATAGCATATATACCCAACAAGGACCAGCGACGTACTGGTACATCACTGGACTTTGAGTGGTTATACCAGGATAATGCCTACAGCTGCAGGCATCATCCTGCTATCATTTTTTTCAGCTGGCGATCAGCTTTCATGTGAAAGCAATCCTAGTGGCTAATTAACTGCAGGATTGCTTTTACAAGCATCAGGACACAATACCCCCCTCCCCTGCTGCCTTCCACAGCCTTCTTGGGCAGTTTTTTCAGCTGGCGATCAGCTTTCATGTGAAAGCAATCCTAGTGGCTAATTAACTGCAGGATTGCTTTTACAAGCAGCAGGACACAATACCCCCCTCCCCTGCTGCCTTCCACGGCCTTCTTGGGCAGTCCCGAGCCATAGGGGGAACCTGAGAATGCAGCCGGTGTTTCTGCCAGCTGACCATGGAGCTGATTGGAGACCAGAATGGTGCAAATCATCTCTATAGCCTAAGAATTTGGAAGCTACGAGCATTTCATCACTTCAGTTTCGTAGGATATAAACAGCACCATTTGTAAATTGGGAAAGCATTTGATCACACCGATTTTGGTTTGATTAGATAATGTAAGGGCAGAGGAGAGATCTAGAGTCTGATAGATCCCAGATTTCTCAAAAAAGAATATATGACAATGCCCATGGAAGTTATAGCAGATATTTGCATTCCCTGTGATAGCATTAAAAGTGTTAAAAAAAAAAATTAAAAGGACAGTGTAAATATGACACCATGACACCATGCATGTGAGGTATCGCCACGAACTTCAGATCAAGGGCAGTAATTCTAACACTAGACCTCCTCTGTAAATCTGAAATGGTAGCTTGTAAAGGCTTTTAAACATTGCCTATGGATATTAAAAACGTATGCAGTTTGTCGCCATTGCACGGGACATGCACAGTTTTAAAGCATGTCATGTTTGGTAACTATTTACTCGGCATACCATCATCTTTTATATTTTACCAAATAATTGGCCAATATATTATGTTTTTGTGCATTAAAAGTAAAAAAAAGTGTATTTTTTTAAAAAAATTGCGTTTGAAACATTGCTGCGCGAGTACTATGTGCCATAAAAAATTGTAGTACCCACCATTTTATTCACTATGGTGTTTGCTTTAAAAAAAATATATAATGTTTGGGGTTTAAATTAATTTCCTAGCAAAAAAAACTGATTTTTTTCATGTGAACAAAATGGGGTTTATTTACTAAAGCTGGAGAGTCCACAATCAGACTCCCTTCTGCATAGAAACCAATAAGCTTCCAGGTTTCATTGCCAAAGCTTCATTGAACAAGCTGAGGTTAGAAGCTGATTGGTTTCTATGCAGAAGGGAGTCTGATTTTGGACTCTCCAGCTTTAGTAAATAAACCCCAATGTGTCAGAAAAGGCTTGGTCTTCAGGTGGCTAGAAGAGTGAATATGTGGCATAAACCTCTAATGCTGGGCATAAAACACCCAAACCCCCCAAAACGACCCCTTTTTGGAAAGTAGACAACTCTGCTATTTGAAGATTCGGCGTCTGTCACAGAGCTGTCAGTATCCCCTCTGATGATGTGCCTTAGCACGAAAGGCCTCAGGAGGAACTGACAGCCTGTGACGCCTTATTGCCGCCCAGACCACGAGGAGGTCTGGCGGCTTCTTCATTCAGGGTCAGTGGTTTTGCTTTTTATCTATGTTATTCACTTTATATGTCTGGCCATCTGCCTAGCATCACTACTGATATACCCTGCACTGTTTATTACCAATAAAAGTTATCTTTTGAAATACTACACTATGGGTACTCTCCCACTCTTTGCCCCTTATTGAGGGGTCAGCAGACACCGTTTTCCACTTCATCCAGAGGAGGGAAGCCTTCACCTGGAGTCTGTATCCGGCCGATCTATCCCGATCCTTGGGAGGTTCTGTGAGCCCAGCTGACCATCGCATGATAACACCCCTTCCTGAGGGAGATCGATACTCTGCAGAATTGATTAAACATATGCGCATTTCCTATGCGCGGTCGGTGAGTGCGCACTTCTGCCATTTGTTCCGGATTTCTCATAAGCTGTGTCACATCTACTTTATCGCTGATTCTATGAACTTTTGATAATTTCAGAACGAACTTTTTAGATCGAATTTTCTAGACCAGAACTTTCTAGATCAAATTTTCTGTTTATTTTTAGCGCTGCACTTTTACTTATCAAAATATTTGCTGAGAGGCATGTTGAATCAATAGAAGAATTTATTTTTTTACCACAAGTTTTTGGAAAATAACAAACAAAAACATTTTTTTTTTTTTTACACAAAATTGTCACTTAAATGATTTACTGCTCACACATTCCATGTGTATATGTGAAATTACTCCCCAAAATACATTCTGCTTCTTCTCCCGAGTATGGGGGTACCACATGTGAGAGACGTTTTGGCAGTCTAGCCAAGTACAGGACCCCAAAATCCAATAAGCACCTTCAGGCTTTTAAAGGGCTTTATTTCCTCATTACACTTCCTGACTACCTATCACAGTTTCGGAGGCCCTGAAATGCCAGGGTAGCACCTAACCCCCCCAAATGACCCCTTTTTGGAAAGTAGACACCCCAAGGAATTTGATAAGAAGCATGGTAAGTATTTTGCAGATCTCATTTCTTGCCACAAGTTTTTGGAAAATGAAGAAAAAAAAAACAAAAACATTTTTTCTATTTTTTTTATATTTCAAAACCTTGTGAGAAAAAATGAGACCTGCAAAATACTCATTATGCCTCTTTTTAAATTCCTTGGGGTGTCTACTTTCCAGAAAGGGGTCATTTGGGGGGGGGTTTGGTGCTATCCTGGCATGTTTGGGCCTTAGAAACTGTGATAGGTATTGAGGAAGTTACGCACCTTCAGGCTTTCAAAGTGGTCATTGGATTTCAGGCTCCTGTATGTGGCTAGGCTCCCCAAAAGTCTCACAGGTGTGGTACCCTCATACTCAGTAGAAGTAGCAGAATGTATTTTGGGGTGTAATTCCACATATACCCATAGCTTGTGCGAGAAATAAATCATTTAAATGAAAAATTTGTGTAACAGAAAAAAAAAAATGTTTTTGCCATTTTCCAGAAACTTGTGAAAAAAAAATAAATCTTCCGTGGACACAATATGCCTTTCAGCAGATAGCTTAGGGTGTGTACTTTATGAAAAGGGGTCATTTGAGGGTGTTTGTACTATCCTGGCATTTTAGCACCTCATGAAATGTGATGGACAGTCAGAAAGTAAAAGTTGTGTAAATTCCATTATCTATACCATAGTTTGTAGACGCTATAATTTTCACACAAAGCAATAAATGTACACTTACTGGGATTTTTTTTAACCAAAAACATGTAGCAGAATACATTTTGGCCTAAATTTATGATGAAAGTTTAGTTTTTTTGGATATTTTTTATGACCGAAATGAGAAAATATTGTTTTTTTAAAAAAAAAATGTTTTCTTCAAAAATGTTTTTGTTTATAACGCCAAAAATAAAAAGTGCACAGGTGATCAAATACCACCAAAAGAAAGCTCTATTTGCGTGAAAAAAGGACATAAATTTTATTTATGTACCATATTGCATGACCGCGCAATTGTCCATTAAACTAGCGCAGCGCTGTATAGCAGAAAAATGGCATAAATTGCAGTATCTATACCATAGATTGTAGACACTATAACTTTCACACAAAGCAATCAATATATACTTATTGGGATTTTTTTTAGCAAAAACATGTAGCAGAATACATTTTATCCTAAATTTATAACCAACTTTGAGTTTACTATATATTTTTTTATAGCTGAAAGTAAAAAATATCGTTTTTCTTCAACATTTTTGGTCTTTTTTTGTTTATAGCGTGAAAAATAAAAAGCGAACAGGTGATCAAATACCACTGAAAGAAAGCTCTATTTGTGTGTAAAAAAGGACATAAATTTTGTTTGGGTGCAGCATTGCATGACCACGCAATTATCAGTTGAATTAGTGTAGCGCCGAGTAGCAAAAAGAGGCCTGGTCATTAAGGGGGGTAAATCCTCTGGATGGCAACTGGTTAAGGAACACCTGTTATGTGAGAAATAAGAGCTCTGCCATGTAGACCTTCTGCAAATGGTGGTTGCCTGCTTTAAATGCTTTCTGAATTACAGACCAAAAAGCAGCAAGAGAGAAGTTTTTAAAGTGGTAATAAACTGGTTTTTGTGAGTTTTACCTACAGGTAAGCTGATAATAAAGCTTATTTGTAGGTAAAATGAATATCTCCTAAACGTTTATTGTTTAGGAGATATTCCATCAAGCAGCAGCCAGTGCCAGTTCCTTCAGTGCTTTGTACTGTTTCCAGGGCTCCTGTGTGCATGGGAGTGACGTCATCGCAGCTCTGCAGGTCAGACGGCCAGAGCCCGCAAACCTGGAAGGAAGACTGGGTGAAGATGGAGACCCTGTCATGCATTGCGTACTAGCACATTAAGATATTGCCTTGCAATTTTTTTTAAGTTTTACTATCACTTTAAGTAACAAAACATACTTGTATGTGGTTGTTAAGTTTATTTGCTCTAATAAATTTTAAAGATCTTTGCAAGGTCATGGAACCTTAATTCACCCACGAGGCCCAGGTCTGCTGCAGAAAGGATTTTCGACAGTCTAGACCAAGTGGAATCAGGTAGCTTGACCTCATTGTCTATTAACAGTTTATTAGGTTGTATTCTGTATCTATACATATTTATTGCTTTGGGAGGGATTGTTTGGAAGCATACAGCCAGCAGGTTTTTCTAGTATCATAGCTTCAGTTTGAGCTTGCCAGCTAAGCTGTAGACAGTTTTTTTACACACATCCTGCTTATAGTGACATCAGATTTTCTCCCTTTTTCCATAGACAAGAAGTTTAAAAAAGCATTTAGTAGGGCATAGGGCAACTAGGTTTACCAAGACAAACTGTGTTATTGGTTATTTATCAGCCAAGAAATGAATCCCTAAAACTTTAATAATTTATGTTGTGGCCCAGCTCTGAAGAGCGTACACAATGCACCCCATAAGACAGCATTCAGATCTGGCAATTGGCTGTTCCAGCATCTAGAGCTGCATTGTGGCAGGCAGAGAAGAGTCCCTCCCGCTCCCCCAACCTAATTTCAGTTCATCTATGGTCAGTTTATGCCTGCTGGGTCCTCCCGAGTCATTAGAATGAAACATTTATCTGCGCACCTTTTTGCATGAGGTCGTGCTTACTACCAAGAAGCTAATAGCTTTTGTGTGGGTACAAGATAGGGCACCTACCTAACAAGAATGGATTAACCCCTTTATGATGGAAGTTTGGCACATGTTAGCAAAACTGTACATAACACATCAACTACTTAACGTGACTGTAAAGATTTTTTTTTTATTTAAAAAAACATGTTATGCTTACTTGCTCTGTGTAAGTTTTTGGTTTTGCACATAGTGGCCCTGAACCTCCTCTTCTTGGGTCCCTTGCCTGCACTCTCCACTCCTCCTCTTCCTGGTGCACCTCCATAAGAAGCTGTTTGCTATGGGGACCCACCTACAGGCTCGATCCTGATCTGCGCTGTTTGCATCTGTAGACCTGGCTTGGCCCTGCCCCCAGCTCTCTGCTCACAGAATTTAATTGACAGCAGCGGAATGCAATGGTTCCTGTTGCCTCTGTGAGCAGAGAGAGAGAGGAGAGAGCTATTGCAGACAGGCACAGTGCTGGATCGAGATCTGGCCCATGAATGTTTTACGGACAGTGAGGGGGTGCTTTGGATACAGGGACATATTCTTTACCCTAATGCAGGGAATGCGTTTAAGGTAAAAATGTCCAGCCTTTATCAAGTTGGGCTGCCTCCAGTTGGG
This sequence comes from Staurois parvus, assembly GCF_062004578.1. Lineage (NCBI taxonomy): Eukaryota > Metazoa > Chordata > Amphibia > Anura > Ranidae > Staurois > Staurois parvus. The sequence goes on from NW_028318060.1 coordinate 9,424,286, forward strand.
TAATATGGCTTTCCAGGGATGTAAGCGAGGATTCCCCAGTGGTGACCCGATCTGCCAACTGCTGTACCTCTGTGAAAACAGAGTGCAGGTCATGGTGGTGTGCTTCTTCTAGTTTGAGGAACAAACAGGGCCAAAAGAAACTTGGCCCAAATAGTAAAACATTTTTTAATGTAACAGTTTTTTTTCCATATTTCACCAAAACACTCTCCTACCGCTAATATTGGGGGTGATTCCACACGTGCGGATTATTTTTTGTTTGTACTTGTAATAGGGCCAAGAAACAATTGTGCTCATTTTTCTTTTTTATTATACTGAAACACACTGACACTAAAAAAAAAAAAAAAAAAATTTTAATCGTAACTAAAACACCCTGACTCTAGCCTAAATCAAGCCCTAATCTAGCTATTTTTTCTTATTTTTTTGTTTTTACTCACATACTTTTTTACTTGTTTGTTTCTGTTTTCTAGCTAGGAGAAAGATACATATATTGCCAAAAGTATTGGGACGCCTGCCTTTACACGCACATGAACGTTAATGGCATCCCAGCCTTAGTCCTTAGGGTTCAATATTGAGTTGGCCCACCCTTTGCAGCTATAACAGCTCCAACTCTTCTGTGAAGGCTGTCCATAAGGTTTAAGAGTGTATCTATGGGAATGTCTGACCACTCTTCCAGAAGCGCTTTTGTGACATCAAGCAGGGATGTCAGACTAGAAAGCCTAGTTCACAGTCTCTGCTCTAATTCATCCCGAAGGTGTTCTTTCAGGTTGAGGTCAGGGCTCTGTGCAGGCCAGTCAAGTTCCTCCACCCCAAACTCGCTCAGCCATGTCTTTATGGACCTTGCTTTGTACACTGGTGCGCAGTCATATTGGAACAAGAAGGGGCCATCCCCAAACTGTTCCCACAAAGTTGGGAGCATAAAATTGTCCAAAATGTTTTGGTATTCTAACGCCTGCATTGGAACTAAGGGGCCGAGCCCAACCACTGAAAAACAACCTCACACCATAATTCCCTCTCCACCAAACTTTACATTTGGCACAATGCAATCAGGCAAGTACTGTTCTCTTGGCAACCGCCAAACCCAGACACACCCATCGAATTGCTTGACAGAGAAGCATGATTCGTCACTCCAAAGTACACGTCTCCACTGCTCTAGAGTCCAGTGGTGGCATGCTTCACAATACTGCATTCGACATTTTGCATTGCACTTGGTGAAATAAGGATTGGATGCAGCTGCTCGGCCATAGAGACCCATTCCATGAAGATCTCTATGCACTGTTGTGCTAATCTGAAGGCCACATGAAGTTTGAAGGTCTTTAGCTATTGACTCTGCTGACAGTTGGCAACTTCTGGGCACTGTGCTCTTCAGCATGCACTGACCCTGCTCTGTCATTGTACATAGCCTTCCTGCTGTTGTTCCCACTTGCTTGCACTTTGTTATAAAACCACTAACAGTTGACAATAGCAAGGAAATTTCACAGATGGACTTATTGCACAGGTGGCAACCTATCACGGTACCACGCTTGAATTCACTGAGCTTCTGAGAGCAACCCATTCTTTTACAAATATTTGTAGAAGCAGTATACATGCCTAGGTGCTTGATTTTATACACCTGTGGCCATGGAGGCGATTGGAACACCTGAATCCAATGATTTTGAGGGGTGCCCCAATACTTTTGGCAATAAAGTGTAGATTAGATAGAAACAATTTGGGGTATGTGGCAGACAGAATCTTCTACTTGCTGTCCATGCAGCTTCTTGAACAGTATGGGGGAGATTTACTAAAACTGGAGCATGTGAAATCTGGTGTAGCTATGCACAGATGCTAATCAGCTTCCAGGTTTTATAGCTTAACTGATCATGCTGACGTTAGAAGCTGATTGGCTACCATTATTATTATTCAGGATTTATATTGGGCTAACAGTTTGCAGCACTTTACAAAATGAAGGTAGACATTACAGTTAAAATACAATTTGGTACAAGAGGAAACAGAGGACCCGGCTCATTAGAGCTCACAATCTAGGTGGAATGGTTGAGTGATACAAAAGGTAATAGCTGTGGGGTATGAGCTGATGGAGGAAATAAAGAGGCAGTTTACTAGTCAGATTCAGGATAGGCTTCTTTAAAGAGAGAAGTTTTTAGGGATCGTCTAAAGGTGGATAGATTAAGAGATAGTCGGACAGATTGGGGTAGGGAGTTCCGTAGGATAGGAGAAGCTTGGCAAAAGTCCTGGAGGTGAGCATGGGAGGAGGTGACACGGGAACTAGACAGCAGAAGGTCTTGGGAGATCTTCCATGCACAGCTGCACCAGCTTTAGTAAATCTCTCACATTTAGTAAATGTGTTTAGATCCAATGTGTTGCAGTGATATATTGTGATCTGTTATGTCTAAGGTTACTAGTAAATCGGAGTTCCACTCACTCTGTAAAAAAATAAAAGTCAGCAGGTACAAAAACTGCAGCTGCTGACTTTTAAAAAACAGCCACTCATCTGTCCCACGATCCTGCATTGCCCCCTCCGCAGCCCGTTTCACCGACCGTCCTGTATTCCAGGTGCCGGCATCTTCAGTGTGGGCACCCGGCTGTGACGGCTTGCGGCTTCACAGCCAGGTGCCCACTGTGCATGCACTAGTAGCCTTGCACTTCCTGAATGGCCCTGTTCTCTTCTGGGACTTGTCACATGTCCCACAAGACTTCGGGGACGGTAGGACAACTTCGTTTCCGATCACAGCGGGAGCGAGTACCTGTCAAATTCTGGTACCCTTCCCCCCCCCCTCCCCAAAGGTGCCAATCTTTAAAGCGGAACTTCCCCTTTTGGGTAAAACTCTGCTTCAAGTTCATATTATCCTTATATTTGAGATGGCACATGACAATATTGGTTTTGGTTTAAGTTTTCATAGTGCCTCTACTTATTCCGTAATTGTATGGGCTTTGTCAAAGTGCAAACTAATGTAGCAGTCTGTGATTAGGTCTGCTTTCATTTGTCTTCAACAATGTAATAACATTGTAATACATTCCTTCTGTGTATGCTATATTGCAGAGACCTTGTCTTACCTATTCTTTTGGTGGAATATGCACAACATTCTGTAGGTGCATATCTTTTTTAGCATTGATATTGTTACTTTTATGCCCATTGCAATACTGCTTTTGGTTTAAAAAAAGCATCTGTATACATTCACTGCTAAAAAGCTGGAAGGGAATTGTGGTCTCTGAACCTTGATCAGAAAAATGTTGCCATTGGAGGCAAAATATTTTGAGCGTGGTCCCTCTCTTCCACAATCATGACATACCTCTTCTTCCTTTTTTTTTTTTTTTTTAAGGAGAAATAAGGATAATGTTTCTGGCCTATGGTACCTTTTAGATGTGGAAACTTTCAGGAAAATGGCATTTTGTTAAAGCGGTGCTCCACTCAAAAGGGGAAGTTCTGCTTTGAGGACTGCTCCCCCGCTCCCCATTAAGGATTGGCACCTTTGGGGAGTGGGTACCCGAATTTGACAGGTACCCACTCCCACTTCCTGTCTGATCTCCTAGGTGATCGGAAGCAGAAGGTGTCCTCCCTCCCTGTAGTCTTTTGGGACACATGACAGGTCGCAAGTTGTCACAGCCGGGTGCCCACACTGAAGATGCCGGCCTCCTGGAATACAGGAAGGCCGGAGAAACGAGCTGCGGGGGACACACCACGGGACCAAGGGACAGGTAAGTGGCTGTTTTTTTAAAGGTCAGCAGCTACAGTTTTTGTAGCTGCTGACTTTGATTTTTTGATAGGTTGAGTGGAACTCCGCTTTAAGTTAGGTGTTAAGTTACGTGTTTCCAACCAATTGTCATTACCAAAATTCACCCTCCATTTTGTTACTTTGCTATGCTGTTTGCCTGCATGAGCAAAAAAGAAACAGTCTTGTGCATGCCACATGTTGGTGGCAAGGACTTTCTCTCCTCTCCACATGAGAATACTTGGGCCTGGCTACTAGCTGCAAAAGGTTGCGATTGTGGGAGGAAGTTGCAAGCTCCGTTCATTCCCAAATGCAGGGTTGAGTCAGGAAAGTGCTGTGAGGGGTGACGGGCTTAGCTGTGGGTTGAGCCGCCTCTGACTCTATTATTGCTTTTGCCATCTCCTGCACTGTGCATGGTTTGGCATGGACCAAAAGGTGATTAACACCTAGAAATGGCACCAGCCATTGTCCTTCACTGTGCTTTGTGCTGACCCAGGGGCTGCTGCGTGTGTTGACATGCAATTTCCATCTACCGTGACCTGGGAGGCACACTTTGGTATGTTTGCCATAGGTGCCAGAGGACCTTGTCCTGGCACTGTCCTAAAATATTAGGCCTTTATTTTCTAGAAGGTGTACAAAGTGGCAGGAGAGTGAAGTAAAGTTTAGAATAGCCAAGAATTTAAAGCGGAGCTTCACTCAAAAGGGGAAGTTCCACTTTAAGGACTGCTCCCCATTAAGAATTGGTACCGTTGGGGGGTGGGGGAGCGGGTACCCGAATTTGATAGGTACCCGCTCCCACTTCTTGTCCGATCTCCTAGGCGACCAGAAGCAGAAGGTGTCCTACCTCCCTGTAGTCTTTGGGACACATGACAGGTCCCAGAAGACTACAGGACCATTCATGAAGTGCAGCGCTACTTGTGCATGCGCAGTGGGCACCGGTTGTAAAGCTGCAAGCTGTCACAGCCGGGTGCCCACACTGAAGATGCCAGCACCTTGAACACAGGATGGCCAGTGAAACAGACTGTGGGGGACAGATAAGTGGCTGTTCTTTTAAAGTCAGCAGCTACAATTGTTGTAGCTGCTGACTTTTATTTTTTGACAGGGTGAGTGGAACTCCACTTCAAGTGAATTTGTTGCTTTGTTGTACATAGGCAGGGCTGCTGTTAGATATCACGGGGCCCTGTACAGCCTACCTGACAGGGCCCCCCTCCACCGCCAGAGAAAATATCAAAATTATATTTATGGAAACAATACACTAAAAACGTTATTAATGTACACAATCCCATCAAAATTCCTGTTGAATCTAAATGATAAATCTGCACTGAGTCAAAAATTAAAGCTCTGTGTGTAACTGAGGTCTTGGGGCTCATTCACATAGGTGCTGTGGCCTGTAGAGTGTGAATCAGTGGTTTGTTTATGTGGCTGTTTGCAGACAACCTATGTTACACTATGTTCCAGTGCATTTTTGGTGCGTTCCGGTGCATTTTTGATGCATTTTACTGCGTTACAGTACAGTTCTGTGCAGAAAAAATGCAGCCTGTTCTACTTTTTTTTTTCTGCAACTGGAACACACTGGAACTTCATGCACTGATGTGAACTATGACATTGACAACCTTATAACCTACTTTCTGTGCATTTTGGATACAGAAAAACTGAAACGCATGTAGTGTGAACTGGCCCTAAAGGGTTTTATAGGTAAGGGAATGGGACTGACCAGGAATTGTGGAGGCAATCAGACTAGTGGTGAGATACAATCAGGAATCATATAATAATGCTAGATTTGAGCTGTAAGTGATAGGAAATGAAACACATTAACTAGATCAGTAAATAAATAGTTAAATAAAAAGACTTGAGCAGGGAACAGAAAGGGATCAGCAGTCTAAGGGAGAAGAAAGAAACAAAGTTGCAATCAACTATAAACAGAAGGAAACTTGAAAGAGTCAAACTTGTGGAGCAGAGCTACCATTCACTACACTGAGCCCTGTGTGATAGAATGACAGGAGGCTAACAATGGAATTTAGCAGCTGCAGATGGGCTTGTCAGCTGCCCGGGCCCCCCTCTGCAGCTGATGGGGCTGGGCCCCCTACAGGAAGGCTGGGGGTACCCCCTTATCAGCGGCCCTATACATAGGCATACTATGTTCACTTTCAGCACTGAATAAGAAAAAAAAATACTAGCAGGACTGACTTTTGCCACAAACTGTTTCATTCAAGGTATGTAAAGGTGTCTACAAATTGCACAGGCAGGGCCAACTTTAAGACAAAGTTTGTGCTTGCAGGAAATCTTGCTGTGAGCCAATTGTGTTTTTTTTCAAAGCAGACAAAATCTTTTTTTTTTTTTAAAGACAGTAAAATAAATGGGTAACTGAGCCACCTTTGGAGATTACTAAGTAAACTTTGGCGGACTGACATGTTATTAGATGTTTAAAAAACATTCTTTCTGCACAATTAAAATGTTTTTTACTATGCACGAATGAAACCTGATTGCAAAATTCAGTTGCTGAAACAAATATGCTAGTACAACCTAAGACAGGGCTTGAAAATTCCTCTCGCCCGCTTGCCAAATGCGAGGGAAAATTATTTTCTGGTGAGCACAGGCTCCGGGGATCGATTTGCGTTCTGCTTGCGCTCCAAGCCTCATTTTGAAGCCGACTTCCGGTTTCCGACTTGAGGGGACAGGTGCAGGAGAGGTCCACTCTCCTCCGCTGAGAGGAGACATGAGGAGAGGCCCGCTCTGCACCGCCGTGGGTGACATGAGGAGAGGCCCGCTCTGCACCGCCGTAGGGGACATGAGGAGAGGCCTGCTCTCCACCACTTTGGAGGACACGAGGAGAGGCCCGCTCTCCACCGCCGTGGGGGACACAAGGAGAGGCCCGCTCTCCACCACCATGGGGAACACAAGGAGAGGCCCGTTCTTCACCACCTTGGGGGACATGAGGAGAGGCCCGCTCTCCACCACCTTGGGGGAAACGAGGAGAGGCCCGCTTTCCACTGCCGTGGGGGACATGTGAAGGAGAGACCCACCAATGGTGCACAACCCTACACCCGCCAGCTTAAGGTAAATGACATTTTTTGTGCTGCGCTCTGGGGGCAAAATGATTTAAAAAAGAGTAAAAAAAAAAAAAAAACACGCCATTTCAGTGCTGCTCTCTGGGACCTAAATATTTCAAAAAGTAAAAAAGAAAAAAACTCCCTTTTGAGCCTCTTTATTTTTTATTGGGCCTGCCCTTTCCAGGTCTCTCTAGACCATCGAGGAGACTCTCTGTGCATATTTTGACGGCGGCCAGGAGAAGCATTCCAATGAGCTGGCTCTCCCCTACACCTCCCTCAATGTTGACATTATTTAAGATTATTGCAGATATCAGAAAAATGGAATATCTAACCGCTTCACATGCCGATTCTATAATCTCATTTGAAGCTGTGTGGAACCCGTGGGATGTTTACACCTCTGGTCAACCTGCTTGACTTGTGCGGACTTGATCATCCTTCCAATGTTGCCCTATTGTCATTGCATACTGTTATTTTTCTACCCATGTTACTAGCATCGATGATCCCTTTGTTTTTCTTTATCTTTATTTCTTTTTAAAATGTCATGTATTACATGTGGAAAATTTAATAAAATGTTATTCATAATAAAAAGAAAAAAAAACAAAGCACAGCATACCTATGCACAATCAGCTACAAATTTCATTTAAAATAATAAAATATATTTTCAATAAAATTGGCAGCTGTCTATGCATAGGAACCCATATGCTGAATAAGTACTAACTACTTATTGGCAAAAAAAGCAAAAAAGAACACAGACTCATATAGTAGTGGTGAAAATTATCAGTGCCCTCCCAGTTTTGACTGTGGTATCTTATCTGCGCCCTGTTTTTTTTTCCTAGAGTTGCCATTGGTCCCTCACAATTGTAATGCATGGACAGACCCACCAAGCAAGCAGCCGTGCTCCGCCCTGCAGAGACAAGCTCCTGAAAGGCAGCCCAGCCAGCAGACACACCGAGCCACCAGAGGAGCCTTCAAGCACACCAGCCTTCAATCGGGCCAGCCTTTAATCTGAAATGCCGTTAATCTGAACAACTGCCATTGATGTGACCTGCCGTTGATGTGATCTGATGTTGAGCTGAACTGCCTTGTTTAACCTGAACTATGCCTATAGGCAGCCAAGACCAGCCTTGACAGTGCAACTAGCATGATCACATGTCATGGAGGATCTTCTTCAGCCTGAGTCATCTGTGGCAGCCCAGACGTAATACCAAAAAGTGGTCCTAATTTCCAGTATTCAACACATATCTCCTACCTGTGAGTTTTTCCTTATTTTTTTTTTTTGGTCTCCTTGTTTACACTGCAACATGAAACAGAGCAAATTATTTTTTTTTTTTACAGAAAAAGATCATCCTACTATTGTGGAGTCCCAGTCAAACCCTATAGTAAAAGAGAATGAATCAATAGCTAATTCAGTTGCTAGTTGTGGCTTGCCACAAACTTCCACTGCCGTAATAACTCAAAAGACAAATGACGGTGATGCAGGAAAGACCGCAAAAAAAACACTGTTTTAGTACACATTGGCTGGATCAGTTTTCATGGCTTGCTTAGGAAAATGATACAGTTATATGTAAAGTTTGCAGTCGGTTCCCCCAAATTTCAGATGAAAAATGGGCAAATGGCGTAAAAGCTCCGTTTAAAGGGAAACTTTTGTATGGCATGACAAATGTAATAAACACAAAGAGAATATTGGTAAGGCAAAGGCTAGAGACAACCCTGAAGAAAGACCTTTAGCTATGTGTATCAGAAAAAGCGGCACAGCAAAGTTTCAGCACATGACACACATGTTTAACATTGCTTATTACGTAGCTACAGTGGGGCAAAAAAGTATTTAGTCAGCCACCAATTGTGCAAGTTCTCCCACTAAAAAAGATGAGAGAGGCCTGTAATTGGCATCCTAGGTAGACCTCAACTATGAGAGACAAAATGAGAAACAAAATCCAGACAATCACATTGGCTGATTTGGAAAGAATTTATTTGCAAATTATGGTGGAAAATAAGTATTTGGTCAATATCAAAAGTTCATCTCAATACTTTGTTATATATCCTTTGTTGGCAATGACAGAGGTCAGACGTTTCCTGTAAGTCTTCACAAGGTTGGCACACACTGTTGCTGGTATGTTAGCCCATTCCCCATGCAGATCTCCTCTAGAGTAGTGATGTTTTGGGGCTGTCGCTGGGCAACACGGACTTTCAACTCCCTCCAAAGGTTTTCTATAGGGTTGAGATCTGGAGGCTGGCTAGGCCACTCCAGGACCTTGAAATGCTTCTTACGAAGCCACTCCTTCGTTGGCCGGGCAGTATGTTTGGGATCATTGTCATGTTGGAAGACCCAGCCACGTTTCATCTTCAATGCCCTTGCTAATGGAAGGAGGTTTGCACTCAAAATCTCACGATACATGGCCCCATTCATTCTGTCCTGTACATGGATCAGTCGTCCTGGTCCCTTTGCGGAGAAACAGCCCCAAAACATGATGTTGCCGCCCCCATGCTTCACAGTAGGTATGGTGTTCTTTGGATGCAACTCAACATTCTCTCTCCTCCAAACACGACGAGTTGTGTTTCTACCAAACAGTTCTATTTTGGTTTCATCTGACCATATGAAATTCTCCCAATCTTCTTCTCGATCATCCAAATGCTCTCTAGCAAACTTCAGACGGGCCCGGACATGTACTGGCTTAAGCAGGGGGACACGTCTGGTACTGCAGGATCTGAGTCCCTGGTGGCATAGTGTGTTACTGATGGTAGCCTTTGTTACGTTGGTCCCAGCTCTCTGCAGGTCATTCACTAGGTCCCCCCGTGTGGTCCTGGGATTTTTGCTCACTGTTCTTGTGATCATTTTGACCCCTCAGGGTGAGATCTTGCGTGGAGCCCCAGATCGAGGGAGATTATCAGTGGTCTTGTATATCTTCCATTTTCTAATTATTGCTCCCACAGTTGATTTGTTCACACCAAGCTGCTTGCCTATTGCAGATTCAGTCTTCCCAGCCTGGTGCAGGTCTACAATTTTGTTTCTGGTGTCCTTCGACAGCTCTTTGGTCATCACCATAGTGGAGTTTGGAGTGTGACTGTTTGAGGTTGTGGACAGGTGTCTTTTATACTGATAACAAGTTCAAACAGGTGCCATTGATACAGGTAATGAGTGCAGGGCAGAGGAGCCTCTTAAAAAAGAAGGTACAGGTCTGTGAGAGCCAGAAATCTTGCTTGTTTGTAGGTGACCAAATACTTATTTTCCACCATAATTTGCAAATAAATTCTTTCCAAATCAGCCAATGTGATTGTCTGGATTTCTTTTCTCATTTTGTCTCTCATAGTTGAGGTCTACCTATGATGCCAATTACAGGTCTCTCTCATCTTTTTAAGTGGGAGAACTTGCACAATTGGTGGCTGACTAAATACTTTTTTGCCCCACTGTAAATGTGAAAAGCCATTTCTAGATTTCCCTTATTAACATGGAGTGCCAAACTAGATGTGCCAGTTCTGCAGAAATATGGATGTAATGTTCAATGCAAACAATTCATTCATTTCATTGCAAGAATAATCAGAGAAAGTCTTGTGGCAAACATTAAAAAGTCACCTTTTGTTGGCGTCATGATTGATCTACAGATCGAACCTACACTGAACATGCAAACATTTATGTCCGTTTTGTTTTAGAAGGAGATGTCAAAGAACATTTTTTGGGTACATTTGCGCTAGAAAATGCTACAGCCGAAGGTTATTGCAAAGGATTGACTGCCTTTATGGATAATTTGCATCTTAATTACAGAGGCTCTTCATGGGTTGCAGGCTTGGGAACAGATGGAGCTGCAAGCATGCTTGGCCACAAGTCAGGTTTAGCAGTCCAGATGAAAGAAGTCTGCCCACAGATGATCAGCATACATTGTGTGGCTCATCGCTTGCAGCTTGCGATCTTGGAAGTTTGCAAGAAAATACCATACCTACAAACATTCAATGAGGTGGTGCGGCGTGTCTTCAAATATTATCATTGCTCAGCAAAACACCTTATGCAACTTAAAGATCTCGCAAACATTTTAAGTGAGGAAATCTTGAAAATTAAAGATGTACACACAGTGCGCTGGTTATGCAGCAAAGTTGAGGCCATGCGTGCTTTTCTGCAAAACTGGAAGACAGTAGTGAGCCATTTTGAGCAGATATCAACTGAGGGATCATCTGAATCTGCTAAAGTTAAAGGCATCCTGAAAGACCTGAAACAGGTCATTACATTAGTAGTTGCATTTGATCATTTTTCATAGATCAAACTAATGTCTCCAAGTAGAGGTGATCTTTATGAGCCATAACTTTATGACCATCCACCTAATTTTATGTAGGTCCCCCTTTTGCTGCCAAAATAGCCCTGATTAGTCAAGGCATGGATACCACTAAACCTCTGAAAATATTCTGTGGTATCTGGCACCAAGCCGTCAGTAGCAGATCTTTTACATCCTGTAAATTGTGAGGTGGGGTCTCCAAGGATCGGATTTGTTTTTCCAGCACATCCCACAGGTGCTTATATAATGTAAGTAATGTCCCTTGTGCTGATCCTTTTTAAAACATATTTTACCTAAATTAAGGCTTTACGAAATCAAAAGAGACATGTTTGTCCCGTTTGTTTTACATTTATATATGTTTTTCCTTTTTGTTAACTTTATTGTTATTGCAGCTTGCAAACTGCTTTACAATAGAAAGGTAGACAGAATAATTACAATACATTTCAAGACTAGAGGGTTAGAAGGGCCCTACTCACAATACAAGTCTAGAGAGTTAAGCCTAGTACACATGATGAGAAAATTAACCAAAAAAAAAATGCTTTCAGAGAGATCATCCGACAATCTGATCACTTGTACACAGCTTTTGAGAGTCGATCATGACAGTTCATGTGATAATAGCCAAAGGGACAAGCGCAAAACGTTTTCTCTGTACGATATAAGAACGATTGTTGTTTATTCAGTACAGTATTCTTCTGAGAAAAATCCAAATTACATCACCAATCTTGTCTCTAAATATCGCCCAAACCGTACTCTCCACTCCTCGCAAGACCTCCTACTCTCTAGCTCCCTTGTCTCCTCCTCCCATGCTCGTCTCCAGGACTTCTCCAGAGCTTCCCCCATCCTCTGGAACTCTCTACCCCAATTATTCAGACTATCGCCTACTCTGCTCACTTTTAAGCGATCTCTGAAAACCTATCTCTTCAGGGAAGCCTATCCTGCCCTCAGCTAATACTGGAATTTTCTACTCTTCCAACCAGTCCATCCCCCACAGTTATTACCTTTTGTACCACTAGCCCCTCCCTTCTAGATTATAAGCTCCAAGGAGCAGGGCCCTCAAATCCCTCTTGTATTGAACTGTATTGTTGCTGTATTGTCTCCTGTTATATTGTAGCACTGAGCAAACTGTTGGCGCTATATACATCCTGTATAATAATAATAATAATAAATTGAGTGAGCAAGACTGCGCATGCTAGGAAATTTACGAATACTTTACAATACAATACATTACATCCGAAGTTGTATTCTGTTGTATGAGAATTTTTGTCACTTTAGTAACCTCTTCATTTTCGATATGAGATTAAAAAATCTTATAAAAAATAAAAACCGGATGATCATTCCTCATTGTGTGTATGAGGTGTTAGGAGGGTCCGGCTCATGAGAGCTTACAATCTAAAGGGAAGGTTAAGTAATATAAAAGGTACAGTGGGGCAAAGAAGTATTTAGTCAGCCATCAATTGTGCAAGTTCTCCCACTTAAAAAGATGAGAGAGGCCTGTAATTGGCATCATAGGTAGACCTCAACTATGAGAGACAAAATGAGAAACAAAATCCAGACAATCACATTGGCTGATTTGGAAAGAATGTATTTGCAAATTATGGTGGAAAATAAGTATTTGGTCACCTACAAACAAGCAAGATTTCTGGCTCTCACAGACCTGTACCTTCTTCTTTAAGAGGCTCCTCTATCCTGCACTCATTACCTGTATCAATGGCACCTGTTTCAGGTTGTGAACAGGTGTCTTTTATACTGATAACAAGTTCAAACAGTCACACTCCAAACTCCACTATGGTGAAGACCAAAGAGCTGTCGAAGGACACCAGAAACAAAATTGTAGACCTGCACCAGGCTGGGAAGACTGAATCTGCAATAGGCAAGCAGCTTGGTGTGAACAAATCAACTGTGGGAGCAATAATTAGAAAATGGAAGACATACAAGACCACTGATAATCTCCCTCGATCTGGGGCTCCATGCAAGATCTCCCCCCGTGGGGTCAAAATGATCACAAGAACGGTGAGCAAAAATCCCAGGACCACACGGGGGGGACCTAGTGAATGACCTGCAGAGAGCTGGGACCAACGTAACAAAGGCTACCATCAGTAACACACTACGCCGCCAGGGACTTAGATCCTGCATTGCCAGACGTGTCCCCCTGCTTAAGCCAGTACATGTCCGGGCCCGTCTGAAGTTTGCTAGAGAGCATTTGGATGATCCAGAAGAGGATTGGGAGAATGTCATATGGTCAGATGAAACCAAAATAGAACTGTTTGGTAGAAACACAACTCGTCATGTTTGGAGGAGAGAGAATGCTGAGTTGCATCCAAAGAATACCATACCTACTGTGAAGCATGGGGGTGGCAACATTATGCTTTGGGGCTGTTTCTCCGCAAAGGGACCAGGATGACTGATCCATGTACAGGACAGAATGAATGGGGCCATGTATCGTGAGATTTTGAGTGCAAACCTTCTTCCATCAGCAAGGGCATTGAAGATGAAACGTGGCTGGGTCTTCCAACATGACAATGATCCCAAACATACCGCCCGGGCAACAAAGGAGTGTCTTCGTAAGAAGCATTTCAAGGTCTTGGAGTGGCCTAGCCAGTCTCCAGATCTCAACCCTATAGAAAACCTTTGGAGGGAGTTGAAAGTCCGTGTTGCCCAGCGACAGCCCCAAAACATCACTGCTCTAAAGGAGATCTGCACGGAGGAATGGGCCAACATACCAGCAACAGTGTGTGCCAACCTTGTGAAGACTTACAGGAAACGTTTGACCTCTGTCATTGCCAACAAAGGATATATAACAAAGTATTGAGATGAACTTTTGATATTGACCAAATACTTATTTTCCACCATAATTTGCAAATAAATTCTTTCCAAATCAGCCAATGTGATTGTCTGGATTTTTTTTCTCATTTTGTCTCTCATAGTTGAGGTCTACCTATGATGCCAATTACAGGCCTCTCTCATCTTTTTAAGTGGGAGAACTTGCACAATTGATGGCTGACTAAATACTTTTTTGCCCCACTGTAACTACTGTGGGGGATGAGTGTCCACAAAGGTGATTTCTGTATCCTCTTCCCGTTCGGTCCATGTCGATAAACAGCTGGACAGGAGCGCAGCCGATGTGGGTGGACATTTCTAAATGTCCCCCCGCATCCATTGCCTGTGAACGCTCCCTGGGAGCGCATGGCACCGCGATCAGTGCCCGCTGTGTCCTCCGGAACACAGATCGCTGTACGGGACCTCTGTGTGAGGTCCTGATTCATGTGATCACTGATTGGCCAATCAGTGATCACATGAACACTAATAAACAAGATGTCACTTCCTGACATCATTGCTTACTACTAGTGAAATCTCTGAATAATCACAGTGGTCATATGGTACAAGGCTATTCACAACAGCCTTGTACCATGTGACAAGCTGTGACCAATCACAGCTCGCACAGTATTTCTCAATGGCTGCAGGAATGTAGCCAGAGAGAAGGAGAAATTATTGCTTTTGCATCCTTTATGGGTGTAAAAGCAATCAGTGTATAAAAAGAAAAAAATCTTCATCACCCCCCACAAGTAGTACAGTGACACTGTACTGCTAGGGTGACAGTATGTTAACCCCCCCCCCCCAAAAAAAACAAAAAAAAACAATATAAAAATGTAAAAAATGTTTTTGAAAAATTATACTTTTTGGTTATAAACTAATTTGGGTTATTTTTTTTTTACTAAACAGATTGATGAATACATTTTGGTCAAGATTTATGAAGGAAGATTATTTATTTGCAAAATTTTATCAGAAAAACACTTTTTTTTTAAACTTTTGGACTTTTTAATTTATATAGCAAAAAAATCTAAATCCCAGTGGTGAATAAATACCACCAAAATAAAGTTTTATCTGTCTCAAAAAAATGCTAAAAAATTAATATGGTTTCAGTGTTGCATGACCGCACAATTGTCATTCAAAATGTGTGATAGCACTGAAAGCTGAAAATTGGCCTGGACTGGAAGGGAGTGAAAGTGTCCAGACTTGAAGTGGTTAACTCTCAGTGAGATGTCTCTATGAACAGAGAGTTTGGTCAACTTTTCTTTACCAAACATCTCTGACTGTCTCAGGTTCGAAGGGGGACTTCTGCACACTGCGTGTTTCAGTTTTTTCCATGGATCGTTGATATGACACACATCAGGGTTCATAGGACACTTCAAAATAGTCCAGTGTTTTATTTCTAGCCATTCTTGGGTGCTTATAGCTGTGTGTTTTGGGCCCTTCAGCTGTGTTGGAGGACCCTTACTGTATCTGCATGTGAGACAGAGATTTCTGACACTAGGCAATACGTTGTGCCTCAGAATTCCTTGATTGTCTTGAGATTTCATTGTGCTGTATGCAGATTCAAGACACCCTGTGCCAGATGAAGGAAAGCTGCCCTAGAACATAACTAAGCCCCCTGCTTGTTTCACAGTAGGCACATGTCTATCCCTTGTCTTCCCCAGTTATCCATTGTATGTATAATTCTCAAGTTTGCAAAATAGTAACATGACTCTACATGTTTTTGTTTTTTTTTTTGTAGGAAAAAAAATCTTATGGAATCAAGGTGTCTTCTTCCCCCACAGATAAACGTTTTCCTTCATGCTGGACTTTCCACTTTCCTGTGCGAAAAATATATGCAGCTGCACTCTTTGCATCTCGGCTAGCTTTTGCAAATGCCAGGAAGCTGAAAAGCATATGATGTCTTTGATCTGCTAAAATGCTAAATCATGTTAGCAGATGCACATAGAGCTTTGACTCAGGCTGAGGTCCAGGGAACCATCCCAGCAATGTGCTATTCATCTCAGCTGACCAAATGGCAATGCTTCAAATCAAAGTGTAAATTAGCTAGTTTGGAATGCAGCTTACCTTGGCACATTTTTTTTCTAACTCATTGGTGTTAAATATCGATCACATATATATCATTCATTATAAAAAAAACACTGTAGAATACAGGGATTCCAAACCTATGCACTGTATTACAATGTAGCAAGTCTGAGCAGAGGTAGTCTAGTTTGAGCAATTCACATGATCAGCCACTCATTTTCCTCCTGCATATTGCACTGTCAATCTGTAATAGAAAAATAGGAAATGCAGACATGCCAGGCATGGTCGCCCGTAACCCAGAGAACATGTTCTGCCTCTGCTAGTTCTGTATGCAAACATGCCAGGCATGGCCTTAACCCAGAGAACCTGTTCTGCCTCTACTAGTTCTGTATGGAGAGTCTGTGCCTTTCACTCTAGGCTCCTTTCACACTCCCATTCCGATCAGATCTGCCTGTCAGTTTTTCAGGCAGACAAGATAGGATGGTCCATTCATCCACTGGGTGTACACTGACTTGTGGCATCCCCTTTGACAAAGAGTAGATGTACTCGGCTTGTCATTTTGCTATTTCCTGGGTGCCCTTTCCTACAATGGATAATCCTAGGTGCTGCATCCCCCTAGGTGAGTATAAATGTTTATTTTTTTACTTCTATTGTAGGTGTGAATGATGGACCTATAATTATTTTCCTCATTCTGGCATGTATGGCAATAGCTAATACTTTTGATGCAATTGATGTTTTTTGTTCATGTGTGCATCCAGCAGGTATGTTATCTATTTATTCTCAGGTACTTGTATAGCACCACATATTTATGAAGCACTTTACATACACTCACCAGTCACTTTATTAGGTACACCTTGCTAGTGCCAAGAAATATCCCACACACCATTACACCACCACCGCCAGCCTGAACCATTGAAACAAGGCAGGATGGATCCATGTTTTCATGTTGTTTATGCCAAATTCTGACCCTATTATCTGAATGTCACAGCAACCAGTCTGCCCATTCTCCTCTGACATCAACAAGGCATTTGCGTCCACACAACTGCCGCTCATTGGATATTTTCTCTTTTTCGGACCATTCTCTGTAAACCCTAGAGATGGTTGTGTGTGAAAATCCCAGTAGATCAGCAGTTTTTGCAATACTCAGACCAGCACCTGGCACCAACAAGCATGCCACATTCAACGTCACTTAAATCTTTCTTCCCCATTCGATGCTCGGTTTGAACTTCAGCAAGTCATTACATTACAGTTAGTCTGGCTGAAAAAAGACAAAAGTCCATCTAGTTCAATCATAAAAAAAAAACAAATTATAATCCTACACCCACAGTTGATCCAGAGGAAGGCAAAAAAAAACCAGCAAGCATGATCCAATTTGCTCCTGCAGGGAAAAAATTCCTTCCTAAACCCCCAAGAGGCAATCAGATATTCCCTGGATCAACTTTACCTATAAATGTTAGTATCCAGTTATATTCTGTGTATGCAAGAAACAATCCAGGCCTTTTTTAAAGCAATCCACTGAGCTGGCCAGAACCAACTCTTGAGGGAGCCTATTCCACATTTGCACAGCTCTCACTGTGAAGAAATCTTTTCATGTATGGTGATTAAATTTCTTTTCCTCCAGATGTAAAGAGTGCCCCCTTGTCCTCTGTGATGACCTCAGGGTGAATAACTCTACACCAAGTTCACTATATGAACCACTGATGTATTTATACATGTTGATCATATCCCCCCTTAACCTCCTCTTCGCAAGAGAGAATAAATTCAGTTCCTCTAATCCACGGTTGTCAAACTGATGGCCCTCCAGTTGTTGCTAAACTACAAGTCCCATGAGGCATTGCAAGATTGACAGTTACAAGCATGACTCCCAAAGGCATGATGGGACTTCTAGTTTCACAACAGCTGGAGGGCTGCCAGTTTGACACTCCTGTAAAAAATCCTCATAACTGAGCTCCTCCATGCCTCTTATCAATTTGGTTGCCTTTCTCTGTACTTCCTCCAGTTCCCCAATGGTCTTTTGGTGCTCAAAACGGAACTGCATATTCCAGATGAGGTGTTTCTAATGATTTGTACAGGGGTAATATGATATCTCTCTCTCTGGAGTCTATATGTCTTTAATACGAGAAGATTTTGCTCGCTTTAGAAACCACAGCTTGTCATTGCATGACATTATTAAGCTTGTGATCTACCAGAACTCCCAGATCCTTCTCTGCCATTGTTGTCTTCACGTCTAGATGCCCAAAATGCATTGAGTTGCTTCAATTTGATTGGCAGATTAGCGATTTGTGTTACCAAGCAATTGAACCAGCCTACCTAATAAAGTGGCCGGTGAGTGTATATACAGTATTGTACATTCACATCATTCCTTGTCCTCATGGAGCTTTCATTCTAAGGTCCCTAACTAACATTCACACATACATACAATTTAAACAGGAGCCAATTAATCTACCAGCATGTCTGTGGAATGTGGGAGGAAACCTGAGTACCTGGAGGAAACCCATGCAGGCACAGGGAGAACATGCAAACCCCATGCAGGTAGTGCCGTGGTTTGGTATTTGAACCGATGACCCCAGTGCTGCCAGGCAGAAGAACTAACCAATAGATCTGACTATCCTATTTGCATGGGTTCAGAGGGCCATTAAAATATTTGGGGTGTGTTTTTTTTAATTATTTTATTCAACTTTTATTTTTTAAACATTTTATATTTTTTTTTAACCTAATTGAATTGTTCTCCAAAGGGGACTGACAACCTTCTGTGTGACAGCATAGTGCATGTAACAGGTCCTCTCTAAGAATACATTAGGGGTCTATTAAATCCCTAATGTTACTACTGCACTCTGTTGAAGTTGATCAAGGGTTTTTCAGCTCTGAACCTGGAAAGGTCAGTGAACAGCTGTACAGTGGCAGAGGCTAAAGGCTTAAAATATAAAATAACAAAAAAATGATTTTACTGCAATATTCGGCATTATTCCGGAGATTTCCTCACAGTAGTTTTTTCTGCCACTAGATGTGTTCAGCCTGATGACCAACATCATTCAACTGACTTCCTTTGAGCCCAGGTCATCCAGGTGCCACCCCCTGCCTGTTATGGGACAATAAAAGGAGAAGCAGCACAGTAATGAACTCCTCTGACTCTGCTTTTTCTTCATATTAGAATGCTTCGTGCCTGCACATGAACCAATTGGCTTTTTGTGCTGCTTATCCTTTCAGGTACTTTCACTGCTTGCATTTAAAAATACATTTAAGGTTGTATTAAAACACTCAAAATGTATTATATTGCAACTTACCAATTCCTATATCTTGTGGCTTCATTAGTTCCTTTTTATGCTTTTTTTCCCATTATTTTCACCTGGTGATATGACCAGTAAGTCAGTTATTTTTCAACTTCCTTTACCAGACCTAACTGTCCAGACAAAGTAGCAGTTAGAGGGTTGAGACAAACAATTTATCACTGATGGGTGTTTACAATGATCAGCTTTTATTTATTTATGTAAAGCCTTTATCTGGAAGGGGAAAATAGTTGCTATAAATGATTAAAGTGTTAGTTCACCTTTACCAGAAACCTGCCTATACAGATGAGGGGTGTCTGTGGATAATAACAAACTGTATCTCTGACTAAAGTTGAATAAAGTTCTTTCTATAGGTGCAGGCCATTTATGTACCTCATGAAGCCTGACTGGAATACTCCCAGGACGTTGCTAGGGCATTGCTTAGTGAGGCCTAGTCATTACTGCTCACCTCTATCATTACAGGAGTGAGCTCCTTCTCTGAATCAAAGCCCCTCACATGCTTTTTCTCTCCCCTGATGTAGTAGCTATGAGCTCAGGGTCTGGGAGCTCATTCCTGTGATGGTGGAGGTGAACAATAATGACTAGGCATCACCTAGTAACACCCTGGGAGTTTTTCCAGTCAGGCTTCAGAAAGTATGCAAATGGCCTACACCAGTGGTCTCCAAGCTGTGGCACGAGGGCTGGATGCGGCCCTTTGCTTGCCTTTATGTGGCCCTTGGGCACTATTCCTCTCATTGATACAAGGCATTATTTTCTCCTACTGACACCATGATGATGCATAATTCTTTCCACAAACACCAACAGTGGGGCATAATTCCTCTCACTGACAAACAGTGGGGCCATATTCCTTCCACTGGCACCAATGATGGGCCATAATTCCTTCCACGTCTGAACATTATTCCTCTCACTGACATCAAAGATGGAACACTATTACACCCACTAATACCAACAATGGGGCACTATACTTCCCACTGATACCAACAAGATTGCACTATTCCTCCTACTGACACCAAGGATAGGGCACAATTCTTTCTACTGACACCAACAATGGGGCACTATTCCTTTGACTGATACCAATGAGGGAGCACTATTCCTGCCACTGACACAAATCATGGGGGTTAATTCTTTCCACTGCTACCAATGATGGGGCACTATTCCTGCCACTGACACAAACGATGGGGCACTATTCCTGCCACTGACACAAATGATGGGGGTCTATTCTTTCCACTGATAACAACGATGGGGCACTATTCCTCCTCCTTTTGACCACAAGCATTATGTAATTTTTTTGCTCCCACTGACCAACAAGCCCGAGGCATTTTCTACAACCACTGGCCATAAAGGGCCACTGTCCCTCCTAAAGTCTGAAGGACAGTACACTGGCCCTTTGTTTAAAAAGTTTGGAGACCCCTGGCCTACACTTATAGCAAGGACATTATTCAACTTTAATCAGAGCTGCACAGTTTATTTATATCTACAGACACCCCTTAGCTGCATAGGCAGCTTTTTGGTAAACGTGAACTATCCCTTTAACTACTTGCCCTCCAGAGGCTTTACCCCCCTTCCTGACCAGGCCATTTTTTTGCGATACGACGCTTTGTAATTTTAACTGACAATTGCGCGGTCATGCAACACTGTATATTAATGAAACTTATGTCACTTGTTTCCCACAAATAGAGATTTATTTTGATGGCATTTGGTCCTCTGCATTTTTTTTGTGCTATAAACAAAAAGACTAAACATTTTGAAAAGAAAAACTTTTTTTGTTATAAAACATATCCAATAAAAAAAATAACATTTCTTCATAAATATAGGCCAAAATTTATTCTGCTACATGTCTTTGCTAAAAGAAATCCCAATAAGTGTATATTAATTGGTTTACATGAAAGTTATAGAGTCTACAAATGACATTATATATACTGGAATTTTATTTATTTTTATATAATAGTAATGGCAGCGATGAGCGACTTAATGCGGGACTGCAGTGGGCATTCTGACACTGGGGGGAAACTGACTGCCACTGACTTCTCCAGTGACACTAATACAGTGAAAAAGCACTGTACCAATGACACTGGGAAGGAAGGGGTTAACATCTGGGGCGATTAAAGGGTTAACAGTGTGCTGTGTGTGTTTTACTGTGTGTACTGTGTTGTGTTTTACTTGGGAGACATGCTGCTTTGTAACTCTCTGCTGTGCAGAGAGATACAAAGCAGCATATCCATGCTGACAGGATAGAGATCTGTGTTGTTTACACACAGATCTCTCCTTTCTCAGCTTTGCCGACGGTCACCGAGTCCCGGCCGGGACCCGGTGATTAACATCCCCAGCAGCCATAGTGGCAGTGGTAGGGTGGTGCGTGCACGCGCCCCTTACTCAGAGATGCAAAATCACGTTTATATATATATATGTACGTTATTTTGCACAGCGGAGCTACCCTGTATGGGGTGACAGGGAACTGGTTAAAAAATGTTAGTTGAAGTTCAGTTTTAATTTGTTAGTCAACTCAGCTGTTATTTCATCTAACTCTACCCTCTTATGGACACATCTATCCCTTCTGGGCTTCCCTCTGGATTATCAGATTGGATACAGCACCTCTCAACTCCTCTCCCTGTGGGCTCTGTGGGTGGTGGACTCAACAAGAGTCCCAAGAAAGGATGCCAAAATGGTGTGATATCGTTTCAAAAGGAGTATTTATTGATCCATAGTGGGAATAGACAAACAGAGTAAAATGAACTGACCATTAATAGAATCAAGATGGCCGCCGGCCCTGCATGGGTCTCGGCAGCGTGACGTCTGGACGCTGCTGCTCTTCCCCTATGTATTTCGTGCTAAAGCACGTATTCATAGGGCGTGTGCCTGCGAGTGTCAAATGTCTGATGTGTACAATTTATAGCCTGCAAATGGCGTATGTTATTGCGTCCGCCATCTTGCCGGCTATTACGCGCATGCGGTATGACCTACGTCATAATATCCGCTGTTTTGCGCGTGCGCCATTACTCTGCGCCATTTTGTTGTAGTCACTGCCATCTCATGAAACGATCCTGGATGCGTACGCATTCGGAAGTTCTGGCTATGGATGACATTATGTGCATTAGCCTATGATCATCAGGGAATCGTGAATCAAGTTTGTTATTGTATATGCTGTAGGTATTTCTATGTGTGAGCAACTCAAATTGCCAAACAAAAGGGGGGTAATACTATATACTTTATAAATCCATTAGTATGCTATATAGTACTCTGCACCTCGTATACATACTCAATCAAAACACGGATGATTAATAAGAGTATGTATTAGAATCATGGGAAATTGTAAATTATATCCCCAGAGTTGTGTAACTCTGAACAGAGAACAGGGGGAGGGGGAAATAACATCAGCAGTAATGTCCAAATACAATCAGGCCTGTATGGTAGAGTGGCCAGACGGAAGCCACTCCTCATTAAAAGGCAAATGGCAGCCCGCCTGGAGTTTGCCAAAAGGCACCTGTAGGACTCTCAGACCATGAGAAACAAAACTCTCTGATCTGATGAAACAAAGATTGAACTCTTTAGCCTGAATGCCAAGCATCATGTCTGCAGGAAACCAGGCACCACTCACCACCTGGCCAATACCATCCCTACAGTGAAGCATGGTGGTGGGAGCATTATGCTGTGGGGATGTTTTTCAGCGGCAGGAACTGGGAGACCAGTCAGAATCGAAGGAAAGATGAATGCAGCAATGTACAGAGACATCCTTGATGAAAACCTGTTCCAGAGTGCTCTGGACCTTAGACTGGGGCGACGGTTCATCCTTCAACAGGATAGCGACCCTAAGCACACAGCCCACATAACAAAGGAGTGGCTATGGGCCAACTCTGTGAACGTCCTGGAGTGGCCCAGCCGGAGCCAAGACTTGAACCCGATTGAACATCTCTGGAGAGATCTGAAAATGGCTGATCACTGATGCTCCCCATCCAACCTGATGGAGTTTGAGAGGTACTGCAAAGAAGAATGAGAGAAATTGCCCAAAAATAGGTGTGCCAAGCTTGTAGCATCATACTCAAAATGACTTGAGGCTGTAATTGGTGCTAAAGGTGCTTCAACAAAGTATTGAGCAAAGACTGTGAATACTTATGTACGTGTTTAGTTTTTTGTTTTTTATTTTTAATAAATTGCAAAGATTTCAAAACAAACTTCTTTCATGTTGTCATTATGGGGTATTTGTAGAATGTTGAGGAAAAAAATGAATTTAATCCATTTTGGAATACGGCTGTAACATAACAAAATGTGGCAAACGTTAAGCGCTGTGAATACTTTCTGGATGCACTGTATGTCCTCATCACATATCTAAGGAAGCCATAGGAACTCATTCCCTGAGTGGCTGGGGATGGAGCTGCATCACATCACTGGAGGCTGGGTTTATTGAGCCCGGAATTGGAAGCTGGCTAAGGAGAACCAAGATGACAGCTGTAGTTTTCTTCAGGCAGCCTGCAGTGGGTGGACCTGCTGGGCCCCTCTTACAGCTTAGCTCAGATGTGTAGCACAGCAATGATGTCACTACCACTTTTCCAAGGTAATATCTGGGTTTGCAAGGACATTTGGTGCACACAAAGTGGATTTTTATCCTACATAGCTATTGAGGAATAGATATAATTGAAAATGCTTGTGCCTGGAGTTCAACTTTTAAGGCATGTTTTCTTTGAATTGAAGGTTACGGAATGTTACATTCGCTCTGCAAAAGGCAACAAAAAGAAACAGACATGTATACAAATGTTGTGGGCATTATTTATGATTGTTGGTCGGCTAGAACACGTTTTGCAAAATACGAATTGATGTAATTCCAACAGCATATGGTGTATATAGCATATGAGTTCCTAATTTTTAGGCACTGAAAACATAGCACCCAAGTGGGCCTATCTGCTTTATCTTCCTCCTTACCTATGCTGATGTTATAAATAAGTGGTGAGCAGCCTAATATATAACTTAAAGAACATTATTGAGTGCTTATAATCATGTGTTGCTATAGTAATTGTAATTATTCTTATTGCTTAGCAACTGTGAAGTGAGCATCAATGACTTGATCTTATTCTACACAGTAGGTAAATATGGCAACTCTCTAATAAACTGCGGGACAGACGGTAGACAATTGTAAGAAAAACACACAAGATTGGATGACGTGTTTGAATGTGTATCAATCAAAACAATCCACTACCAGTGTGTTGTATTATTTCTTCTGGATGATCTATACTCTTGGTGCCCAACCTGTGGCTACGGTTGCATGTGACCCTCATGGCTGCTGCAGACAGTAGTATGTGTCTTGGTGCTTACTATGATCAGTGAAAAAAAAAAATATTCTTTAGACTGGCCACCAGTAGGTAAAGTGGTTCCAATGCCTAAGGGCCCTTTCGCACCACAAACTGCACATTCGACGCACATTTTTATGTTCATTTGCAGTGTATTTTTCCTAGGCTTGCATTTCCTTTGATGTCACTTCTGTCTTTTTTGGGCTTTTATGTGCACTGCACTGGGGAGTATTTTTACTGTCCTGATATTTTAGGGCCTCAAGAAATGAGACAAGGCAGTCAGCACATCAGGATTGATCAGGGGCGGACTGATAACTCACGGCGCCCCCGGGCAATATGGGATCATGGGGCCCCTGTGTCCTTGCCCAAACTCAAAAAAGCCTATGAAAAAGATACCAGGGGCATCTCATGGGGCCCCCTACTGACCCCGGGCCCTCGGGCAGTGCCCGAGTTTCCAAATGGTCAGTCCGCCCCTGGGATTGATCCATTTTCAATGATATGTAGCATAGCTTGTAGACACTATAACATTCAAACAAACCAATTATCATACACTTACTTTAACCAAAGACATGGAGCAGAATACATTCTAGCCTAATTTCATGACAAAATTTGATTTTATTGGATATTTTTTAAAACAGAAAGTAGAAAAAAACTTTTTTTCAAACTTTTTGCTATTTGTTTGCTTATATCACAAAAAAATGGAAAACCCAGTGGTGAATAAATACCACCAAAAGAAAGCTCTATTTATGTGAAAAAATTGATAAAAAATTAAATTGGGTACAATGTACCATGACTGAGTACTTATCATCCACAATGTGAGAGCACTGAAAGCTGAAAATTGGTCTGGGCAAGAAGGGGGTAAAATTGCCCGATATTGAGGTGGTTAAAAATCACAATTCTGTTTTAAAATGGCGCTGGGATTCAAGTGGTTAAGTGAATAGGGCCGTTTTGCAATTGCCATGCAAACGCATGTAATGCATGCTGTTGTGGTGTGGCTTTTACAGGGTTAAAACACGGTGGCAAATATCTTTGAAAAGCGATCCACTGCAGAAAGTTTTTCAAATGGGTGGCAAGGGTTGCTCAACAACTTAATTTAGTCTTGAACCTGTATTTTACCTTTGATACTCTAAATTCTTTTGAGAACTAGTGAAAATAATTAGGAAATCTGGAAGACAAATATAAAGGAAGCACGTACAGAGACAATTGATTTACCTCCATGCTAAGTACAGTGCCTTAAAAAAGTATTCATACCCCTTGAAATTTTCCACATTTTGTCATGTTACAACCAAAAACAGAAATGTATTTCATTGGGATTTTATGTGATAGACCAACACAAAGTGGCACATAATTGTGAAGTAGAAGGAAAATGATAAATCATTTAAAAAAATTTTTTACAAAGAAATATCTGAGAAGTGTGGCGTTCATTTGTATTCAGCCCCCTTTACTCTGTTACCCCTAACTAAAATCCAGTGGAACCAATTGCCTTCAGAAGTCACCTAGTCCACCTGTGTGTAATTTAATCACAGCTGTTCAGTGAAGCCCTCACAGATTTGTTAGAGAGCATTAGTGAACAAACAGCATCATGAAGGCCAAGTAACACACCAGACAGGTCAGGGATAAAGTTGTGGACAAGTTTAAAGCAGGGTTAGATTATAAAAACTATCCAAATTTGAACATCTCATGGCGCACTGTTCAATCCATCATCTGAAAATGGAAAAAAGTATGGCACAACTGCAGACCTACCAAGACATGGCTGTCCACCTACACTGACAGGCCGGGCAAGGAGAGCATTAATCAGAGAAGCATCTAAGAGGCCCATGGTAACTCTGGAGGAGTTCCAGAGATCCACAGCTCAGGTGGGAGAAACAGGACAACTACTAGCTATGCACTTCACAAATCTGTCCTTTAGGGAAGAGTGGCAAGAAGAAAGCCATTGTTGAAAGCAAGCCATAAGAAGTCCTATTTGCTGTGTCCCCCACATGACTTCTTGCAAACTGCAAACATGTGGAAGAAGGTGCTCTGGTCAGATGAGACCAAAATTTAACTTTTTGGCCTAAAAGCAAAACACTATGTGTGGCGAAAAACTAATACTGCACATCATCCTGAACACACCATCCCCATCGTGAAACATGGTGGTGACAGCATTATGTTGTGGGGATGCTTTTCTTCAGCAGGAACAGGGAAGCGGGTCAGAGTTGATGGGAAGATGGATGGAGCCAAATACAGGGCAATCTTAGAAAACCTCTTAGAGACTGTAAAAGACTTGAGACTGGGGCGGAGGTTCACTTTCCAGCAGGACAGCGATCCTAAACATACAGCCAGAGCTACAATGGAATGCTTTAGATCAAATCATATTCATGTGTTAGAATGACCCAGTCAAAGTCCAGACCTAAATCCAGTTGAGAATTTGTGGCAAGACTTGAAAATTGCTGTTCACAGATGCTCTCCATCCAATCTGACAGAGCATGAGCTGTTTTGCAAACAAACATAGGCACAATTTTTACTCTCTAGATTTGCAAAGCTGGTAGAGATATCCCCAAAAAGACTTGCAGCTGTAATTGCAGTGAAAGGTGCTTCTACAAAGTATTGACTCCGGGGGGCTGAATACAAATGCACGCCACACTTATCACATATTTATTTGTAAAAAATGTTAAAAACCATTTATCATTTTCCTTCCACTTCACAATTATGTGCCACTTTGTGTTGGTCTATCACATACAATCCCAATAAAATACATTTACATTTTTGGTTGTAACATGACAAAATGTGGAAAATTTCAAGGAGTATGAATACTTTTTCAAGGCACTGTACTTAGCGTGGATGTACTTTGGGTACAGAGCTCGATCTCATTTATCTGTTATAGCTGGTAAAAACTGCTCTGTGGCCTTTATTGTTCCAAAGCATGCAACAGCTCAGCACAGTGTAGTCAGACATCCTAAATTGCTTTTGTTTCTCTGAGCTGTGGCCAGCTGTTCTGATCCTGTCAGGGCTGCAATTTCTGTTCATCATCCAGAAATCTCCCATTTAAAAGGCAATGTAACCTTACACACAGCCTGCCTTATGTAACAGATATCAAATTGAACAGAAACCTATATTGATCATTTCAAAAGTGAACAGATTTTCAGCAAGTTTATGTATTTTGCCATTTTATCTGTAGCCAGGCGCCCATGGAGAGAAGCTGAGTGCAGGGTGGATAAACAGCTTCTCTGAGAGGTAAATGCACTGTGTGTACAGTGAAGGAAATAAGTATTTGATCCCCTGCTGATTATGAATGTTTGCCCACTCACAAAGAAATGATCAGTCTAAAAATCGAATGGTAGATGTATTGTAACACTGAGAGACAGAATAGCAACAAAAAATTCAACAGAAAGGCATGTCTAACTTATTATGCACTGATTTACATGTTCATTAGGGTAGTAAGTATTTGATCCCCTTCACAAAACATGACTTAGTACTTGGTGGCAAATCCCTTGTTGGCAATCACAGAGGTCAGACGTTTCCTGCAGTTGGCCACCAGGTTTGCACACATCTCAGGAGGGATTTTGTCCCACTCCTCTTGGCAGATCCTCTCCAAGTCATTAAGGTATGGTGGCTGACGTTACCCTGGCCGAGGGAAGAAGTTTCTCACCCAAGATTTGACGCTGCATTGACTCGTCCATCGTCCCTTTGATGCGGTGCAGTTGTCTTGTCCCCTTAGCAGAAAAACACCCCCAAAGCAGAATGTTTCCACCATCATGTTTGACAGTTGGGAAGGAGTTCTTGGGGTCATAGGCAGCATTCCTCCTCCTCCAAACACGGTAAGCTGAGTTGATGCCAAAGAGCTCGATTTTGGTCTCATCTGACCACAACACTTTCAACCAGTCCTCCTCTGCATCATTCAAGTGTTCAGTGGCAAACTTCAGATGGGCCTGGACATGTGCTTTCTTGAGCAGAGGGACCTTGCGGGCACTGCAGGATTTCAATCCTTGTCGGCGTAGTGTGTTACCAATTGTTTTCTTGGTTACTGTGGTTCCAGCTCCCTGGAGATCATTGACAAGATCCTCAGGTGTAGTTCTGGGATGATTTCTCACTGTTCTCAAGATCATTGACACTCCATAAGGTGAGCTCTTGCATGGTGCACCAGACCTAGGGAGACTGACCGTAGTTTTGTGTTTCTTCCATTTGCGAATGATTTCTCCAACTGTTGTCACCTTCTCACCAAGCTGCTTGGCAATAGTTTGGTAGCCCAGTCCAGTCTTGTGTAGGTCTACAATGTTATCCCTGACATCCTTGAACAGCTCTTTAGTCTTTGCCATGGTGGAGAGTTTGGAATCTGATTGTTTGATTGCTCCTGTGGACAGGTGTCTTTTATACAGGTAACAAAATGAGATTAGCAGCACTCCCTTTAAGAGACTGCTTTTAATCTCAGCTTGTTACCTGTATGAAAGAC
Source organism: Staurois parvus (assembly GCF_062004578.1). NCBI lineage: Eukaryota > Metazoa > Chordata > Amphibia > Anura > Ranidae > Staurois > Staurois parvus. Next base: position 9,453,133 of record NW_028318060.1, read on the forward strand.
ACCTGGTAGCTAGAAATCCTGCTGAATGATAGGGGATCAAATACTTATTTCCCTCATGAACATGAAAATCAGTGCATAATTTGTTAGACATGCATTTCTTTTGAATTTTTTGTTGGTATTCTGTCTCTTAGTGTTACAATACACCTACCATTCAATGTTTAGACTGATGATTTCTTTGTGAGTGGGCAAACATTCAAAATCAGCAGGGGATCAAATACTTATTTCCTTCATTGTAATATGCATTTTCATAATATAAAATGGACAACATACTTTAAAACTAAGTACAAGGCAACTTTAAAGCTGAATTTAATCTGGTGTCTGCCATTCAGCAACTAAGAGTACACTAAATTGGCCAGTCATCCAACTATCCTTTGCCAGTAATAAATGTCGGTATAAGAATGAGCAGCTGATTCATAGAGTTTGGCTGCCAGGAATGTCAATTATCCCATCATCTTTTAAATGTGCATTTTGATGGTTATGAATAGAGAGCATAATGTTTGAACTGCTGACAGGATTAGACAAGTGTGTATGTGTAAAGGCTTTAAATAAAATGTGCAATCACTAATTAATTTCCGTATCCGTCGTGATAGAACTTCATGTAGTCACTATATACTGTATATTCACTGAACAAATGATGGAATTTATTTTGTATAATACTTCCTGTGATACTGGACAAAGTAAGTCATATAAAAACAGGTGAATATGGCCAATTTCACACACAATGGGATTCCATTTTGATCAGCTAACAGATCCCCCGCTGACTGGAGCAGAGCAGGTGGATGACAGGTCCGTGTCCACTCATTTTCTGTAAAGCAGACATGAACAGAGCCCACTTTGCTTTATGGGAAGTGAAGAGTAAACAGACTCCACTGTCCATTTATACTAGACTACCGCCTATTTATTATTATTATACAGTATTTATATAGCGCCAAAGGGTTTGCTCAGCGCTGTACATTAGCAAGGGGGACAGAACATGAGACAATACAGTACAATACAATACACGAGGGGTTCGAGGGCCCTGCACTTTCGAGCTTACAATCTAGGAGGGAGGGGATAGTGGTACAGGAGGAAGTGGCTGTGGGGGATGGAGTGGTAGGAGGAGTGGAGGAGATCAGTTGTTAGGTGAGGGTGTGGTAGGCTTCCCTGAAGAGATGGGTTTTCAGGGTGCGCCTGAAGCTGAGGAGGGTAGGTGACAGTCTGATGGATTGGGGTAGGGAGTTCCAGAGGATGGGGGAAGTCCTGGAGAAGTCCTGCAGTCGAGCATGGGAGGAGGAGACCAGGGAGCTGGAGAGTAGGAGGTCCTGAGAGGAGCGAAGATTACGGGTAGGGTGGTATTTGGATATCAGGTCGGTTAGGTAGTTTGGGGTAGCGTTGTGAATGGCTTTGTATGTCAGAGTTAGTAATTTGAACTTAATGCATTAGGCAATCGGGAGCCAGTGAAGGGATTGGCAGAGGGGGGTGGCAGATGTGGAGTGGTTGGTAAGGTGGATGAGTCTAGCCGCTGAGTTTAGGATAGACTGGAGTGGGGATAGCATTTGTTTGGGTAGGCCAGTGAGAAGGGAGTTGCAGTAGTCCAGCCGTGAGATAATAAGGGAGTGTACGAGTTGTTTAGTAGTGTCTGGGGTGAGGAACGTGCGTATCTTGGAGATGTTGCGGAGGTGGAGCCTGCATGACTTTGATGGAAAAGGATGGAATCCCCTCTCAATTTTTTTTTTTGCGGACTTGATCGAGGTAGGCGAGTGTAAACAGACACAAAGCCATTTGTACCCACCAGTGTATAGTGATGAATGGACCTTCTGATCAGGTCCACCTGTCTTTTTAGACTGACCTGATTGGAAGGTCCATTCATCCCTATAGACGCCCATGTGAAAGGGGCCTAATACAGTTGTTTAAGTACACATAGCAGCATGAACAATATAAGTGTGCTCACTAAGAACTGTAACTGAAATACTTAAAGTGGAACTCTACTCAAAAGGGGAAGTTCCGCTTTAAGTCCTCCTCCCCTGCCACATCTGGCATGTCATTTTTTTTGGGGGGGAGCAGACACCTAGTTTTGACAGGTTCCCCTCTCCTGCTCCCTTCCGTGCAGTCTTCTGGGACACATAACAGGTCCCAGAAGATGGCAGGACCATTCACAAAGTGCAGCGCAGCTTGCACATGCGCAACAGTGGGCAGCCATCTATGAACCTGAAAGCAGCATAGCCAGCTGCTCACAGTTAGGATGTTGGCACTGGGAACCTGAAGGCTAGTGAAGAACTAATCTGGGTGAGGACAACACTCGATCCCTGGACAGGTCAGTGTCTTTTTTATTAAAAGTCAGCAGCCACAGGATTTTTAGGTGCTGACTTTTAATTTAATTTTTTTTCTCCAGAGTGAACCTCCTCTTTAACCACTTGAGCTCCAGAGGATTTACCCCCCTTAATGACCAGGCCTCTTTTTGCTACTCGGCGCTGCACTAATTCAACTGATAATTGCGTGGTCATGCAATGCTGCACCCAAACGAAATTTACGTCCTTTTTTTCACACAAATAGAGCTTTCTTTCGGTGTAATTTGATCACCTGTGCACTTTTTATTTTTCATGCTCTAAACAAAAAAAGGCCAAAAATTTTGAAGAAAAACAATATTTTTTACTTTCAGCTATAAAACATATATAGTAAACTCAAAGTTGGTTATAAATTTAGGCCAAAATGTATTCTGGTACATGTTTTTGGTAAAAAAAATCCCAATAAGTGTATATTGATTGCTTTGTGTGGAAGTTATAGCGTCTACAAACTATGGTATAAATACTGCAATTTACGCCATTTTTCTGCTATACAGTGCTGCGCTAGTTTAACGGACAATTGCGCAGTCATGCAATATGGTACATAAATGAAATTTACATCTTTTTTTTCCCCACAAATTGAGCTTTCTTTCAGTGGTATTTGATCGCCTGTGCGGTTTTTATTTTTTGTGCTATAAAAAAAAAGGCTGACAATTTTGAGGAAATAAAAACAATATTTTGGACTTTTTGCTATAAAACATGTCCAGTAAAAACAAAATGCAAAAATCAAATTTAGTCATACATTTCTGCCAAAATGCATTCTGCGACATGTCTTTACTAAAAAAAAACCCAATACGTGTAAATTAATTGGTTTACGTGAAAGTTATAGCGTTTACAAATGGCGGGAAAGATACTGGGATTTTTAGGTTTTTTTTATACTAATAATGGTGGCGATCAGCGAATTATGGCAGCGATCAGGGACTTACGGCAGCGACCAGTGACTTATGGCGGGACTGCGGGACTGCGACGGACATTTTGACATTGGGGGGTACTGACTTGGGGTCACTGACATCCCCAAAAACACTAATACAGTGATCAGTGCAAAAAAAAAAACCACTGACACTGTACTAATGGCAATGGGGAGGAAGGGGTTAACTTTATTTTGCAGGGAAGGGTTATAGGAGTGAGCGGAGTGTTTTACTAGGGGCGGGGGTGTGTACTGGATGGGACAAGGCTGATCAAGAAAGAGAAACTGTTCTTTCTCGATCAGCTCATCCTCGAGCTGACAGGGAAGTGACAGACAGCACAGCTACTGCAGCTGTGCTGTCTGTCACTGTTTGACGTCGATCGCTGGGAAACAGCCGCTAAGGAGCGGCTGTGACCCGGCGACTCACATCTGCGGCGGTGATCGGCGGGACAGATAGGGCGGCGGTGTGCCTCGCGCACGCCCCCTATTTGTTTACAAAACACACGTTTTAAAACGTGGTTTTGCCTGCGAGTGCCGCCCTGCTGCCGTATATGTACAGTGGCTGGGCGGCAAGTGGTTAAAACTAAATTACCAATGACCATACAAGAACTGGACCAGCTGAATCTACTATGTTTCCACAGTCCAATACTGCTATAAGGACTCTAAGGCCCTTTTCCCAAGAGTGGTCCATTAAGGTTCACTTGTCTGTTCTTCAGATGGACCCAATCAGAACTTCTATTCTCCTATATGGGTAGTTGGATGTAAATGGACCTCTGATCTGTTAAACACAAAGGGAAGGGGGATCCGTTCCCCTCTGTCTGGCTAAATCAGATCAGAGGGCAGTGGGGTGTAAAAGGAAAGCTGGTCTGTTTACATCCAACTGTCCATAGAGAAGAGTGGGTTGTGTCCATGTCCACTCTACATAAGTGGAGTGGAGAAGGACCTGTCATCTGGCAGCTCTGCTCAGCTCAGCAGGGGATCAGCAGCCAGAACCCCTGCTGAGCAAAACCAAATCCAGCCTGTGTGAAAGAGGCCTAAAGGTGGCCATAGATTTCTGATTTTCTTGCCGAATTATCAGCCAATAAAAAAATCGTCCGATATTTGTACCCTTAGTGGGGAAAAATGTTGGCCGTTTTTCTTAATTTTAAGAGATTTTAAAAATCATCCAAGGTGGAAAATCCTGGGACGATTTATTAGATCGGCCAATTTTCGCGGTAATTTATGGTCAAATCGGCCGTTCTTCTGGCCAATTTGACAATAAATTGACTATGAAGAAAAGAAGAAATAGAAGAAATAGATTTTGCAGGAGAAGAAGGAATAGAATATCAAGAAGAAGAATAGAAAAAAAAGAGAAGATGAAATAGATTTTGCAGAAGAAGACGGAGAAGAAAAAAAGTTGCAACATTGTATCTATTTGTATGCGTTTCGGATACAGATGTTTCTATTCAAGTACAAATAGATACAATGTTGTTTCTCTTCTTCTTCTGCATAATCTATTTCTTCTGTCAAATATAATAGCGGGTCTCTATGCAGGGACACTGCTATTATATTAATTGAAGGCCATAGATGGGACTAAAATCGCCAACTTTTTTTTTTTAATTAGTGGCAACGTCCGCCGTCTGAACGACCGATTTACGACTTTTAAAAAAACAAAACGGCCGATTGTCCCCATGTCTATGGCCTGCTTAAGGCTAGGTTCACACTTGTAGCCTTTTCCATATTACAAGCTCCTTGCATAGGTGTGAACAGGCACCATGCACAATACCTGAGCTCCTTTTGTCATGCAATGACCAAAGAATGACAAGTCACACAGGTGTGAATGGGGATGAAATCATTTGACAGTCACTTCCATTCAATAAAGACAAAGAAACATTGCTCTACTGCTTTTAACCCTAAATGCTTTTTTTCACTGAAACATGGTCACAGGAAAAAGGTATTCTAATTTCTGATATTTTTAACCTGTGTATCTGCGACTTTATTTAGCTAATTATGTACTGCAGTAAATAAGTAAGGAATCCAAATGACCCCTTTTGCTATTTCAGAAAAGAAGTCCCTGCAAATCACCCCCTCCACATTATTTATATGCACCATCATCTCCTGGACAGCGTAGTACAAAGAAGCCTAGCATCCACATGCAGCAAGCTGGTGGTCTCTGAAGGGGGCTCTATTTTCAGGTTCTTTTTAGAGCACCCATTCTCCACTGAAGGGCATACTGTGCAGTAGTACTATTGTAACAGGGACAAATATTACCTACATTTATAGGTAACGTTGATCCAGGGAATATCCGATTGCCTCTCGGGGGATCCGGAAGGATTTTTTTCCCCTGCAGGAACAAATTGGAACATGCTTTCCTGGGTTTTTTTGCTTCCCCTGGATCAACTGTGGGTATAGGATTATAACTTATTTTTTTTAATTGTTGAACTGGATAGACTGTTGTCTTTTTTCAGCCAGACTAACTATGTGACTATATATGCTCATAGCCATAGGGATCCATCTCCAGAGCATGGTGTGCTGGGCTGGTATCTTAAGTGGTGGTTGTATTTTCACATTTAATTTTTTTTTTAATCTTCATCATAAAAAGGCTGCTGTATATTTTGCAAGCAGTTTACATGAAAATATTGCTCAACTGAGATAAGAATTTAAATGTAAAGCATGAATTTTCAGTTTACAGCGCATTACTGTAAACCCTTGTTCACCAAAACCCAAACTACATGCTAAATAGTTTCACTGTTAGATGTACACTAGGCAGCAAACTCTTGTACATCCACTACTCTTTTTAACTACATGTAGAACTATACACACACTGGTCTAAGAAACCCAGGAGCCCAGTGGAATGTCATCAGGTTAATGGTGCACTGTGCATACACCATTACACACAAAACACTGCAGTCACTGTACTCTGCATAGGGCAACAGGATGTAAGTCTACACTGCTTTAGCCCAGGTTTACACAGTAAAACATTTTTTCCACAAGATACGGTCTAGGTGATTTCTGTGTTATCAGGTATCTCTGCAGATTTTAATGAGCATATGTAATGCAATCAATGACAACAGAGAAGTTTGGTACAATGTCATTTGTTCAATTGTCAGCTCAGAGATAGGATGCTGGAAAACATTCTTCAATCAGTGGCTGCCACACTGATCATTTTGTTCTGACAGCGGAGTCTCTCCCAAGGGGATTCCTGTATCCACCTTACTTGTTTGGATACAGGAATCTGTTGGTCTTCTTGTTTTCAGCCAGCAGGCTAAACGGAAAAAAAAACGAACTAACCGTGTGTACCCAGCTTTAGGCTTCTTTCACATTAGCAGTACTGCTTACTGCCTGCAGAAATGCATTACTGTACCTCCTGAACACCTGTTTTTTTTTTTTTTTTTTTAATTGTTAACCACTTGCCCTCCTGAGGATTTACCCCTCTTCCTGACCAGGCCATTTTTTGTGATAAGGCACTGCATTACTTTAACTGACAATTGTGTGGTCATGCAACACTGCACCCAAATTAAATTTAGGTCCTTTTTTTCCCCCCACAAATAGAGCTTTCTTTCAGTGGTATTTGGTTGCCTGTGTGTTTTTTATTTTTTGTGCTATAAACAAAAACGACTGACAATTTTGAAAAAAAAAAAACCCCTATATTTTTTACTTTTTGCTATTAAACATATCGAGTAAAAAAAATTAAAATTATAGCGTTTACAAATGGCGGTATATATATTTTTAATTTTTACTAGTAATGGCAGCAATTGGCGACTTATAGAAGGACTGCGGCGGGGATCCTGACCCTGGGGGGAACTGACTTGGTGTCACTGACATCCTCAGTTACACCAATACAGTGATCAGTGCTAATAAAAAGCACTGACACTGTACTAATGGCACTGGGCAGGAAGGGGTTAATGTGGGGTGATCAAAGGGTTAACTGTGCTGTATTACAGTGTACTGTGTGTGTGCTTTACACTGTAAGCACACTGCTTTGTATGGCTCTGCAGAGCCATACAAAGCAGTGTGCAGGAGCTGACAGGGGAGAGATCTGTGTTGTTTATACACAGGTCTGTCCCCATTGGTAATAATTGGTGACCGCTGGGTGCTGGCGAGGAATCACCGGCTGGGACCTGGTGATTGACAGCCGAGGCCGTGAATGGCGGTGTGTGTGTGTGTGTGTATATATATATATAATGTGCTTTTGCGCACCCGTGCTGTCCTGTAGCAGTATTTCTGCTATGGCACGGAAGAGGTTAAACAGCAATTTTACATTGCAGGACCACACTGCAACTACGAGCCGAACCCTCGGTTCACAGTAGCGTTGCACCTTTAAATGCAAAAGGCAAGTTTGACAGGTGGCTTCTCTCTGTAGCCAAAGCATTTTTAACTCAAAGTGCAAAGAAAATTTTTGATATCATTAATGCATTAAGATTAGTTATTGACACATTAAATTATAAACATAAAAATAAATATTGACACACATGAACACTCACCTTGTAAAACAATCAGTTTTACTACTTCAATACTGGGCACTTTCATCCCCTTTATGCCCAGGCCACTTTGAATGACAGTTGCCCAGTCATGCAATGCTGTACCCATATGACATTTATTATCATTTTGTTGTAGACAGAACTTTCTTTTGGTGGTATTTAACCACCACTGGGTTTTCTAGTTTTTGCTAAACAAATGAGAAAACACAGAACATTTTGAAAAAACAAAACAAAAATGTTTTTCTAGGTTTTGTTATAAAATGTTGCAAATAAGTAATTTTTACATAAACAGGAGTGTTGACAGGCTTCATGAGGCTTTAAAAATGGACATGAAATGTTTGTTCTCGGGACAGGTGTAAATGTAGCCTTAGAGACACTTGGACTTTTTACATGCTGCTATAGAAAAAGAGCCATCTAGAAAGGCTCACTGCTGCTGATCACACTGGTCCATGTACTGCGAAAGAGCAACCTTCATTCATTGGTCTGTACTTTGTTGCACGGAGCAAATAAAGTATAAGCAAAGACAATTGCTAAAATCTCATAACATGTTCATGTAATTTCAAGCAGTTTTCATTATTTTTAAGTCCCTTTCATTATATCACTTTATTATATTACTTGGTAATCCTGCCATGAAGGTCCTTGTGCAGACATTTCCTAATATAGGGTGACAACATTCTTGCCTCTGTCTCTGAACTGTGCTCCTACATTGTCACCCTCTCACATGCGTTTCTGATGGAGACTGAAAAATGGCTGTTTCAACATACAACTATTATTTAAATTCATCCCACAAACTACTGTAGGTACCAAATTTCTCCCATTGAATGTAGTACAGTAGTAGGTACCATTTGGTACCTACTACTGTAGGTACCAAATTTCTCCCATTGAATTTGAAACTACTGATGCTAGTACAGTGAATAATAGTAGCTCACTCGCTCTCCACCTTCCTCCATTTACAACATGTTTTATTTTCTTTTTAAAATGTGTTGTTTTAATTGATGAGGAGAGAGGAGGGACAGATGAACACCACAATCTCTCTTAGTCCATTCACAGAACACCTTGTACTCTATTTGCCATTTACAGTCAGGTCTGGGATGAAGAATGAAACCAAGAGGTTTTTTTTTCACCAACAGGTTGCACCTCAGACTGTCCAAAAGCTCAGTGATGCCCTGGTCCAGATCTGGGAGGAAATACTCCAAGACACCATCCGTTGTCTCATTAGGAGCATGCCCCAATGTTGTCAGGCATGCATACAAGCACATGTGGGCCATACAGACTAATGAGTATCATTCTGAGTTGCTGCAATGAAATTTCAGCAAAATGGACTAGCCTGCTGCATCATTTTTTCACTTTGATTTTCAGGGTACCTTTGAATTCAGTCCTCTGTAGGTTGATAATTTTAATTTCCATCAAACGATGGGGCATCCTTATGTTCCTAACACATTACCCAGTCCATATCAGTACAGATATCCAGTATGGTATTTTCCCTATTGAGATCTGATGTGTTTTCAAAGTGTTCTTTTTTTTATTGAGCAGTGTACTTCAGAGCAAAGTGTAGGTGCGTGTCTGATCAGTGTTATTTTGAACATGCTCCTTTGCACATTTAATGCCCGAGAAAGGGGCCATGCAACATTCCCTTAACTCATTCACACCGCATCCCAGCAGCCATTTAAGTAGGCTTTATCAGTCACATGACTGGGAGCCTGTGTTGCTGGCACCTGATCAGAAGCTGTGACTGAAAGCCCTATATATAGGGCATATATACAATTGTGTTCAAAATAATAGCAGTGTGTTGAAAAAAGTGAATAAAGCTCAAAATCCTTCTAATAGCTTTTATTTCCATACACACAAATGCATTGGGAACACTACACATTCTATTCCAAATCAAAACATGAAGAAAAATATCAAATTTGTGTTGTTCCTCTAAAAGAATTGAAGAAAAGTGAATATTAGACTGTTCAAAAAAAAATAGCAGCGTTTGTATTCTTCTTTACAAACTCAAACATTCACTATATAAACTGAAAAATGTTTGAAGATTTTGCTTTCCTTTGAATCACTTAATGAATATTTAGTTGTATAAGCACTGTTTCTGAGAACTGCTGTACATCTGTGTTGCATGGAGTCAACCAACTTCTAGCACCTGTGAACAGGTATTCCAGCCCAGGATAATTGGACTACATTCCACAGTTCTTCTCTATTTCTTGGTTTTGCCTCAGAAACTGCATTTTTGATGTCACCCCACAAGTTTTCTATTGGATTAGGATCTGGAGATTGGGCTGGCCACTCCATAACGTCAATTTTGTTGGTCTGGAACCAAGATGTTGCACGTTTCCTGGTGTGTTTGGGGTCGTTGTCTTGTTGGAACACCCATTTCAAGGGCATTTCCTCTTCAGCATAAGGCAGCATGACCTCTTCAAGTATTCTGATGTATTCAAACTGATCCATGATCCCTGGTATGAGATAAATAGGCCCAACACCGTAGTATGAGAAACATCCCCATATCATGATGCTTGCACAACCATGCTTCACTGTCTTCACATTGTACTGTGGCTTGAATTCAGTGTTTGGGGGTCGTCTGACAAACTGTCTCTGGCCACTAGACCCAAAAAGAACAATCTTACTTTCATCAGTCCACAAAATGTTGCGCCATTTCTCTTTAGGCCAGTCAATGTGCTCTTTGGCAAATTGTAACCTCTTCAGCACATGTCTTTTTTTCAACAGTGGGACTTTGCGGGGGCTTCTTGCAGATAGCTTGGCTTCACATAGGCATCTTCTAATTGTAACAGTACTCACAGGTAATTTTAGACCTTCTTTGATCTTCCTGGAGCTGATTGTTGGCTGAGTCCTTGCCATTTTGGCTATTCTTCCATCCATTCGAATGGTAGTTTTTTGCTTTCTTCCACCTCTTTCAGGTTTTGGTTGCCATTTTAAAGCATTTGCGATCATTTTAGCTGAGCAGCCTATCATTTTCTACAATTCTTTATATGTTTTCCCCTCTCCAATCAACTTTTTAATCAAGGTACGCTGTTCTTCTGAACAATGTCTGGAACGACCCATGTAACCAGCATGTGCAACATTTGCTGCCTTCCTTCCTTAAATAAGGGCAATAATTGCCACCTGTTTTTCAAAGAATGAATGACCTCACTAATAGAACTCCACACTGCTATTATTTTGAACATGCCCCTTTCAATTAGTGATCCAATTACACAGAATCAGCAGCATGCATGTCTTGACTGTTGGGTCTGCTGGATTTCTATTATTCTACTACACCTGCTAGTAAATTATTTGCCATGTAGAAATATCATTTCTACCAAAAACAGTGATTGATCAGGTTAGTGATGTCCGACTGCTATTATTTTGAACACAACTGTATATCTATATATATATATATATATATATATATATATATATATATATATATATATATATATATATATATATATATATAAACTCCAGGACCTCATGGTGGCTAAATATGTGACACCTAAGTATTTAGTCATGTGAACTTATGTGCTGAAGGTGAGGTCAGAGTTCAGATTGGCTAATACTCTCTTGCACAAGTGATTAAATGACCTAAGGATTTTTTTTTTTTTCTAGACAGGGGATTCCTTTGGTTTATTTGGTATATCTAAGGCAGTGTGGAAACTGGACTTTTATTTTCTCTAGGTCAAATTTTAAAACCATGGTCATTGCATAATTTAGGCAGACTGATAGCATTTAGGTAACTAAATGATTTACCACTAGTATCTTAACTGGATAAGAGATTTCACTACTTGTTGAAAATGATGCAATAAATGATGTGATTATAACAGGTTTGAATCTTACAACCAAATTATACAGATTACTTTCACATGCATGAGCAACATGAATAAAAATTAGCTGTGACTGCGGATTTTCTCATTTGTCATCCAGTAATCTATTGCTAGATAGCTGCCATGTGACATTCAGTGATACGTATGGAATTTATTGAGGCTGACAAAGTTGAGAATCTTCATCTAATCTTCCGGTTTTTACTTTATATACCTAATCGAGTGCAAATGAAATAAATAAAGCAGGAACTTGCTTTACACATGACTAAATATTTGAATCACTGGTAGGCAGTTGGCTATCCTCACAGCTTATGGCCTATTCTATAACCAAACTTTTTTAGTTTTGGATACAGTGGGAAAGTGTTAAAACCTGGCATGTTTTGACAGGGAGGGGCCGGAACATGATGCTGGGCGGATGTTAGGTAGGGGAGCTCCCAATGCCTCCAGCTGAACTTTGGCAGGTGAAGGGAGAAAGGAGGGGAAAGGCCCTTTCTTTCCACTCTTCACTGTTTATTGTTTTCATCTATGAGGGGCATTGGGAGACTTAAATAAGAGATGGGTTAGTTATAGCTTTGAAATACCGGTATAGCTGGCTGTCACGGATCCGAGTCCCACCCTGAATAGGAATCAAAAGTGAAATTAGTCACAACAGATTCTCAAGCTAGAATAAGGGCCAAGGGGTTAAGGGAGGGAGGGCGTAGAGGAAAAGGGTATGGGGGGGGAGAAGAGAGGGGGAGTGGGAAGGTAAAGGTCACCTAGAAGAAAATCTTTCCTGTTCTAATTTGTATATACTTGCTTCTTCTCTGTGTTATGGGTCTCTAGGGAGATCAGTTGAGGAAAGGTGATGAATGTATGTAACTTTATAACATAAATTGTTAAAGGATTGAACACCAGGACTAAAAGATATAAGATCCTTAACTTGGCGCCGGCCGCATGCAAATGTGTGGGCTCTTGGTGTCTGGGCCTTGATGCCAAGCTGCTGCACAGTTGCATGCAATTAAGAAAAACATATGTGATGAGAGCGTGCGCCCTGCACACTCCCAGCACACATGTCCGGTACTCATGGAAAGGTCCCGATCTCCTCTTTTCGCTCAGGACCTTTCTTGATCATGTGACAGCGAATCACGGCAGTCACATGACCCTAAAACCCTGCCCCGCCTCCTGGCTTCTGAAACCCTTGAAGGGCCTGGAGGTGCCGGCGCCAAGGGGTTAAGGAAATTCATCAATACTCGGCAGACATGGTGTTCCTACAGGAAACACATTTATCCCAAGATACAAAGACCCATCTATTTTCTAAATACTATCCTACATGGACATGCAGACATTAAACGAGCAAAAGGGGTGGCAATTGGGATAGCAAAAAATTTCAGTTTTATGGTAGATGATAGAATGGTTGACCCAGAAGGTCGGTATTTGTTTCTGAAAGGGAAATTGCAGGGAGTTGAATGCATTCTTGCCAATATCTATTGTCCTAATAGAAATCTGATGGCCTATTTGGAGGAATTAATGAGAAGGCTTATGGGTTTTAATAGGGTCAATTGATTGTGGCAGATTTAAATTTCTGTATGGATCCGTGGCTGGATACATATTCGTGTGCATGGGAGGGACAGAGGCAATAGTCTAAAATCAATCAAAAAAGGTTGTATTGGTGTCAATTAATGGATACATGTCAAATTAAACATCCAAGGGACAGAGACTATACCTTCTTTTCCCTGGCACATGGGATGTACTCAAGGTTGTATTATATAATATATAATATATAATGATAGAACAGATACTTGGAATCCCTGGTAAATTCTAAGATCGAAATAATGTCGTTATCAGATCATGCACCTGTTATAGTGAAATTAAAATGGAGAAAGAAAGAAAATAGAAGTAATGCGTGGAAATTAAATGAAACACGAATTCAAGACCCAGAGGTGGAGATAAGATTAGGGAGATAGAGCAATTCTTTAAGGTGAACGAAACGGAAGGGATATCTCTACCGACAATCTGGAAAGCTCATAAGGTGTATATCAGTGGCATTTTGATCTTGACAGGAGCTCAAAAAAGAAAGAAAGGGAGAAGAAAATAAAATTGTTCTAAATCATATAATTCTTTAGTTTGCAACTACATAAAAAGAAAATAGATGTAGGGCCGCAACAGAAGATAATTTTGAAGAGAGAGGAAATGAAAGACATCATGAAACAAGATACTAGAAGAGTTTTCAATAGAGTGGGTCAAGAAAGGTATCAGTGGGGAAATAAACCAGGAAAATATCTAATGAGAAGAGTAAGAGAGAGGAAATAAAGGATAGAGAAAATAAAAGATAAATGGTTTATTCAACCACTCATATAGCTAAAACGTTCCAAAAATATTATAGTAAATTATATGATTTAAAACCCAGTAACCCGAAAGAATCAGAGGGGGAAAGAGAAAGAAAGAGGCAATATTTAAAAGAAGCGGGATTTCCCAGGATAGAGGAAGAGAGATTGTTAGCATTAGAAAAATTAATCTCCCATGAAGAAATAAGTAAGGTATTGAGAAGTACAGCAACAGGAAAAAGCTCGGGACCAGATGGTTTTATGCTGAGATATTACTTGAAGTTTCAAAAACAGCTTATGTCCAAATTATGTAGATATATGAATGCATTGGGAGAAGGGATGGATATGAGGGAGGAGTCTCTGCAGGCAAAAATCACAGTTATACCGAAGGAGGGAAAGGACCCCTCCCAATGATCTAGTTATAGGCCAATATCACTCTTAAATATAGATACAAAACAATTTGCAAAGGTTTTAGCAAACAGGATGAAGGATCTGATGGCGGATTGGATACATATGGATCAAGTAGGATTTGTACCAGGGAGGGAGGGAGGGAATTAGATCATTGGATTTAGATCATTGCTCCTTTTGCAAAAAAGTAAGAAAGAGAGGGGTGTGGTGTTGATCGATCCGGAAAAAGCCTTTGCCAGGGTAGATTGGGGGTTCATGATGAGCACACAAGAAGCATTGGGTATTGGATATAAGATGATGCAGTGGATAAATAAATTGTATAACTTTTCTTCAGCCGCAGTGAAGGTTAATGGTTCATTATCACAATTCTTCAAAATGTATAAAGGGGACTAGGCAGGGTTGCCCTTGGTCACCACTACTTTTTGTTATCTCACTGGAACCACTTCTGGTGACCATTCAAAAGTCTTTAGATAAAAAGGAGTTATGATTGGGAAGGAAGAACATAAGGTTGTGGCTTAAGCACATGACATGTTATTCTATGTCAGGAACCTTAGAGTAACGTTACCCAATCTAATGAAAATTTTAAAATACTATGGCGAACTGTCACATTTGAAGATCAATCCCTCAAAATCAGAGATATTGAATATTTCAGTCTCAAAGTTAGAAACACAGAACTTGCAGGAAGCCTGTTTAGAGAGAAAAGAGAAATACATTATTTAGGAGTAAAGCTCACTCCCTCTTGGAAAAAATCTCTACCAAATAAACTATGTCTCACTTGTAAATGAAGTTAAGGAAGAATTGAGGAAACTGACTGTATGGGTACTCTCATGGTTGGGCCGCATAAATATTATAAAAATTAGAGATGAGCGAATTATTCAAAAATTCGATTCGACTGATTCGGCGAATTTGTGAAAAAATTTCGATTCGAGTCGAATATATTCGCTGCGAATTTAACTTATAAAAGGGTGTTTCTAAGCTTCAGAGAGCCTTTATATTAGTGCAGAACACTGTACCTTTAATTTAAATGCCCTTGGAGTCTGCTGGGGAAGAGAAATAATACTGTCAGTCAGTATGACATGCAGATGAGTGCCGTCGATCTTAGAATCACCGCACACTTCACTCATTTGGGCAGTCACGGGGCCAAAACCAGAGTGTGGAGCCACAGTGTGGCGGTGGAGGCAGCAGCAATGGGAGGCCATACAGCACCCTATGACAAAATGGAACCCACCAGCAGTGTGAGGAGACCTGAAAGTGGCACATGGCAGAGTGTGGCGATGGAGACAGCAGCAATGGGAGGCCGTACAGGGACCCATGACACACTGTGGACCTGGCAGCAGCATGAGGAGGCGGTACAGGGGCCCATGACAGATTACGGGCCTGGCAGCAGCATGAGGAGTCGGTACGGGGGCCCATGGCAGATTACGGGCCTGGCAGCAGCAATGGGAGGCCGTACAGGGACCCATGACACACTCTGGACCTGGCAGCAGCATGAGGAGGCGGTAGAGGGGCCCATGACAGATTATGGGCCTGGCAGCAGCATGAGGAGTCGGTACGGGGGCCCATGACACACTCTGGACCTGGCAGCAGCATGAGGAGGCGGTACAGGGGCGCATGACAGATTACGGGCCTGGCAGCAGCATGAGGAGTCGGTACGGGGGCCCATGGCAGATTACGGGCCTGGCAGCAGCAATGGGAGGCCGTACAGCACCCTATGACAAAATGGAACCCACCAGCAGTGTGAGGAGACCTGAAAGTGGCACATGGCAGAGTGTGGCGATGGAGACAGCAGCAATGGGAGGCCGTACAGGGACCCATGACACACTGTGGACCTGGCAGCAGCATGAGGAGGCGGTACAGGGGCCCATGACAGATTACGGGCCTGGCAGCAGCATGAGGAGTTGGTACGGGGGACCATGGCAGATTACGGGCCTGGGAACAGCAATGGGAGGCCGTACAGGGACCCATGACACACTGTGGACCTGGCAGCAGCATGAGGAGGCGGTACAGGGGCCCATGACAGATTACGGGCCTGGCAGCAGCATGAGGAGTCGGTATGGGGGCCCATGACACACTCTGGACCTGGCAGCAGCATGAGGAGGCGGTACAGGGGCGCATGACAGATTACGAGCCTGGCAGCAGCAACTTGGACAGGAGGATGTTCAGCTTCTGCACCGTCGGGTGTGTGCTCGCAAACTGTTGTCTCTTGGAAACGGATTCCAAGAAAGACTGCTGACGGAATCCGTGAAGAGGAGTAGCAGGAGAAGGAGCATCTGAACGAGCGGAATATGCCAACAAGCGACAACAGGGGCCCATGACAGATTACGGGCCTGGCAGCAGCATGAGGAGTCGGTACGGGGGCCCATGGCAGATTACGGGCCTGGCAGCAGCAATGGGAGGCCATACAGCACCCTATGACAAAATGGAACCCAGCAGCAGTGTGAGGAGACCTGAAAGTGGCACATGGCAGAGTGTGGCGATGGAGACAGCAGCAATGGGAGGCCGTACAGGGACCCATGAGACACTGTGGACCTGGCAGCAGCATGAGGAGGCGGTACAGGGGCCCATGGCAGATTAGGGGCCTGGCAGCAGCAATGGGAGGCCCGTAATCTGCCAGCACTCTATGACAAAATGGAACACACCAGCAGTGTGAGGAGACCTGAAAGTGGCACATGGCATGACACACTGTGGACCTGGCAGCAGCATGAGGAGGCGGTACAGGGGCCCATGGCAGATTAGGGGCCTGGCAGCAGCTATGGGAGGCTCGTAATCTGCCAGCATCCTATGACAAAATGGAACCCAGCAGCAGTGTGAGGAGACCTGAAAGTGGCACATGGCAGAGTGTGGCGATGGAGACAGCAGCAATGGGAGGCGGTACAGGGACCCATGAGACACTGTGGACCTGGCAGCAGCATGAGGAGGCGGTACGGGGGCCCATGGCAGATTAGGGGCCTGGCAGCAGCAATGGGAGACGCCCGTAATCTGCCAGCATCCTATGACAAAATGGAACCCAGCAGGAGTGTGAGGAGACCTGAAAGTGGCACATGGCAGAGTGTGGCGATGGAGACAGCAGCAATGGGAGGCCGTACAGGGACCCATGAGACACTGTGGACCTGGCAGCAGCATGAGGAGGCGGTACGGGGGCCCATGGCAGATTACGGGCCTGGCAGCAGCAATGGGAGGCCATACAGCACCCTATGACAAAATGGAACCCAGCAGGAGTGTGAGGAGACCTGAAAGTGGCACATGGCAGAGTGTGGCGATGGAGACAGCAGCAATGGGAGGCGGTACAGGGACCCATGAGACACTGTGGACCTGGCAGAAGCATGAGGAGGCGGTACGGGGGCCCATGGCAGATTAGGGGCCTGGCAGCAGCAATGGGAGACGCCCGTAATCTGCCAGCAACCTATGACAAAATGGAACCCAGCAGGAGTGTGAGGAGACCTGAAAGTGGCACATGGCAGAGTGTGGCGATGGAGACAGCAGCAATGGGAGGCCGTACAGGGACCCATGAGACACTGTGGACCTGGCAGCAGCATGAGGAGGCAGTACAGGGGCCCATGGCAGATTAGGGGCCTGGCAGCAGCTATGGGAGGCCTGTAATCTGCCAGCATCCTATGACAAAATGGAACCCAGCAGGAGTGTGAGGAGACCTGAAAGTGGCACATGGCAGAGTGTGGCGATGGAGACAGCAGCAATGGGAGGCGGTACAGGGACCCATGAGACACTGTGGACCTGGCAGCAGCATGAGGAGGCGGTACGGGGGCCCATGGCAGATAAGGGGCCTGGCAGCAGCTATGGGAGACGCCCGTAATCTGCCAGCAACCTATGACAAAATGGAACCCAGCAGGAGTGTGAGGAGACCTGAAAGTGGCACATGGCAGAGTGTGGCGATGGAGACAGCAGCAATGGGAGGCCGTACAGGGACCCATGAGACACTGTGGACCTGGCAGCAGCATGAGGAGGCGGTACAGGGGCCCATGGCAGAGTAGGGGCCTGGCAGCAGCTATGGGAGGCCCGTAATCTGCCAGCAACCTATGACAAAATGGAACCCAGCAGGAGTGTGAGGAGACCAGAAAGTGGCACATGGCAGAGTGTGGCGATGGAGACAGCAGCAATGGGAGACGGTACAGGGACCCATGAGACACTGTGGACCTGGCAGCAGCATGAGGAGGCGGTACGGGGGCCCATGGCAGATTAGGGGCCTGGCAGCAGCAATGGGAGACGCCCGTAATCTGCCAGCAACCTATGACAAAATGGAACCCAGCAGGAGTGTGAGGAGACCTGAAAGTGGCACATGGCAGAGTGTGGCGATGGAGACAGCAGCAATGGGAGGCCGTACAGGGACCCATGAGACACTGTGGACCTGGCAGCAGCATGAGGAGGCGGTACAGGGGCCCATGGCAGATTAGGGGCCTGGCAGCAGCAATGGGAGACGCCCGTAATCTGCCAGCAACCTATGACAAAATGGAACCCAGCAGGAGTGTGAGGAGACCTGAAAGTGGCACATGGCAGAGTGTGGCGATGGAGACAGCAGCAATGGGAGGCGGTACAGGGACCCATGAGACACTGTGGACCTGGCAGCAGCATGAGGAGGCGGTACGGGGTCCCATGGCAGATTAGGGGCCTGGCAGCAGCTATGGGAGGCCCGTAATCTGCCAGCATCCTATGACAAAATGGAACCCAGCAGGAGTGTGAGGAGACCTGAAAGTGGCACATGGCAGAGTGTGGCGATGGAGACAGCAGCAATGGGAGGCCGTACAGGGACCCATGAGACACTGTGGACCTGGCAGCAGCATGAGGAGGCGGTACAGGGGCCCATGGCAGATTATGGGCCTGGCAGCAGCTATGGGAGGCCCGTAATCTGCCAGCATCCTATGACAAAATGGAACCCAGCAGGAGTGTGAGGAGACCTGAAAGTGGCACATGGCAGAGTGTGGCGATGGAGACAGCAGCAATGGGAGGCCGTACAGGGACCCATGAGACACTGTGGACCTGGCAGCAGCATGAGGAGGCGGTACGGGGGCCCATGGCAGATTACAGGCCTGGCAGCAGCAATGGGAGACGCCCGTAATCTGCCAGCAACCTATGACAAAATGGAACCCAGAAGCAGTGTGAGGAGACCTGAAAGTGGCACATGGCAGAGTGTGGCGATGGAGACAGCAGCAATGGGAGGCGGTACAGGGACCCATGAGACACTGTGGACCTGGCAGCAGCATGAGGAGGCGGTACAGGGGCCCATGGCAGATTAGGGGCCTGGCAGCAGCTATGGGAGGCCCGTAATCTGCCAGCATCCTATGACAAAATGGAACCCAGCAGGAGTGTGAGGAGACCTTAAAGTGGCACATGGCAGAGTGTGGGGATGGAGACAGCAGCAATGGGAGGCCGTACAGGGACCCATGAGACACTGTGGACCTGGCAGCAGCATGAGGAGGCGGTACGGGGGCCCATGGCAGATTAGGGGCCTGGCAGCAGCAATGGGAGACGCCCGTAATCTGCCAGCAACCTATGACAAAATGGATCCCAGCAGGAGTGTGAGGAGACCTGAAAGTGGCACATGGCAGAGTGTGGCGATGGAGACAGCAGCAATGGGAGGCGGTACAGGGACCCATGAGACACTGGACCTGGCAGCAGCATGAGGAGGCGGTACAGGGGCCCATGGCAGATTAGGGGCCTGGCAGCAGCTATGGGAGACGCCCGTAATCTGCCAGCAATCTATGACAAAATGGAACCCAGCAGGAGTGTGAGAAGACCTGAAAGTGGCACATGGCAGAGTGTGGCGATGGAGACAGCAGCAATGGGAGGCCGTACAGGGACCCATGAGACACTGTGGACCTGGCAGCAGCATGAGGAGGCGGTACAGGGGCCCATGGCAGATTAGGGGCCTGGCAGCAGCTATGGGAGGCCCGTAATCTGCCAGCATCCTATGACAAAATGGAACCCAGCAGGAGTATGAGGAGACCTGAAAGTGGCACATGGCAGAGTGTGGCGATGGAGACAGCAGCAATGGGAGGCCGTACAGGGACCCATGAGACACTGTGGACCTGGCAGCAGCATGAGGATGCGGTACAGGGGCCCATGGCAGATTAGGGGCCTGGCAGCAGCTATGGGAGGCCCGTCATCTGCCAGCATCCTATGACAAAATGGAACCCAGCAGGAGTGTGAGGAGACCTGAAAGTGGCACATGGCAGAGTGTGGCGATGGAGACAGCAGCAATGGGAGGCCGTACAGGGACCCATGAGACACTGTGGACCTGGCAGCAGCATGAGGAGGCAGTACGGGGGCCCATGGCAGATTACAGGCCTGGCAGCAGCAATGGGAGGCCCGTAATCTGCCAGCACCCTATGACAAAATGGAACCCAGCAGCAGTGTGAGGAGACCTGAAAGTGGCACATGGCAGGGGCATGATTCATGGCGGATTTAGTCAGTTGTGTCAGGAACTGGTGGTTTGAAATCCAGACTAATCCACGCCTGATTCATTTTCACAAACGTGAGTCTCTCCACACTTTGGGTGGACAGTCGTGTCCTCCGCGGAGTTACAATACCTCCTGCCGCACTAAACACGCGCTCCGATGCCACGCTACTGGCCGGGCATGACAGCCTTTCAAGGGCAAATTCAGCTAGTTGGGGCCAAAGGTCAAGTTTCGTTGCCCAGTAGTCAAGGGGATTGTCTACCTCGGTTGGCAGGGTGCTGTCCAAGTAGGCCCAAGCCTGTTGTTTGAGCTCCTGCTCCAGGTCCACCTGATGCTGCTGCTGCGGCTGGTTAGTAGTTTCCTCACTGCGCTGGTGAAGAAAGCTACTCATCATCGACTGCAGACTGAGGCAGCCGCTGCTGGTGGAGCTGCCACTGCTCCTACCACCCCACCCCTCCCCTGCTGCCATGGCAGCGGAACGCGAGCGCACAGGGCCCACAGTGTCTGAGGATGGACGTTGGCGCAGAAAGGCAAAGACCAACTGACTACATAGGTGGTTTTTATAGTACGTAATTTTGGCCTCCCTCTCAGCAGGTGTGAAAAAGGCCACCATTTTGGAACGGTAGCGAGGGTCCAACAAGGTGGACAGCCAAAAGTCATCCCTCTGTCTGATGGTTATTATTCGGCTGTCGCTACGCAAGCAACCGAGCATGCTATGGGCCATTTGTGCCAAGGAATGCGAGGGACTCCCTGCCTCCATCTCCACAGCATACTGCCACGGTGCGTCTGGGTCCTCTGTCTCCTCCTCCTCTACCAGATGCTCCTGCTCCTCCACTCCTGTCCGCTGAGTGGAAAAACCACCCATTTCACTCAATAATTCCTGAGCACCAATGTCCTCCTCTACCTCCTCCTCTTCTTCCTGTCCTGCCCCCACAGGGGTCATGTGGCGTTGAGATCTGTGCGCCACGTCTACCGCACCCTGACCAGCCATTGTTAACAGCATTTGTTCCAGGACGTGCAACAGAGGAATGACGTCGTTCATCCCATAATCCTGCCGACTCACGAATAGCGTGGCCTCCTCAAAGGGCCTGAGCAAGCGGCAGGTGTCACACATGAGCTGCCAATGGCTGACATCGAAGTTACACAGGGAAGTACCTTTATCCGCTTGTAACATCAGGAAATCGGTGATGGCCTTTCGCTGCTCGTAAAGGCGGTCTAACATGTGTAGGGTTGAATTCCACCTTGTTGCAACGTCGCAGATCAGGCGATGCTGTGGAATTCCGTTCTGCCGCTGCAGCTCAAGGAGGGTGTGCTTTGCGGTGTAGGAATGGCTGAAATGCATGCAAAGTTTACGTGACATTTTAAGGATGTCTTGCAGTGGGATGGTGGATTTTAGGAACCGCTTGACAACCAGATTGAACACGTGAGCCATGCATGGCACAACCTTCCTTGACGCAGAGCAGACACCATGTTCTTTCCGTTGTCGGTCAACATGGTTCCGATTTTCAGTTTGCGCGGAGACAGCCATCTGTCGATTTCTCTGTTCATTACACTCAGAAGTTCCTCCCCTGTGTGACTACGTTCGCCAAGGCATACCAGGTGCAGCACAGCGTGACACCGTTGCGCCCTGCACATGTGATATGCCGGTCGGGTAATGGGACTCTGCACGGGGGTGGCGGCTGAGGACACGGCGGAAGAAGAGGTGGTAGAGGCGGACATGTTTGCTGGACCAAGGACGTGCAAACGTGGAGGCAAAAGCGTCGTGACCTGTCCAAGTTGCTGGTGCGGCTGTGCCGGCACCACGTTCACCCAGTGGGCCGTAAATGACATGTACTGTCCCTGACTGTAGTTACAGCTCCACACGTCGGCGCTGCCGTGCACTTTGGCAGAGACCGACATGCTCAAAGACTGGCCCACCATCTCTTCTACATGTGAATGCAGGGCTGGCACTGCCTTTTTGGCGAAGAAATGCCGGCTTAGCACTCTCCACCGCGGCGCGGCACAAGCCATCATTTCTCGGAAAGGTGCTGAGTCCACCAGTTGGAAAGGGAGGGACTGCAGCACCAGCAACTTGGACAGGAGGACGTTCAGCTTTTGCACCGTCGGGTGCGTGCTCGCAAACTGTTGTCTCTTGGAAACGGATTCCAAGAAAGACTGCTGACGGAATCCGTGAAGAGGAGTAGCAGGAGAAGGAGCATCTGAACGAGCGGAAGATGCCAACGAGCGACAACTCCCCACAGCAGAGGTGTTGGAGCCTTGACTGGCTGATAGAGGGCGATTGACGTCGGGTGACGGAGCAAGTAACGGAGCGGGTGATGGAGCGGGGGCTGGGGCAGGCAGAACCGCCGTATCTTTATAACGGTTTTTCCAGGCCACCAAATGGCGACGCTGCATATGCTGACGCAACGCTGTAGTCCCAACATGGGCCCCCTGGCCACGCTTGACTTTCTGGCCACATAGTCGACATACGGCTACGTTTACTTCCTCGGGCGGCTTGAGGAAAAATTGCCACACCGCCGAGTAGGAAACTTTGCCCCCGCTACTCCTCACTGGCTGACTGCTACTTCCTCCGTGCACACCGGCACCACTACTGGCCGTGGTGGTAGGCTGCAGTGGATCTGGTGCTCTACTCCGTGGCCGTTTGCCTCTACTGACACTGCTGCGACCCTGCTGCCTCCTGGCCAACCCACCGACTGTTTTGCTCGCTGCCAAGCTGGCACCCTCTTCTCCTGATGATGCGGAAGAAATTGCCTGATGATGACGAGGCTGCCAAGTGCGATCAGCCTCCTCATCATCAATTAGGGTCTCCGCCTCACTACTAGCTCCCTCGGCTGCGTGTGGGTCAGGAGACAGACCCGTCTCTAGACCGGCTACCGAGCCACTCTCCTCGCCAGTACTTCTTCGCCTGGCTGCTGAAGAGGCGGATGTCTCCCCCCGTTCCTGACCGCCCTCTGTTAGCTCTTCCTCACTGTACAGTGGGGCTGAGCCCACAGCATGCGATACTTCACTTCGTGAGGGAACACCAAAGGACAGGGGCAGGTAGAGGACACGTGATTTC